>NC_134080.1:28273462-28647660 GCF_000715075.1 Nicotiana tabacum
TTGGATCTTACCATTTGAGCTCATGTGCGACGCGAGTGACGATGTGGTGGGGGAGGTTTTAGGCCAAAGGATCAACAAGATGTTCCATCTGGTGTACTACTCAAGCAAGACCATGAATGAGGTTCAAAGAAATTACACAGTCACGAAAATGAGTTGTTGGCTATTGTTTTTGCTATGGAAAAGTTCTATCCTTACCTTATGGGGGCTAAAGTTATTGTGCACACCGACCATGCCGCCCTTAGGTATTTGATGACCAAGAAAGATTCAAAGGCAATATTGATGAGATGGGTTCTTCTCCTTCAAGAGTTTGATTTAGAAATTGTTGACCGAAAGGGTAGCGAGAATCAAGTGGCGGACCACTTGTCCCATTTGGAGGAGGAGGAGAGTCCTTGTGACGGCCTTGAGATCAATGATACATTTCCCGACGAGCAACTCCTTGCGGTGTCAATGAGTTGAATACTATGGTTCTCCGATATTGCAAACTATCTTGTTACCGGAATCATCCCGTGTGAGCTCTCTTCTAACCAAAGGAAGAAGCTCAAATGGGATAGATTGGATTATTATTGGGATGCGCCCTATTTATTTAAGATTTGCACTGATGGTGTGATTCAACGATGTGTCCCGGAAGAGGAGCAATTGGGTATTTTGGAAGCTTGCCATTCCTCACCCTATGGTGGCCATCATGGCGGGGCGAGAATGACTTCTAAAGTGCTTAGTTGCGGATTTTATTGGCCTACTTTGTTTAAAGATGCCGGTGATGTGGTCAAAAGATGTGATGAATGCCAACGAGTCGGTGGAATTTCAAAAAGGGATGAAATGCCACTCAATACAATTCTAGAGGTAGACATTTTTGATGTTTGGGGCATCGATTTCATGGGTCCTTTCATGAGCTCTTGTGGAAACACTTACATTCTGGTGGCGGTAGATTATGTCTCCAAGTGGGTTGAAACCGTGGCTTTTCCCAACAATGAAGCCTGGAGTGTTGTGGCATTTCTTAAAAAGAGTGTCTTCACGAGGTTTGGCACTCCCCGTGCTATCATTAGTGATGGGGGATCTCACTTTTGCAACAAAGCTTTTGTTTCATTGCTAGCCAAATATGGAGTTAATCACAAAGTAACCACCCCCAATCATCCTCAAGCTAGCGGTCAAGTGGAAGTCTCCAACCGAGAAATTAAGAGTATCTTGTCTAAAACTGTAAATGCAAATAGGACCGATTGGTTGAAAAAATTGGATGATGCTCTTTGGGCCTATCGGACAGCTTACAAGACTCTGATTGGTATGTCCCCGTACCGGCTGGTATTTGGGAAAGCTTGCCATCTTCCGGTGGAATTGAAGCACAACACTATGTGGGCCTTGAGGAAGTTGAACTTAGAATGGGATGTTGCTGCAAATCTGAGGGTTGAACAACTTAATGAGCTCGATGAGTTTAGATTCCATGCATACTCCAGCTCGTCCTTGTATAAGGAAAAAATGAAGTACCTTCACGACAAATATGCTCGGGGCAAGGAGTTCAAAGTTGGGGATATGGTTCTCTTGTTTAATTCCCGGTTACGTCTGTTTCCGGGTAAGCTCAAGTCAAAGTGGAGTGGGCCATTTGAAATTGTGTTCGTGACCCCGTTTGGTGGTCTTGATCTTAAAAACAAAAATGGTGAAGTCTTCAGAGTCAATGGTCACTAGGTCAAGCATTATCTCGGAAAGTTCGATGGCAGCTGTCACACCTCTCTTTTACACAACATTCTGGAGGGGGCGTGGTGTAAAGAGAGTTTTTCCTATTAAAGGACAATCGAAACGGGATTCTTTATAAATTTCAGAGTCGCCACCTGGTATTTTTATGGCGTCCCAAGTCACCGGTTTTAATCTCTAATCGAGGAAAATATGACTTTGTTTGTCATTCTGCGAACCAGAAATCCGAGTAAGGAATTCTGTTAATACGGGAGAAGGTGTTAGGCATTCCCGAATTTCGTGGTTCTAGCACGGTCGCTTAACCATTTTTATACTTGACCTAATTATCTTGATTTACTAAATACATTATTTCCTGTTGCATGATTTTGTTGCCGCCTTTGGTTAGATTGTTTACAATTATAGACCTTCCTTGAAACGAATCACGCGTACGTATATTCGCATTATTTTTTTTTAAATATAAATGCAAAGAATTGTGTCACGCATACGTGTACACAATAAAATTGATAGTATTTTTTTATATTCTTTATTATAAAAAATGAATTTATGGCCGAAATTGCGAGTGCTTAAAATAAAATTACGAACATTCGTCACTCTTATATGATTAAATAGTGAACTGCACATCTCGGGTTATACAAAATAAATTAATTTAATATCCTCCGAAAACCCCCTTTTATTAAAAAAGTTTGCTCCAAATTGCGCGAACGCATACTCCGAATTGTCTTTAGAAATGTAATCATGTCACGCGAACGTGTCCCCAATTACACAAAATATTTTTGACGGTAATATAAATTTTCTACAAATGTTTATTATGTCCATCTATTTCTAAATATGAAAGCCATGGGAAATCACCGAATGGAATGTCTCGAGATTTCTGTAAAAAAATCAAAATTTATTAGGTGTTGGCCACAAGTTATATTTTATGCGTATGAATTATATACCTCAAAACTATTCAAATTAAAGGAATTAATGAGATAAAAAATAAATAAATAACGTGCAACTAAAACTACCATTTTTATCGTGAATACGGTATATGTATTTTGTTTATGTATTTTTAGTACTTGATAATTATATGCACAAGTTATTTATTATTTTCCTAGGCTTAATACTAAGTGTATAAGTTTAAAAACTTACCAAAGAGAATTACGTGTAAAACTAGGGAAAAAATTTAATTGATAAGCAAACTAGTAGTTTTAGAAGAATTTCCATTATTCTACTCGGAGCGAACTCTACTTTGTATATCTTTGACTTAAAATGTTGCAATTAGTATTCATAAATCCGACCTTCTTCTACACAACTTGTTTTTAGTCCAAAGTTCTAATTATTTGGTTAGTTTGCTTACGATGATTGAGTTTGGGATAGATAAAATCAAACCAATTTTTATCTCGGCTTATGCAAGATATTTACAAATACTAAATCTATACTTTGTAAAAATCATTGACATTATTTTTATATACTATTTTTTAAGAAATGAGTTAATCGCATTCCTAAAATAAATGGGTCATTTGTTGTTAAGAAAGAGAACTAATCTACAAATTGATTTAATAAAATGATATTACATGTAACGTAAATACACATCTGAACCATCCGGAATATTCCAATATCTTAATCGTAACGAATTATATCGATTCACCTCTCACTTAGAGTTATCCGCATTATTAGGCCCTATTTTTGTATAAACGAGAATACTTATGTCAACTAGAATTAAACAATATCGGACTTGACGAAGTTTACTAGCGTGGTTCCCCGATATTTTCATGTTACCAAGCGCTTAGTTAACATGGTCTAAATGTAAAGTTTAAAGAATAGTCAACTTTCTACCAATAAATAGAATTATTGCAAAGCTTATACTAACTTCAAAAGAGGATGATTAACTAATAGTTCTCATGTCAACCGCAAGCTAATAGTTAACTAAAAAAAATTGAAACTCAACTAATGCCTTCAAATGAATAGCAGACATATTTGAAATTCCAGATTTCATTTCTCTATAATATTGAAACTTTGCAGTATCATGAGTCTAAATATACCTGGAAATGAGGGTAAAAGAGGTAGTATTCAGTAGTAGCAGGAAAAGAAGCCCAACAGCAGAAATTAAATGCCAAACAATTCAGCAGATTTGAGCAAAACCGACAGAAACCGTGAAAACTAGACGAACAGTAGCAGAATTTTAAGAAAATTTCAGATTCAATCAAACAGTATCACCAAACAAGCCCGGACAGATATGAGGAAACAATATTTCTGATTTTTATTTCTTTCTTCTCTATTTTTCTGTTCTGTTTCTCTTTTCTATGTGTGTGTGTGTGTGCTCTTTTTTCTGTTTTTCTTTTTCTGTTTTTTCCCTTCTGTCCTCTCTTTCTATTTTTTTTCTCTATTCTCTTTGTCTGTCTTGTGTCTGTCCAGAAATCAGTCCCAACACACCCTTTTATATAACTTGTTTCCTCCTCTTCCAGCCTACTGCCCGGACCCTCCTTATTCTTTTTAAATCAGTTTTTTCCACCCAAATAGCATTAAGTCTGAATTTTCATTTAATCAAGCCACTAAGGACACCTTTTTCCCTTAATTTCATCCCTCCCCATCTTCTTTTGTTCCCCAGTATTCTTTAAACAAATACATTATTGAACCCTACCATTAGTTGTTTATTATCTGTACCCAAACCCACTTAGGAATATCTCAAATCAGTCCACTAATAGGTTTAAATATTCAGCAGCCCTTAAACAAGTATTCATGTAGTTTATTTTCCCCAAACTAACCCTTAACTACTTCTGAAAAATCTCAAAAATACTGCCTTAATACAAAATCAGAATCCAATGCAAAACAGATTTTACAATCTGTTCAAACTTAATTATCAACACTAGTTTCTGATTGAACAGCTATAACCAAATCAGATCAAGTAGTATCAAGATAGGGATCAATGAATCAGGAAATAATCACATTGAATTAATTAGAATGACAAATGGCATATATACAGGGAGTAAACTAACACAATTCCTAAATACAGAACATTGTAAACACATTGAACGGAACTATATGCAGCAAGATGATGACTAATTAAGAGAAAAAGGATTAAACACATCACACATGAGACCACTCGGACACTAATATCAACAAGATGACAAGTGACTCAAATTATATGAACGACCTATTCAATTAATCGATTACGTATTACAATTGACACTTAAACAAATTAGTAACAAGGCAACTATCAAACAGTGTTATTGACTAACTTATAGACTAACAAGGAATTAATTAAGCAACGCAATTTAGGACTCGATTTCACAATTTATAACACATACAGTTAAGGCGACTATAAATAACAGACAAAATCGAACCAAATAAAAGGTCCTTTGAAAAATGAACAGAGTCAATGTGATTTAATAACAATCAAAATCAACATGGTAAATAAACAGATATGTAAATAATGAAAACAAACATGAAGGAAAGAAGGAAAATACCTCATAATAACAGAATCAATACGGACCCAGTCTTTGAAACTCTGATTCGGACACTTTGAAATCAAACAGACCTTAGTCGAAGTATTTTCAACTTAAAATACTTCGATTAAGGTCGATTAGACTTCAACCTTCTACTTAATTTGGGCAGATTCCAAGATCTAGGATTTTAGGGTTCTTGAGGGTCTGATTTAGGGCTCAACCGCTTCTGGTCATATTCGAACCAAACGAAGTTTGGTTTGGTTACGAGTGAGGTTAGGAGAATGACTGGTGTGGGTTTGGGGTACATTGGGGTAGGTCTAGGTTATGTTCGAATCTTCGATTGAAGATTCGAGACGATGCAGGGTGATTTGAGGTGAACAACTAACAGATCTGTAACGAGGGCGGTTAGGGGGTGCTGTGTGTTATTTAGGGACTGGTTGGTTTGGATCTGAGTTTGGCTCGAATCTTCAAATGAAGATTCGAGAAACTCCAGGAAGATTCGAGCTTAGTGGTTACTAGATTTGGATAGAGGATGGTCAGGTGGTCTTAGGGTGTTGGTTTGGTGTCCGGCAGCGTAGTTGCCGCCGGGTTTCAGGCGAGGGGGAGTTAGGGCGGCTAGGGTTTGGGGCATCGTCTTAGGGACGACGATGAACAGGAGAGGGAGGGGGGGTGTTTGGTTAGGGGGCTGGGGTATGAATTTAGTTTATATAGGGGAGGAGTGGTCTGATCTTGACCGTTGGATCAGGTAAGATCTACAGCCTGGATCAATTCATTTAACCAAACGGTGTCGTTTGTTTAGGTTGGGGGAATGGGTCGGTCTCAGACGGGAGTGAGTCGGGTCATGGGGAGGGCCTGGGAACCATCAGATTTAAAACAATGAACGGTCCCAATTAAATACGATCATACGTCGTCGTTTGGTTTAATGAAAGAACTGAACTGGACCGTTGGATCTATTTGATCAACGGTTCAGATAAAAATACCAATACGACGTCGTTTGATTGTCTGGAAATTTCCTGGATGGGCACCATCAAAACGACGTAGCTTCTGCCCTATACTACATCGTTTGATGGCTTTTGGGTTGACAGATTTGGGCTGGGTAGGAAGTGCAATTCTTTGGGCCTAAAACTGGCCCAATCCGATTCTTCCTTCACTTTTTTGAATTCTTTTCTTTTTTCTTCTTTAATTTTCTGATTTAAATACAATTCCTAATTAATTGTAAAATCTAACTACAAATATTAATTAACACTTACAATAATTAACATGCAAATCAAAGAAAAAAATGAAATCACATAAGGGCACATTTAAATGACAAAATTACAACAATTACATATTTTTGTGATTTTTCTTTTTTTTTTTGTAAAACTTGTTAATTCCTAAATTGAAAAACTAAATCCTAAATGCACATGAAACACATATTACATTATATTATTTTTTGTATTTTTAAATGCATTAATAAAATTACACACGCACATATACCCATGCAAACAAACAGGAAAACCGTACAATATTTCCACATAATTAAAGAAAAGACCTAATTTCGGGAATTATTTTGGAGTAATTCGTATGAGGAAAAAATCACGTGCTCACAGCTGCCCCTCTTTGTCCGGAAACACGAAGAGTTTTCGTGCAAAGATAAAGTGAGCGGATACGAGCGATTTTTGCCTGTTTGAATACTCCGTTGGAAGCATTTTTTGAAAGATTTGACCGAACCTCTGCTTCAAAGGTTTCCTACATATCCTTGGCTATAAAGGAATCAGGTCAATGTAGTTCGGGAAGTTTTAGTAGCTGGGAATACCATGGGACTGTGATGTTACTGTTGTTGCATGCTGCTTTTACTGCTTGCTGACCTCCTTATTATACCCTGCTTAAAGAAAAACAAAAAGCTAGACTAGACCATGGTATATGAATTACAAAATCTTATCTAGATCATGCCCTTTGTGTCTCTTGTTGCTTTGATGTCTTGGTGACCCCTTTGGTATATTTTACTTCCGATTTGTCTCGTATTCTCTTCGGACTACCGGTCTTGAACTGCTTGTTTCCTTTTTGTATTGTTTTTCATCGAGTCTTGTACTTCCTTCCTCTGCTTGGGATTCTTTGTTGTTTCCCGCTGGGGATTCCGATCAGATTCCTCTGCCTTATTGATTCTAAGTGTATTCCTCCATTTTATGGGTGGGTTCCTGACTTCAACCAATAATGTCAAAAATAAATCGCCATTCTGTTCTTTAGGGGGGCTCCTGACCTTGAAATATGAATTATATTCCCTTGTTCTCCAGGTGGACGCCTGCTTGCTGATATTTCAATTGTTCTTCCTTGTTCTCCAGGTAGACGCTTGCTTGCTGATATTTCAATTATTCTTCCTTGTTCTCCAGGTGGATGCCTGCTTGCTGATATTTCAACTGTTCTTCCTTGTTCTCCAGGTGGACGCCTGCTTGCTGATACTTCCATTGCTCTTCCTCGTTCTCCAGGTGGACGCCTGCTTGCTGATATTTCAATTGTTCTTCCTTGTTCTCCAGGTGGACGCTTGCTTGCTATTTCAACTGTTCTTCCTTGTTCTCCAGGTGGACGCCTGCTTACTACTTCAACTGTTCTTCCTTGTTCTCCAGGTGGACGTCTGCTTGCTGATATTTCAACTGTTCTTCCTTGTTCTCCAGGTGGACGCCTGCTTACTACTTCAACTGTTCTTCCTTGTTCTCCAGGTGGACGCCTGTTTGCTGATATTTCAACTGTTCTTCCTTGTTCTCCAGGTGGACGCCTGCTTGCTGATACTTCCATTGCTCTTCCTCGTTCTCCAGGTGGATGCCTGCTTGCTGATACTTCCATCACCGGGTGTTTCCTGAAACAAATATTGTTTTTGCCCCTGTTTCAAATCAAGGAAAATCTTGTTAGTTTAAGGCATAATGGTTAGTTGTGGCATTCTCGCTGGGGGTGGGGTTTCTCTTTGTCCTGTTTTACTGCCTTGAAGCGGTTGAAAAGACTGTTTTGTCCTCATGATTGATCCTTAACCATAGGATCCCCAACTGTTGTTTTCACTTCAAACTCTTTCAATCGTAATCATATGTCTCTCAAGACATTACTGAACCACTTTTCTGATTCAACTTTTCTCACACCCAAATCTTATTTTCATCCTATTACCTCCTGCCTATCACGGCCGTATTTTGCATTGTGCAATTTTGAATCATGGTAGTATACCTTGACATTCCTTTATTTGCTTGGAACGAAACTCACCTCAAAAACTTTAGAAGAGTAAGATTATTAGTGACGAAACATGACGATTTTGACAATCAAAAATGTAAAGAAGAATCCAAATTTAGATGACTGTTGGAGATAAGAATAAGGAACTTATCTGATTGGAGTCACTGGCACCAATGATCAGGGTATCTATTTTAGATTAATCAGCCCAGTCTATTTAACCAATCTCCTTTTCAATTGTTTCACTTTGTTTTTTCCAAAATTTCGACAACCCAATTTTTTGCCAACTTACGGACCTTGTTCGACTTGCAGTGCCTTAAAGAGTTTTCACCGACAAACCTCCCTCATTTGTTTATTTCTTAATTCCTTTTCATCTTATGGTGCCTGCGAAGGTTTTCACCAATAAGACTCTCTCATTTTACTTTCTCTCAGCTTACATCGTCTCATGGTGCCCGTGAGGGTTTTCACCTATAAGACTCTCTCATTTTCATCGCTTTTTCTTGTGTGGACCAGAGTGTTATGAATCACCCCCATTTGCTCGACTCGACATTTTTCTAAGATTGATCGAAAGGTCTTTTGGTATGTGGTTGGAATGAAAGGGTATCAAAAGTCAAAACAATTACAACTCTTGGAATCATTTTGCTTATTGTCAATACAATTCCTGCTCCAGTTTCTTGCTTGGGGGTCTTTTTATGTTTTATTTTATGCACATTATGCATATTATGCACCCTATGACCGAGCCGTGAGGCGCCTACGTATCCTCTTTGAGGAATCAGGTCAGACGTAGTTCACTCCAATAATAATAATTTTTTTTTGATTCCAAAAGAGGGTAGGAAAGAAACAAATGTGGCTCAAAGGGGGAACAAAGGGTACAATGTAGATAGCAGAATGAATTGCCTTCGTCATTCCATTCTTCGAAATAATGCCAAATACAAACATTCAATAATTATACCAAAGAAAAATCATGCATAATATCTCTTTACTGCATCAGAATTGATAGCCATGTCTATGCATTTTCCTTCAATATCTGTTAAACATAATGCACCATTGGACAATACTCTGGTCACAATGAACGGTCCTTGCCAATTCGGGGCAAACTTGCCCTTTGCTTCAACCTGATGTGGAAGAATACGTTTCAGCACCTGTTGACCCACTTCAAACTTTCGGGGACACACCTTTTTGTTGTATGCTCTTGCTATTCTTCTTTGATACAATTGGCCATGACATACTGCTGCCAATCATTTTTCATCAATCAAGTTCAACTGCTCCAAACGGGTTTTGACCCATTCATCATCATTAATCTTAGCTTCAACTACAATCCGAAGAGAAGGAATTTCAACTTCTGCAGGAATTACCGCCTCAGTGCCATATACCAACAAATAAGGAGTTGCTCCTACCGAAGTGCGAACAGTAGTGCGATATCCCAACAACGCAAATGGTAATTTTTCGTGCCATTGTCTTGAACCTTCTACCATTTTCCGAAGTATCTTCTTTATGTTTTTGTTGGCTGCTTCGACTGCTCCATTCGCCTTGGGCCGATATGGGGTAGAATTGCGATGTATAATCTTAAACTATTGACATACATCTCTCATTAAGTTACAGTTAAGATTAGCACCGTTATCTGTGATGATCACCTTTGGGATTCCGAATCGACATATGATATTTGAGTGAACAAAATCGACCACAGCTTTCTTGGTCACTGATTTGAATGTTTTGGCCTCAACCCATTTGGTGAAATAATCAATGGCTACCAGAATGAACCTGTGCCCATTGGATGCTGCCGGCTCAATTGGTCCAATAATATCCATGCCCCAAGCGACGAAGGGCCATGGTGCCGACATTGTGTGCAACTCGGATGGTGGAGAATGAATCAAATCTCCGTGTATCTGGCATTGATGACATTTGCGCACAAAACTGATACAATCTCGCTCCATGGTAAGCCAATAGTAACCAGCTCGGAGAATTTTCTTTGCCAACACATATCCGCTCATGTGGGATCTGCAAACTCCCGAATGTACTTCAGACATGACAGCCGTAGCTTGTCTAGCATCTATGCATCTTAATAATCCAAGGTCTGGTGTTCTTTTATACAAAACTCCTCCACTTAAGAAGAATCCATTTGCCAACCGCCTAATGGTTCTCTTTTGATCCCCTGTGGCTTGTGCTGGATATATCCTCATTCTGATATACTCCTTGATGTCGTGGAACCATGGTTCACCATCAAATTCTTCTTCAACCATGTTGTAGTAAGCGTGCTGATCGTGGACTTGAATATGCAGTGGATCCACATAAGCTTTGTCCGGATGGTGCAACATTGATGCCAGGGTAGCTAATGCATCGGCAACCTCGTTATGGATCCTTGGAATATGCCTGAATTCCACTGATCGAAACCGTTGACAAAGATCATGTAAACATTGTCGGTATGGTATGAGCTTCAAGTCTCGTGTTTCCTATTCTCCTTGAATTTGATGTACCAGAAGATCCGAATCTCCCAAGAACAAGATTTTATGGATATCCATGTCTGCAGCTAGCCTTAACCCCAAAATACAAGCTTCATACTCAGCCATATTATTGGTGCAATAAAACCGAAGTTGAGTCGTAATAGGATAGTGATGCCCGGTTTCAGAAATAATCACAGCTCCTATCCCGACTCCTTTCATGTTAGCAGCCCCATCAAAGAAAAGTTTCCAGCCAGGTTTTTCAATTTGCTCCATCTCATCGATATGCATTACTTCTTCATCTGGAAAATAAGTTCTCAATGGCTCGTACTCTTCGTCGACCAGGTTTTCGGCTAAATGATCGGCCAATGCTTGGGCTTTTATTACAGTCCGAGTCACATAGATGATGTCAAATTCTGTGAGCAATATCTGCCACTTTGCAAGTCTCCCTATTGGCATAGGCTTTTGAAAAATATATTTCAACGGATCCAGACGCGAAATGAGGTAAGTAGTGTAGGATGACAAATAGTGTTTCAATTTCTGAGCTACCCAAGTTAGGGCGCAACATGTCCTTTCCAGATGAGTGTACTTAACCTCATAAGCTGTGAACTTTTTGCTAAGGTAATAGATGGCCTGTTCCTTTCTACCGGTGATGTCATGTTGCCCCAGTACACAGCCAAATGAATTTTCCAAGACTGTTAAGTAAAGAATCAAAGGTCTTCCTGTCTCTGGTGGAACCAGCACGGGTGGGTTTGACAAGTATCCTTTTATCTTATCAAACGCTTCTTGACACTCATCAGTCCATTTGACCGCAACATCCTTTTTCAACAATTTAAAAATAGGCTCACAAGTTGTCGTGAGCTGAGCAATAAACCTGTTGATTTAATTCAACCTCCCTAACAAACTCATTACTTCAGTCTTGTTCCTTGGAGGTGGCAATTCTTGGATGGCTTTGATCTTTGATGGGTCCAACTCGATGCCTCGCCGACTGACTATGAATCCCAACAGTTTTCCAGATGGAACACCAAATGCGCACTTGGTAGGTTAAGCTTGAGATTGTACCTGCGAAGTCTCAGGAAGAATTTCCTCAAATCCCCAACGTGGTCGGCCTGATGCTTTGATTTTATGATCACATCGTCCACGTATACCTGAATCTTCTTATGTATCATATCATGAAACACCGTAGTCATTACTCTCATGTAAGTTGCCCCGGCGTTCTTCAAACCAAATGGCATTACCCGGTAGCAATAAGTTCCCCATGGGGTGATGAATGCCGTCTTTTATGCATCTTCTTGATCCATTAGAATTTGATGATACCCGGCATAACAATCCACAAAAGATCCTATCCCATGCTTGGCACAATTATCGATCAAAATATGGATATTGGGTAATGGGAAGTTATCCTTCGGACTTGCTTTGTTGAGATTGTGGTAATCGACGCATACTCTAATCTTGCCGTATTTCTTTGGCACAGGAACGATATTAGCCAACCAAACAGGATATCGAGTGACCCGAATGACCTTTGCATCCAACTGTTTGGTGATTTCTTCTTTAATTTTCACATTCATATCAGTCTTGAACTTCCTCAGCTTTTGCTTGACAGGAGGCACCATTGGATCAGTGGGCAATTTGTGAACCACTAAATCAGTGCTCAAGCCTGGCATGTCGTCATATGACCATGCAAAAACATCTTTGAAATCGATGAGTGTTTTAATTAACTCTTCATGGATCTTTGGTTCGAGGTGGACACTTATTTTAGTTTCTAGGATATTATTTGTATCTCCTAGATTGATGTCTTCAGTATCACTCAGGTTAGGTTTGGTTTTTTCTTCAAAATCAATTAACTCTTTACTAATCTCTTCGAAAGCTTCATCCTCATCATATTCTGATTCATAATCACAATATACTTCTTGAATTATTATTTCGGAACCAAATTGATTTTTAAGACTGGGCTGAGGATTCCTTATGCATGCCATATCACTAGAGCCAGCGTAAAAAGGATTGTACAGAAAAAGAAGAAAAAGAAAAGAAACCTATCTGGAATGATAATGAAAAGGAAACTGTATTTCATTGGATGATGAAAAATAACAAGGTTTGCACACTTCAAACAAACTGTAAGATAAACATTTGGATTAAAACCCTGAAGTAACCCAAACATACTAAAGGAAAATCAAAATAAACTACCAAGACTCCTTTCGAATGGGGAGAGGAGTGGCTTTCCAGTTATTAAGCTTTGTCTCTGGCCCAACGAATTGAACTTCCGCGTTGCTAGAACCTTCACCATTTTCCACCATGTTCACATCGTCAAACAGCTTTTCTAATCTTTCAATTAATTCCTCCTCAGGATTAATCATGGATTTAGGAATTGCTGTTATAGGGTGATTTCTGGTACCGGACTTGACAAAAGACTTTGATAGATGTGGGACTGGCTTTGGAAGGACCCATGCCTTCTGTTTTGGCTTTCTGGCCTTTCTCACGTCTGTGACAGTGGGTATGAATCCCAATCCAAATGTTCCCCAGTTCTCGGAAAGAGATACTGGTTGTGTAATGCCTTGCAAAGATGAGCCCAAACCTTTTCCGGGTACAAAACCATTCTTCAACATTTCATAGGCTACCATGACTGATGCGGCGGTTATCTTTGGATTCGGAATGTATTTCCCCTCCGGAATTTTCTCTACCAACATTGTGTCGGAAACCTGGTAAACCCATGGTCCCTGGTCATTTTCTATTCCCTCGATTGGTACAATGGCACTGCTGTGAGCATTTAAACTGTCTTCCCCATTCACAACTATTTATTGTTTATCCCATTCAAACTTGACCACCTGGTGTAGTGTTGATGGGACTGTTTTAGCAGCATGGATCCATGGTCGACCCAACAGTAAATTATAAGAAACAACTATATCCAACACCTGAAACTCCATTGTGAATTCAACTGGCCCTATTGTCAGCTCCAGCACTATGTCGCCAAATGAATCTCTGCTTCCACCGTCAAATCCCTATACGCAAATACTATACTTGTGGATTCTCTCCTCTTTTATTTTCAACTTGCTTAGAGTGGAGAGAGGGCAGATGTTTGCGCTTGACCCGTTGTCAACCAACACCCGGGTCACTATGGAGTTTTCATATTTCAATACCTTCCACATGCAATTCATCATGCAATTCATCATGCAACACCCGGGTCTCTTTGCTTAGGTAAAGAGCTCCGTTGTGCTCAGTACCTTCCACATGCAATTCATCATCAGAAAATGTGATTTTGTTTGCCTCAAAGATTTTGTTGGCTATTTTTTCCAAGTGATTCACGGAGATCTTATCAGGAACGTGTGCCTCATTCAAGGTTTTCATTAAAGCTTGACGGTGCTCGTCCTAATGGATCATCAATGACAATAATGAAATTTGAGCGAGCATCTTTTTCAATTATTCCACGATAGAATTGTCATGCAGCTTCATCTTTTTCTAGAATTCTTCCGCTTCTTCTTCAGTCACGGCTTTCTTTATTGGTGTTGGATTATTTTTAGTTTTTCTTAACTCTTCGGGAGTAAAACATCTTCCCGAACGAGTCAAGCCTTGCACCTCACAGACTTCTTCCTTGACTTCTTTTCCTTTGTACATTACCGTCACCCGTTCGTAGTTCCATGGAATAGCCTTGTTGTTGATCACTGGTAACTGGGTTAATGGCTTGATAATAACCCGATCTACTGGGCTCCTTCCACGACTATGATGGGTTTGTTGGCCACCCCTGGTACAATCACCTTTGACCCTTCCTGCTTCGTGGCAACTTTGCTTGAAGATCCCTTCTCAACTACCACAGATGGCTCATCACCATTTTTGTTCTGCTTAGGTACCGAATTCTCCTCTGCTAACTGTTCATCTGGCTTGGCTTCATGAGACCGAATCATCATGACGGTTTGTGATGACTTCTTTGTTTCCCCATCAGCCCGTACTATTTCTATCATATTGGCCTCCTGATGGGCTGGCATTGGATTTCTGTTGATATTGGGAGTTTCGGGGGTTTGAACTTCAATTTTATTAGTATCAATCAAGCTCTTGTATTGCATTCTTTAAATGTCAGCACTTTTCTGTATCATGGCCTGGTGTACCAGAACAATACTCACAGCTAACGGTGTAGTCCAGATTCTTTGGAGGAGGATTGGGCAGCTTGGATTGTATCGGCCTTAGCATATCTAGTTGTCTTAGCCTGTGGAACAGACTAGTGTAGGATTCTCCCAATGGAGTGAAGGTTTTCTTTTTCTGCACCCTTTCACCCCTGAGTGCTTGATTAGGCCTGAAACCTGGTCCGGGATAGGTTCGCGGATAAGGGTAGGTACTTGGTATGACAAGAGCACGCCAATGAGCGTGGGCATGTGGCTGATTGTATGCTTGCGCATGGTTGACGGAAAAATGAGGTTCCGACGGGTGATAGTAGTGTTGGGGTGAATTGTGGTGATAAATTTGTCGGTGGGATCGATGTTGATTGTAGTAATGAGGTGAACCTATGGATCCCGACCAAGTTCCTGAATCAACCATTGCCGCTTCCTCTGTTTTCTTCTTTCCAATCCCTCCTACTCCGCCTTGAATAGCTTGAGTAGTTTCCTTAATAGTTGAATAACTCATGATTTTATTCGTCTTGAGGCCTTCTTCCACCATACCTCCCATCTTCACTACTTTGTTGAATGATTTTCCTATCGCTGAAACCAAATGGGAATAGTAAGTTGGCTCCAAGGCTTGTAGGAAGTAATCTACCATCTCACATTCCTTCATTGGAGGATCCACCCTTGCTGCCTGTTCCCTCCACCGGAAACCATACTCTCTAAAGCTTTCATTGTGCTTTTTCTCAAATTTTGTCAAGGATAGTCGATTTGGGATGATTTCCATATTGTATTGGAAGTGACAAGCAAATGCCTGTGCCAGGTCATCCCAGGTGTACCATCTCCCATGGTCCTGGCGGGTATACCACTCCAAAGCTGATCCGCTCAAACTTTGACTGAAGTAAGCCATTAATAATTTGTCTTTTCCCCTAGCTCCTCGCATCTTGCTGCAGAAACCCCTTAAGTGGGCTACTGGATCACCGTGCCCGTTGTATAGGTCAAATTTGGTCATCTTGAAACCAACTGGTAGTTGCACATTTGGGAACAAACATAAGTCCTTGTAGGCCACACTGACCTGCCCTCCTAACCCTCGCATGTCTCGGAACGATTGTTCTAAGCTTTTGACCTTCCTAAACATCTCTTCTTGTTCGGTATTTTTGACTGGCTTGTCAATTTCTGTTGGGAGGTCAAAATGTGGAGTAAATGAATGGATTTCGGAAGCTTTGAAAGTGGCCTCCGGGGGGTAGTATTGGTTGTCCTGGGCCTGGAATATAGGCTCACTAGGAGATTTGTGGAATGTAGTTGGGGGAGGTGCCACGAAGACATGAGTTACTGGTGGAGGAGGGTATGGAACTGGTTTAGGAGATGGAGACTGCGGTGTATGAGAGGCGGTGCCTCGGTAGTGCTGGTAGATGGGGAAACTCGGGGATAGTTCAGTGGCAGGATTATCCTGAGTTTGGGCTAGTAATGGGGTGGAGGCAGGGTTAGCTGGGTAAGATGGGGGTGATTGACCTGTAGACCAGGCCCGATACATCTCGGCCATTTGTTGCTTAAGTTTAAGCATCTCTTCTTTCATTTTACCGACGTCCATCTCCTCTCTCTCAATACCTGTGTCGACATCCGGGATAGACATGCTTTCGGGTATTAGTCCTTTTGATCTGGTGTGATAATGATAATATGCCAGTATACTCTTAGAAAAACTAATTGCTTGAATTCTGGAAATGAACAAACTTGTTAGTTTTGAGAGTTTAACACATATATAATTACACGTTGAGATGCAATGTTCCTAGACAAATAACTCTTTTCTATCATGCATTTGCTCGGCTGCTTGTGTCATCCCAGCTTTTCTTGATCTTTCTTTTTATTGTCACTCACTCTTTATTTTATTCCTTCTTTTGATTGTGGTCGAATCTTATAAAGATTTCCTACGTATCATGTCCCCGCATGAATCAGACTTTGCGTAGTTCGGACGTAAAGCAATTGTCAACACTTTTATTCTTGAAATAATACAAAGATGGAACGGACATTACATTTGGAAAAACATTATAAGAAAATGGTTTAAAAACTCAACACAAATCCATGTCAAACAAAAGACATAACTCTTAACAGCTGTGAACATGCTCCACTCCCCACTTTTGTTTTCAATCATTAGATCATCCGCTCACTGTGGGGCTTGACCCGGCTGACCTTCTAGCGTACTATACATTCTTTCTAACTCAATTGCCAGATGACGGGCAAAAATAGGTGCATTCTTTATAAACCTTTCATAATCCATCCCTTGGCAGTTCACATAACTTTGAGAGGTGTAAACCGCCAAATCATGGATTTGTGCCCTGAAATCTTGGAGACGTTGGTCTTGGTTTTGCAGTTGTTGTTGGCGAGTGGTGGCTATATCTCTTATACGGTCTTCGCGATCTAAAGCTGACTCTAATTGAGCTCGAAGTCTGGCCTGATCGAGTCTTGCCTGTGCTCTTTCTCTGTCGATGTCTACGTGCTGATGTTCTCTATTGTACCTTCTCGCTTCTTCCAATTGTGCATGGAGTTGAGCTTCTGAATGTATCCAATGGTCTTTCTCTTTCTTGAATTGTGCCCTGTCTTCTTCGGATTGCATTACTTGGCGTTCCTTATTAGATCTGGCCTCCTTGTTTAATTGTATGATTCTTTCTTTAGCTTTGCCTAACGCCTTTTCGGTTTTTGCCAAAATGGAGTCATAATCTTGCATTTTTTCTAAAAGATTGGCGATGATTTTTCGGTCTTTCCAACTTCTCATTGGTGTTTCAGAAGTTTTTTTCAATTTTTGAAATTGAGCGTGAAGATTTTTATTTTCACAAGCCAAACTCTTCTTTTCACCTTCTGCTTCTTGTGCTTGTAAGTCTTTCTCCAAATTGAGGTTCCTCAGATTTTCCTTTAAGTCATGAATAGTTGCTTTGTATCCCTTTTCCTTTTCTCCCCAAATCAATCGTTCTTGGATTTTATCGTTAAAGGTTTGAACATGGGGTCTTTTTATAGGCCTTCTCAGATCGGGTTTTGGTGCATCATCCACGCGGGATCGTTTCTCAAACCACCTCGCATATCCTGGATTTATCTCGCCCTTTTTAGTATTTGGAACTTGAGTATCATCTTTCAAGTATCAACATCCATTCCACATCTGCTGAATTAAAGCCTCGGGAAGAGTGGCTTCGGGGTGTAACTCGATCACTTGCATACTGAAATCCTCATCATCAGGCACCACTTGGTATCTCCCTAGTTGTCTTAGAACTCTCTGTGGCGCATATGGCTGGACGCTTCTCAATCCCAATAGCAACAAATAACTATTCAAGATTGACATGTGTATCACTTCTCTTACCGGGAGCCATCCCAAAGTCCACTCAATTTGACTTGCCATTAAAGATCTTAGATGAGATACCCAGGCTTCCACCCCTTCTGGAGATTTATAATATTTTATTCTTTCTTCATAACTCTCGATGAAATTGTCATTGCTTGGACCATACTGCATGAACTTGGGGTGATGTTGGAGATGCTCAATCATCCACATTTGCAACAAAATTTTGCACCCTTCGAAGACTTTTGCCCCTGATTTACATAAAGTCAACGCCCGATAAATGTCTGAAAGAATGATCGGGGCAAGGGTGTGATTTTCCTTGGTAGTGAGGACCTGCACGACTTTCGCTGTACGAATATCAATTGTTCGTTCTTTGTTTGGAAAGACCATGATTCCCAGAAAAGCCACCATGAAAGCGAAGCGACGGTGAATCTGCCAGGTGTCTTTGTTCTGTTTGTTAGTAAGGCTCTTTTCATGAATTTCAAATCTGTCCGGCTTTCCGAACCTTGAATACAGGAAGTTGAAAGAACAACACCCTTGGACAACGTTGCTTTTTCTGATTTGATTACTGATGTTTAAGAGACCAAAGAATCGATGCACTGAGGGAGCTTTTGGGAATATAAGACTTTGGTTTCTTAAATCTCTGTCAAAACCGGCATATCCAGCTATCTCTTCTAATGTAGGAGTAAGCTCGAAATCAGAGAAGCGAAAGACATTGTGAACAGGGTCCCAAAAAGTTACTAACACCGCAATCAAATCATCACGTGATTTAACTTTCATAATATCTGTGAGAGTTCCCAAATGCTTAACGACCCATTTCTGACCATCTTCTCCTAACTCATGCCACCATATCTGAAGCCGAAATAGAAACTCATCTACATTTGCGAATGGTGGGTTTTGGGTGGTGCTCATTTTGTATCTGCGATTAATTTTAACAAAATCAAGACTCCTTTTGAAAACAGACACTCATAAAAAGAAAAATCATTTTTTTTATTTAACACTTCTTCTTTTTTTTTTTTGTCAAAATTTAAAACTATTTTGGGAATTTTCTAAAACAACCCATTTTATTTCTCGACTCTCACAATGATTTTTTTTCTTCAATTAAGTTGGTCAACAAGCAAATCCGAGGTAAATGAATGCATAAGTAGCAAGTAGGATGCATCAGGATGGTCTTTTCATTTCGGGTTCACCTGTCCTAGATAGACCCAACCCCTGTGTTGAGTCTCCAAGGTCAAATGTACATGATGCAAATAGACGTTCCTACTAGGGATCCGGTACGAGGCTAAGTTATTCTAAGTGAAAAACCTGAGGAAGATTGTTCTAGACCTGGCTTACCCAAACGGACAGCTTGAGCCGAAATGGGGGCAACGTACCGGGAGCACGAAAGTCTACCCGGCCTAGTTACTTGTCCCAACTTCGTCTTATTTGGTATGACTTCTAACAGAAAGGTGGGCCACGCGCACGTGTGCACCATAAATTCAGAAGACTCAGAAAGAAGGAGGGTTTCGTAGCAGTTTTATATACACAATTCAGATAATATTAAAGCGGTAAAAAGCAACATTTAGTACATTAAGCACAAATATGTGGAAAAATCAGATAACAAACAAAACCAACTATAACAGTTATTTTAAGCTCGAATTCTTGAACCCTGAACCAGTGGTTCTGGGTTTACTTTTTATCCCCAGCAGAGTCGCCAGAGCTGTCACATCTCTCTTTTACACAACATTCCGGAGGGGGCGTGGTGTAAAGAGAGTTTCTCCGATTAAAGGACAATCGAAACGGGATTCTTTATTAATTTCAGAGTCGCCACCTGGGATTTTTATGGCGTCCCAAGTCACCGGTTTTAATCCCGAATCGAGGAAAATATGACTCTGTTTGTCATTCTGCGAACCAGAAATCCGAGTAAGGAATTCTGTTAATCCGGGAGAAGGTGTTAGGCATTCCCGAATTCCGTGGTTCTAGCACGATCGCTTAACCATTTTTATACTTGGCCTAATTATCTTGATTTACTAATTACATTATTTCTTGTTGCATGATTTTGTTGCCGCCTTTGGTTAGATTGTTTACAATTATAGACCTTCCTTGAAACGAATCACGCGTACATATATTCGCATTATTTTTTTAAAAAATATAAATGCAAAGAATTGTGTCACGCATACGTGTACACAATAAATTGATAGTATTTTTTATATTCTTTATTATAAAAAATGAATTTATGGCCGAAATTGCGAGTGCTTAAAATAAAATTACGAACATTCATCACTCTTATATGATTAAATAGTGAACTGCACATCTCGGGTTATACGAAATAAATTAATTTAATAACCTCCGAAAAACCCCTTTTATTAAGAAAGTTTGCTCGAAGTTGCGCGAACGCATACTCGGAATTGTCTTTAGAAATGTAATCATGTCACGCGAACGTGTCCCCAATTACAAAAAATATTTTTGATGGTAATATAAATTTTCTACAAATGTTTATTATGTCCATCTATTTCTAAATATGAAAGCCATGGGAAATCACCGAATGGAATGTCTCGAGATTTCTTAAAAATAATCAAAATTTATTAGGTGTTGGCCACAAGTTATATTTTAAGCGTGTGAATTATATACCTCAAAACTATTCAAATTAAAGGAATTAATGAGATAAAAAATAAATAAATAACGTGCAACTAAAACTACCATTTTTATCGTGAATACGGTATATGTATTTTGTTTATGTATTTTTAGTACTTGATAATTATATGCACAAGTTATTTATTATTTTCCTAGGCTTAAGACTAAGTGTATATGTTTAAAAACTTACCAATGCGAATTACGTGTAAAACTAGGGAAAAATTTAATTGATAAGCAAACTAGTAGTTTTCGAAGAGTTTCCATTATTCTACTCGGAGCGAACTCTACTTTGTATATCTTTGACTTAAAATGTTGCAATTAGTATTCATAAATCCGACCTTCTTCTATACAACTTGTTTTTAGTCCAAAGTTCTAATTATTTGGTTAGTTTGCTTACGATGATTGAGTTTGGGATAGATAAAATCAAACCAATTTTTATCTCGGTTTATGCAAGCTATTTACAAATTCTAAATCTATACTTTGTAAAAATCATTGACATTATTTTTATATACTATTTTTTAAGAAATGAGTTAATCTCATTCCTAAAATAAATGGGCCATTTGTTGTTAAGAAAGAGAGCTAATCTACAAATTGATTTAATAAAATGATATTAAATGTAACGTAAATACACATCTGAACCATCCGGAATATTCCAATATCTTAATCGTAACGAATTATATCGATTCACCTCTCACTTAGAGTTATCCGCATTATTAGGCCCTATTTTTGTATAAACGAGAATACTTATGTCAACTAGAATTAAACAATATCGGACTTGACGAAGTTTACTAGCGTGGTTCCCCGATATTTTCATGTTACCAAGCGCTTAGTTAACATGGTCTAAATGCAAAGTTTAAAGAATAGTCAACTTTCTACTAAATCCCCTGTCTCGATAATTCGAATATAACTATACTTAATGAGATTCTTAAATAAATAGAATTATTGCAAAGCTTATACTAACTTCAAAAGAGGATGATTAACTAATAGTTCTCATGTCAAGCGCAAGCTAATAGTTAACTAAAATAAAATTGAAACTCAACTAATGCCTTCAAATGAATAGCAGACATATTTGAAATTCCAGATTTCATTTCTCTATAATATTGAAACTTTGCAGTATCATGAGTCTAAATATACCTGGAAATGATGGTAAAAGAGGCATTATTCAGCAGTAGCAGCAAAAGAAGCCCAACAGCAGAAATAAAATGCCAAACAATTCAGCAAATTTGAGCAAAACCGACAGAAACCGTGAAAACCAGACGAACAGTAGCAGATATTTTAAGAAAATTTCAGATTCAATCAAACAGTATCACCAAACAAGCCCGGACAGATATGAGGAAACAATATTTCTGATTTTTCTTTCTTTCTTCTCTATTTTTCTGTTCTGTTTCTCTTTTCTATGTGTGTGTGTGTGCTCTTTTTTTCTGTTTTTCTTTTTCTGTTTTTTCCCTTCTGTCCTCTCTTTCTATTTTTTTTCTCTATTCTCTCTGTCTGTCTTGTGTCTGTCCAGAAATCAGTCCCAACACACCCTTTTATATAACTTGTTTCCTCCTCTTCCAGCCTACTGCCCGGACCCTCCTTATTCTTTTCAAATCAGTTTTTTCTACCCAAATAGCACTAAGTCTGAATTTTCATTTAGTCAAGCCACTAAGGACACCTTTTCCCTTAATTTCAGCCCCCCACATCTTCTTTTGTTCCCCAGTATTCTTTAAACAAATACATTATTGAATCCTACCATTAGTTATCTATTATCTGTACCCAAACCCACTTAGGAAAGTCTCAAATCAGTCCACTAATAGGTTTAAATATTCAGCAGCCCTTAAACAAGTATTCATGTAGTTTATTTTCCCCAAACTAACCCTTAACTACTTCTGAAAAATCTCAAAAATACTGCCCCTAATACAAAATCAGAATCCAATGCAAAACAGATTTTACAATCTGTTCAAACTTAATTATCAACACTAGTTTCTGATTGAACATCTATAACCAAATCAGATCAAGTAGTATCAAGATAGGGATCAGTGAATCAGGAAATAATCACATTGAATTAACTAGAATGACAAATGGCATATATACAGGGAGTAAACTAACACAATTCCTAAATACAGAACATTGTAAACACATTGAACGGAACTATATGCAGCAAGATGATGACTGATTAAGAGAAAAAGGATTAAACACAACACACATGAGACCACTCGGACACTAATATCAACAAGATGCCAAGTGACTCAAATTATATGAACGACCTATTCAATTAATCGATTACGTATTACAATTGACACTTAAACAAATCAGTAACAAGGCAACTATCAAACAGTGTTATTGACGAACTTATAGACTAACATGGAATTAATTAAGCGACGCAATTTAGGACTCGATTTCACAATTTATAACACATACAGTTAAGGCGACTATAAATAACAGACAAAATCGAACCAAATAAAATGTCCTTTGAAAAATGAACAGAGTCAATGTGACTTAATAACAACCAAAATCAACATGGTAAATAAATAGATATGTAAATAATGAAAACAAACACGAAGGAAAGAAGGAAAATACCTAATAATAACAGAATCAATACGGACCCAGTCTTAGAAACTCTGATTCGGACACTTTGAAATCAAACAGACCTTAGTAGAAGTATTCTCAACTGAAAATACTTCGATTAAGGTCGATTAGACCTCAACCTTCTACTTAATTTGGGCAGATTCTAAGATCTGGGATTTTAGGGTTCTTGAGGGTCTGATTTAGGGCTCAACCGCTTCTGGTCAGATTCGAACCAAACCAAGTTTGGTTTGGTTACGAGTGAGGTTAGGAGAATGACTGGTGTGGGTTTGGGGTACATTGGGGTAGGTCTAGGTTATGTTCGAATCTTCGATTGAAGATTCGAGACGATGTAGGGTGATTTGAGGTGAACAACTAACAGATCTGTAACGAGGGCGGTTAGGGGGTGCTGTGGTGTTATTTAGGGACTGGTTGGTTTGGATCTGAGTTTGGCTCGAATCTTCAAATGAAGATTCGAGAAACTCCAGGAAGATTCGAGCTTAGTGGTTACTAGATTTGGATAGAGGATGGTCAGGTGGTCTTAGGGTGTTGGTTTGGTGACCGGCAGCGTAGTTGCCGCCGGGTTTCAGGCGAGGGGGAGTTAGGGCGGCTAGGGTTTGGGGCATCGTCTTAGGGACGACGATGAACGGGAGAGGGAGGGAGGGTGTTTGGTTACGAAGCTGGGGTATGAATTTAGTTTATATAGGGGAGGGGTGGTCTGATCTTGACCGTTGGATCAGGTAAGATCTACAGCCTGGATCAATTCATTTAACCAAACAGTGTCGTTTGTTTAGGTTGGGGGAATGGGTCAATCTCAGACGGGAGTGGATCGGGTCATGGGGAGGGCCTGGGAACCATCAGATTTAAAACAATGAACGGTACCGATTAAATACTATCATAAGTCGTCGTTTGGTTTAATGAAAGAACTGAACTGGACCGTTGGATCTATTTGATCAACGGTTCAGATAAAAATACCAATACGGCGTCGTTTGATTGTCTGGAAATTTCCTGGATGGGCACCATCAAAACGACGTAGCTTCTGCCCTATACTACGTCGTTTGATGGCTTTTGGGTTGACAGATTTGGGCTGGGTAGGAAGTGCAATTCTTTGGGCCTAAAACTGGCCCAATCCGATTCTTCCTTCACTTTTTTGAATTCTTTTCTTTTTTCTTCTTTAATTTTCTGATTTAATTACAATTCCTAATTAATTGTAAAATCTAACTACAAATATTAATTAACACTTACAATAATTAACATGAAAATCAAAGAAAAAAAATGAAATCACATAAGGGCACATTTAAATGACAAAATTACAACAATTACATATTTTTGTGATTTTTCTTTTTTGTGAAACCTGTTAATTCCTAAATTGAAAAACTAAATCCTAAATGCACATGCAACACATATTATATTATATTATTTTTGTATTTTTAAATGCATTAATAAGATTACACACGCAAACAAACTGGAAAACCGTACAATATTTCCTAAAAATAACACATAATTAAAGAAAAATTTCGGGAGTTATTTTGGAGTAATTCGTATGAGGCAAAAATCACGTGCTCACAGCTGCCACGTAGTGGCGCTTCTTCATCTAAAGTGATGTGGTGGTACATTCGTCGTGTTGCGACGTTAAATCAGGTGCTTCTTGGGAGGCAACTCATGTGTAGCTTAGGATTTTTGAGCTAACATTTTATGAGATGTTGCAGGGATTGTGTTGAAGCAGTGCAAAACAAAGTTGGAAAATGGCATAGTCTCTGAAGATTGCTAATGCGGTCGCGGTGCATTTTGTGCGGTCCGCGCTGACATGAGTCAAAAGGGGGACTCTCTGAAGTTCTTCACCGCGGTCGCGGTCAAGTTAGTGCGGTCCGCGGTGGGCTGAAGAGGTCGCGGTACACGTCTATGCGGTCCGCGTAGGCTTCATCATGAGGGGTCACACAAATATACCGAGCGCTGTCCGCGGTCACTTTTGTGCGGCCGCGCTGGTAGGTGAGTACGGGTCCTACTGGGGCTCTATAAATAGAGACCAAGGATCTCATTTTACCCTTTTTGCAAATTGGAAACCTAGAACCCTAATTCTACTGTTCATCCCCGTCCAAAACTGAGATTTTTGCTTGTGTGGATAGATTGCATTCATTCTTCATAATCCTGGTAGCATTTCATGCATTTTTTATTATTACTCTTTTATTTTTATTTTAATTGCTTGCCAATAGTCTGTAACTTCTTTGCTTTCACAATTGTCTTCGAATTGTTAATCCAGGGTAGCTTCCATGTTAGTTTGAAATAACTAAGGATTGGGTACATGAGTAGGGACAAGTAAGAGTAAAAAGTTGAACAAAAATAGAACAAAAGCATGCAATCCCTAGTTTACTCACTGAACCTAACCCAGTGCGGCTTGCGGTCACTTTAGCGCGGTCTGCGGTGCCCTAACACGGTCCGCATTACGCTTTCACGCGGTCCGCATTGCTTGAATGACTGAGGAACAACTTGTGTCCAGCGCGGTAACTTTTGTGCAGTCCGCACCGGCCCACTGCGGCCGCGACCCCATTTTATGCGGACCGCGGTGTGAGATTAAGAGAAGACCCTTATTGGGGTTTTGATCACTGCGGCCCGCGGTTGCCTTAGCGCGGTCTACGGTTCCTCCAATGCGGCCGCATTCCTGATGGTAAGTTCTGCGGTTCTTGGTTCTGCAGCAGTGTCTGCAACTTTGATTTTGCTTCTGCAATTTTAATTCAGTCACATGTTTCACTGCTTGGGCTTCAACTAACAATGTTAGATGTGTTTGTTTGCAAACAATGGTAAAACAACGAGGAAGAGGTGCTAAACAACCCGACCGAGGTGACTCCTTCCAAGGAGGAAAAGGGAAACAAGTTAAACTCACTTCCCGACCTAAACTAAAAACAAGGAAACAAATTGCTATAGACGACCAATCGGGGAATGAGTACGTACCATCCCAGGACCTCTTTTCTGATTCAAGGCGAGCTACTGCAGTCCCGGCTTCACATACTGCCCAAGCCCCACAACGTATACATTCTGAGTCGTCTGATGGCTCAGCAGCAGGCAGTGGTGAATACTCCACCTCCCCCACAGCTTCAGTATCTGGGGAGAGTGCAGAAGGCGGGACTAATAGTGATAATGAGGTACCGAACAGTGGGGTGCCCCAAGTTGGGGGTATTAAGAGAACTAGAAAATCTAAACTTTGGGAAGATTTGTCATCCAGGTGGCATTCCACAAATTTAGAGAATAGTGGCCGACATAGAAGTTGATACTTGAGCGGAGCTTTATTGACAAAGACCTTCTACCCCTAAACCCCAATGTACATAGACAGTTCCAGGCTTGAGTGGGTTGGGACTTCTTTAAAGACAATTGTTTGAGGGCAAATGAGCATATGGTCAAGGAGTTTTACAACAATGTGGCTCATATCACGAAAGGCACTAAAGTGACGAAATTGAGAAACAAAAATGTGGTTTTCACCGGGAAGGCGTTGAATAAGTATTTGGGGTTCATTGACGAATATGAGTCCCTGTACAATGAAAAGTTAGCAATGGGCAAGGAGGTTCGTCCGTGGTTAGCTTCGTACATGGAAATCCCGGGTACGTTTCCAGAATCGCTACAAGTAGGGACCAAAATACTTCGGAGAACTTTTAACTTCGAGGCTAGAGGGTGGTTGACCTTTGTATGCAGTTGGCTCGACCCGATCACTCATGATCAGACTATTCCACTTGCCCGGGCGGTTCTTATTGCTTCTGTTATTGCAGGTTACCCTATCAATGTGGGAAATGTGATGTCCCGCTCCATTTCTGCAGTAGGGGTTGAGCATGACCGGAACTACCCTTTTCCCAGCACCCTTACTATGTATTTCAGGGACTTGGAGGTGGAGAAGAAACCGTTTGACGTCAAGGTAAAACTTGTGGCTCCATTTTCCTGGTACAGTTTGAAGGGGCCAGACAACCCCAAAGACAAAAGTTACAAGCCGCCTTCCTCTACTCCAGTTGGCCAGTCTGAGGAGCCAGTGGCAGTAGTGTCTTTGGTTGATCCCCCCATAGAGCCTTCCACCATGCCTACGGTCACTACTAATGATGATTTGCCTCCACGACCCTCCTCCTTTACTGGCCCCAGTACTTCAGTTGACACGAGGGTCCCCTTTTCGCGGACTCATCCTTTCACGGCCCAGCAGTTGAGCCGGACACTAGCCAGTTTGAACAACTAGATGTCAGCTGCAACATCCAAGTTGTCTACATTGTCTGCTACAGCTGAGCCCCATTCAGCACCATCCACTACTCAGTTTCCTCAGTCTATTGAGGACACACTACTGAAGCTCCTGGAAAATTAGGAGAAGATTATGAGGACTCAGGACGCCTTAACTATGGCGGTGGATTCACATGGCAAGGCTTTGAGAGAGCTTGATAAGGAGCACAAGAAGATGAAGAAGTCAAGGGCATCCAAGAAGTCGGTGAGAGTGCTACGGACTAATGTGGACAGGCAATTAGCAGACCAGATGACTTTAGACTTGTTATTCGGGGATCCAGCCCCAGCAGCAGCACCAGTGCCATAGCCACGGCAGGAGCAGGAGTAGGTACCCAGGCCCCCAAGAAAGAAGAGGAATCTCCCTAGTTCAGTTGGTGCAGTTATTGAGCTACCAGACCCACAGGAGACCCCCTCCAGTGATGCACCTATCAATCAGCCGATTCAGGAGCAGGCCCCAGTCCTAGCAACTGAGCAGCAGGAGATCGGGAACCAGTCTAAGGTTCCCATACATATAGAGGACTTGGGGACCACTGATGATCCCATGCAGACGGACCAGGGCTAGGGAGATCATATATCCTTTCTTTTGTTTTGATATTTATTTGATAGTTGGCATTGGGACAATGCCAGCTTTTATTCGTGGGGGTGCGCCCTACTCTGGATAACTGTATATATATAGATTCTTAGTTTATTTTTATTGATTTTGTGTTTTTTTTACTTTGGGTTGTATATAACTTTACATTTCTGTATATATTCATCCCCCGTTGTATATTCTACTCCCCTATTGTACATATTCATTCTATTTTCTATTTTCGCTAAATTTTCATTTTTAGCTTTGTAGTTAGGCTCGTAGCCGGTTGTTTTGATTTTGGCATTTCCAATAAGCCCTTGGTTTTCTTAATGCCACGGTTCTTCCAAGGGTGGAGTATTGTGCGAACCGGGTGGCTCTTCCCAATGATAGATGGCGTGGCAGCCTTCTTAAGGGTTTGAGTCTGTTTCTTTAATTTTTTTTGTTTTTGATAGCATAGTTAAAGGCACCTCAAGGAAGGCTTCACTTGGTCCTAACACATTTGCCTTTGATCCTATGGTCAGAGACATAATATTGTGTTCAGGATGGTGAAAGTTGTGGCTTTAAGACTCTTGCGTTGACCAAACAATCATCATGTGGTCTTTTTTGACCATTGTGTGTTTAAATCATAACTAAGGTCATTGTGGTCCCTCGACTCGATGTCTTTAGCAAATCCCTAGCGTGTGTGGTGAGGAATTGAAATTTGAGTCCAAGTCCCCAGCCAATGGTATAGAACTTGCCCTGAATGTCTGTTGAGGCGAAATCCTAGGTGAAATTTGACTTGTGAAATGATTATAGGCTCTCCTTGATCCAAATGCTAAGTTGAACAATTTCATAGTCTTCCAATGAAATAATCCCTAGTTAACCTTTTTGAGCCTTAAACCTTTTTCTTTCAAGAACCAATGCTACAAGCCTATACACATTCTAAATGATTACCCTCTCTTGGCACCCAAATCTTCCTTTGAGTAATGGCAAAAATCTAAGTTTGGGGGAGAGACAAGAAAGGAAGCAAAGCAGTAAGGTACAAAAGAAAGAAAATAAGGCAATGAAAAAGAAAGAAAAGAAAAAGGACAAAAAGAAAGTCCCATGTGAACAATAATAAAAAGGGATTCAAGGAAAGCAAAAGTGGAAAAAAGGTGTGGAGAAAGTAGAAAAAGGAGAAATGTTTTGAATTGTATAAGAAAGAGTGACAATGTGTCTCTCTAACCCCTTGTGAAGAATTGAAATCCTCAAAAAGAGCCAAGAAAATTGTGCCGAAATGAATCAGAAGAAGTGCTTAAGGGAAGATTGAACCCACGTGAATAAAACTATGTCCTACCCTTGCCTAAAAGCCTTCACAATGACTCCACAAAAGTCCTATTTGATCTCAAGTTGAAGGGAGCTTACATTAGTGGATACTTACATAAGGGGCAAGCATATGGTACATAGAGCAGGACTTGTGACCTTCCTTTTTGAGAGAGATGAGTGAAATTTCATTTGCTTCGATTTGTGTGTCAATATTTAAAAGGTGAGGTTCATTTAGGAAGAGTTGAGGATGTGAGAGTTTGGGTTCCACAATGACCAAAGTAAGTGAGAAAAACTCTTTGATGAAATGTGTCAACTCTTGATGCTCTTGTGTCACACTTGATCCATAGTTTTCAATGTGTTAATGATGCATTCGTATTGAGGGCAATTGTTAGTCCCAATTGATACTTGTTGAGGTTATTTTAGGATAGTTGTAATTACTGGGATGTTCCTTTAAGGGGTGGGTCTTATTTTGTTTGCTTGAGGACAAGCAAAGGTTTATGTTTGGGGGAGTTTATAAGTTAGGATTTTAAATTGTTTATGTCCCTACTTGCCTATGCTTTGAGTATAAATTGATACAAAAACAGTACCAAAATGCTCACAAGTTGTGCTTGATTGCAGGGTTGATTGATAAAGTGACGAAATATCAAAGATCGGCTCAAAAAAGGAGTGAAACCTGCTCAAGTATTAAAGACCAAGAGAAGTGAAGAAAAAGGGGCCTAGTGCGGACCGCGTAACAATGACCGCGGCCACACTAGGAGGTTCAGAGACTGGACATTTTTGAGCCTAAGGTCACGCGGCCGCGGTAGGATTCACGTGGCCCGCGGAGAAGCTTCGCGGCCGCACTCCTGCTCTGTGCGGTCCGCGTTCATAGGGTTTGCAAAGGGGCATTTGTCCTCATGCGGTCTGCGGTCACGTATGCGCGGACCGCGCTAGTTGCCTTCGCAGTCGCGGTACACTCCCATGCGGTCCGTATCCCCCAGTTCAAGTCATCAAACAACTGAAACCCAAGAGCCAGTGCGGCCGCGGTCCATTTTGTATGGCCCGCACTGACCCCACAAGGGTATTTTTGTCTAGTTTTTCCAGCCTAGTATAAATAGAACATTTTACTACTTTTTAAAGTGGAGGTCAGATTTGAGAACAGGAGAATAGCTATGCTTGGTGTTGTAGTCATTTTTGGCATATTTGCTTCCATTTAACAATAGATTATTGTAGTTTCTTCTTAGTAATTAATTAACATGTGTATTTCTTCATCTATTTCTTCAGTTTCTTCTTTAATTATGTTTAGCTAAACCCATTAGCTAGGGTTGTGGCTCAACCCTAGTGTGGGTAATTGATGGGTGTTGACATCTAGGGTTAGATTGACTATGAGTGTTTGTTATTTGGGTTGATTTTATGATTTAATTTAGAATTGGTGGTTGCAAATACTGATTCAAGCTTTGTGGGTTTAAATCTTCTTGAGAAAGAGAGTTTATGACCTCAAAATTGACCAAACAAGGAATTGGGATGAACTCATGAGAAATGATAGTCCCAATTAATGGGTTAAATCTCGAGAGAGTAGTCACATTACTTGAACCCTAATTGCTTGGTCTAATTTTCCAACCCAATTGGTCTCGAGAGAGTCAATTGGGTAAAATCATTCTCTCTACCGAGAGGTGTGAGAGTGGGTAAAAATTGTGCAACGATTATAGCATAACCCCCAAACAAGTCAATCGAACCTAAGTAACATCTACCCGTCAATTAGCCACCAAGGTAATGCCACAACCCTAGTGCTCTTCCTTCCCATTATATACAACTTAGCAATATTCTCCTAGCATAATCTAGCTTTAATCCGTAGTTTTATAATAGTAGTTATAAATACAAAAACTAAAAAGATGATTGAAGTGACATTAGAAGCACAACCACAACTCTAGGCTAGACAGAAAATATAACTCCACTACTAGCTCCTTGTGGAAATTCGATCTCGGATCTCTATTCGGATAAAAGCTATGGCGGTCCGCTCTTCCTACCATAGTGTAGTGTCGAGTCGGCAGCGATCATGTGGCTACACACCATTTTGTGCGGTCCGCACTGACCCCGCAGGGGCATTTTTGTCCAATTTTTCTAGCTTAGTATAAATAGAATCTTTCTCTATTTTTAGGGTATCAGATATTATCAGACGTTAGCTACGCTCGTGAGAAGACTTTTCTTAGCTATTTTGGGCATTTTTACTTAGTTTTTATCATTTAATCTTTGTATTTACCTTAGCATTTAATTAACATGTCTTTATCTTCATCTATTTCTCTGTTTTTCTCTTCAAGCATGAGTAACTAGACCCATTAGCTAGGGTTGTGGCTCAACCCTAGTATGGGTAATTGATGGGTGTTTTGATTTAAGGCTATATTGACTATGAGTGTTTGTTATTTGGGTCAATTGCATGGTTTAATTTATGAATTAGTGGTTGCAAACACTAGTTTGTGCTAAGTTAACTTGGGTTCTTCTTGAGAAAGAGAGCCTAAGTCTCTGAAATGGACCCAACAAGGAAATGGGATGGACTCAAGAGAATTGATAGTCTCAATTAAAAGGTTAAACCTCGAGAGAGTAATACCCGACTTGAACCCCAGTTGCTTGAGCAAATTTGCCTACCCTATTGGTCTTGAGAAAGTCAATTGGGCAAAATCACTCTCTCTACCAATAGGTGTGAGAGTGGGTAAAATTGTGCAACGGTTATAGCATATTCCCCAGTCATGTCAATCGTGCCTTAGGTTCAATTACCCGTCAATTGTCCACCTAGAAGGATGCCACTACCCTAGTGCCCTTTTTAACTATTAGATACAACTTGTAGCAATTTATTCGTAGTTAATCTAGTAGCAATTGTAATTTGTAGTTTCATAATAGTAGAATATAAAGAAAACCCAAAAATGATTAGAAGTGATATTTGGAACAAATACGCAATTCCAACCTAAATAGATACTCGACTCCATTCCTAGATCTCTGTGGAAATCGATCCCGACCCACAAATCGGGTAAAAGCTATTACAACCCTCTCTTCCTTCTTTTTAGTAGTGTGAAGTATGCTGCGATCACTTTTTGGCGCCGTTGCCGGGGAGCTAACGGTTTTGGCTATCTATTTAGTTAGTTTTGTGTATTGTTCTTCTTTCATTCTCTCTTACTTACTTGTCTGTGTCACTACTCATGTACCAAGATGGCTTTAAACAATACTAATGACCCTCTTGGAAACGTGATAGCGGGGGAGGAGGTAGATGATCTTGAGCAAGATGAGGTGCCTCTTGCACCTCAAGGACAACGTAGAGGCCGCAATGCCAATGCGAATCCAAATGACAATATTCCAGACCATCCTCCGCCACCTCCAAGAGTGGCTCCTAGAGTACTTCCGAACTAGGGTTATGCAAGTGCTATTTTCCCACCCAGAATCCGGACGGGCAACTTTAAGATAACCAATATGATGTTGACCTTACTTGAGCAACGTGGGTACTTCACGGGCGCTGCAAATCAAAATGCCTACAAACATCTCAAAGGGGTCGTAGATACATGTTAGGGGAGCAAGCAGATGAATGTATCCGAGGATGCGCTGAGATTGAGACTTTTCTCGTTCTCACTTCGGGGGAAGGTATTAGACTGGCTTGAGAGACTCCCCAACCATTCCATCACAACTTGGGATGCATTGGAGGATAAGTTTATTGCCTAATTCTTCTCTCCTAGTCATATGGCGGCACTTCGAGATGAAGTATTAGCCTTCAATCAAGAGCCAACAAAACCTTTTCATGAGATTTGGGAGCGGTATAGAACGATGGTGAAGGAGTGCCCAAATAATGATATGACCTAGGCCATGATCCAACAAACCTTCTACCGGGGCATAAATAATACAAATCAATGCATTGTTAACGAATTGGCTAGGGGAAATTTTATGTAGATTTCTTATGATGAGGCATGTGATGTACTTGATGAAATGGCGGACACTTCGTCAGCATGGCAGAGTGGAGAAAATATGCCTCAAGGTGACCCTACGGTTATCCATTTGCACAAGGAATTACATGATCACGGGCAAGCGATAGCTGAGCTTACTACTACTATGATCTAATTGGCTAAGGCACAATTGCAACAAGTTCGGAATCCTCGCCAAGTGAATACCATGGAGGGTGTTAGTATGCTTGTCAACAAGAGAAAGCAAAGGAGGCAACAAAATCAAGGGAATTCTGAGCAATATGATGATACATGTGATGGTTTTCAAAATGATGGTTATGATGATCAAAGTGAAGAGGTACAATATGTCAACAACTATCAAGGCAATAGAGACAACTCTTCAAACCAACAATGGCAACCCCAAGGAAATTGGGGCAATCAACAACAAGGTGGTGGTAATTGGAAAAACAACAACCAAAACAACAATTAGGGTAATTAAAACAACAACCAAGGCAATTGGGATAGAAATAACAACAATTAGGGGAACAATAACAATCAAGGCGGGTAGAACAACAATGGAAACCAAGGCAACCGGGGCAAGGCTTTTAAAGGCCCCTAATGTACCAACAATCGAACAATCCACCCCCTTTCCTTCTCAAGGTCCTAGTTCTTCTGATAATGATATGAGTAGAATTGAAATGATGTTCAAGTAGATGATGATGAGGAATACAGATTCTGATGCACAGTTAGCTTCTCACAACACCTCTATCCGAAACTTGGAGGTGCAATTAGGCCAAATCTCTCAGTCATTGAATACTCGCCCAAAGGGTGCTATACCAAGTGATACGGTAGTGAACCCAATGGGTGGGAACAATTATGTTATGGCGGTCACAACAAGAAGTGAGAAGGCGGCAATGTGAATGCCTCTAAGCAAAAGCAAGTCGTGGATGATGATGTTGAGTTGCAAGATGACGAAGTCCCTTTGGTAGTTGAAGATGTGGTTGATGAAAATGTGAACAATGAAGTGAGGATTGATATTCAAGAAGTCAAGGTGGAAATACAAAATGATGTGAACCCGTCTAGGGAACACATAATTGACATGCCGGAGCCGGTTGTGCCAAAAGCCAAGGCTCCTTTACCAAGGCCACCTCTACCTTATCCTCAAAGGCTCGTGAAGCAGAAGAATAATAATCAGTTTAAAAAGTTCATTGACATGATGAAGAGCTTATCTATTAATGTGCTTTTGGTGGAGGCACTTGAACAAATGCTGGGTTATGCAAAATTCATGAAAGACTTGGTTACAAAGAAGAGTTCTATGGATTGTGAAACTATAAAGATGACTCACCAAGTTAGTGCTATCGTGCATTCAATGGACCTGAAGCTTGATGATCCCGGTGCTTTCACCATTCCTTGCACCATTGAGAGTGCGGATTTTGCCAAGGCTCTATGTGACTTGGGAGCTAGTATCAATTTGATGCCCTACTCGGTTTTCAAAACTTTGGTATCGGGCAACCCAGACCAACTTCAATGAGACTTCAAATTGCAGATCGATCGATGAAGCAATCTTTGGGCATTATTGATTATGTGCTTGTCCGGGTGGACAAATTCATTTTGCCGGCCTATTTTGTCATTTTGGATTGTGAAGTGGACTATGAGGTTCCTATTATCTTGGGCAGACCTTTTCTTATAACGAGGAAGGCATTGGTTGATGTTGAAGCGAGTGAGCTCACTTTCCAAGTGGGTGATGAAAAAGTCATTTTCCATGTTTGCAAGTCTATGAAGCAACCCAATAGCACCGAGGTGTGCTCATTTGTAGACCTTGTCACAACTGTGATTGTGGATGATACCAGTGCTATGATCAACTTAGAGGATCCTCTTGAGGTCGTGCTATTAAATCTTGATGTCAATAAGGATGCAAGTAGAGTGGAGTGTGTAATGCCTTACATGGGATGGGCTCTTATTCTTATGAGCCTAGAAAATTGTCTTTGGATCTTGAAAACCGGAAAACTCCACCAACAAAACCATCCATTGAGGAGCCACCGGTGTTGGAGTTGAAACCAATTCCTCCACACCTCAGGTATGAATTGTTGGGCTCTAACTCTACTTTACCAATTATTCTTTCTTATTGCCTTACTAATATGCAGGTTGAGGCCACTTTGGCGGTGCTTCAAAAGAGGAAAAGGGCAATTGGATGGACTCTAGATGACATTAGGGGAATAAGCCCCGCATTTTGTATGCACAAAATTATCTTGGAGGATGATTCAAAGGCTTCCTTGGAGCATCAAAGAAGATTGAACGAGGCTATGCAAGAAGTGGTGAGGAAAGAAGCGATCAAATGGTTGGATGTCGGGGTTGTGTACCCCATTTCTGATAGCTCATGGACTTCTCCGGTGCAATGTATACCAAAGAAGGGTGGTACGACTGTGGTGACCAATGACAACAATGAACTTATTCCTACTCGGACAATCACAGGTTGGAGGGTTTGCATGGACTGCCGGAAGATAAACAAGGTGACCCGAAAGGACCATTTCCCATTGCCATTCCTTGATCAAATGCTTGATCATCTTGTGGGGCGTGCTTTTTATTTCTTTTTGGATGGGTACTCGGGGTATAATCAAATCTTAATTGCCCTGGAGGACCAAGAGAATGTTGATACCCAATTTTTCCCTATGTATTTTTATACTCAAAATACTTTCAAAATAGCATATGTATATATATATATATAAGCATACCCAAGGAATTTGGTATTTTTCCAAAATTCTTTAGGATTTTTAAAACCAATTTATGGCATATTTTTGCACTATAAAATCCATTAATTATTCCCAAAACTTACCATTTGGTGAATAATTTGTTTCACTCTCATATTTACGTCAAAATACAATTTACATGATTTTTCCATGATTTTACAAGTCCATTTGGTATTTTTAAACTAAAATTGCATGAAATTGCAATTTTAGCCTACTTCTAGATTTAATAGAAATTTTATTTCAAAATCAATCCTAATATTTTTTAATTAATACCTACATATTTTTTTATCAACAAGTATTTTTAATTTGATTTTTAACATCTTTTACTATTTTTATAAATTCAAAAGGGAAAAATGGCTAGTTCAATTTTAGCCTCTTTTTGATTTCAATTACAGCCCAATTCTGACCCCAATTAACCCAATTGAACGACCCAATTACCCGACCCATTTCCAAACCCACCCGGCCATTGTTTTAATCCAGGCAGTTGATCATTTTGATCAACGGCCACGATTTCCCCATTCCTTTTTAATTTCCCAACTACCCTTAACCCTAATTCATTTTTTTCACAAATAGCCGCCCTAAAATCCCTTCTCTCCTAAATCCTCTCTAGCCCCTCTGAAACCCTAGCCCTCTCCCACCGGCTTCCTCTATGTTCACCGGAACCCATGGCATCCTCAAGCCCTAGGTGGCCTGTACTCACCTCTATGTACTCTTGTACACCTGCTACTGGAAGATTCAAGGTCTGACCTTGAAGATTTTCGCTCAGATCGTCACCGATTCAAGTTTCACGGCTATCTCCGGCATGTCCAGGTCCTATGAGTCTATCTCTGGCTCACCTGGCTCAGAGCAAACCCTTTTCCAGGCCTTTCTAACTTCTAGGGTTCTTCTAAAACCTTCGCCCTTCGAGGTTTTCCTATATTTCTCTAAATCCGCTCTAGATCCATGCTTGTTTTAAGGTTTTCAAAATGATTTCTTAAATCTCTTTCAAAAGTCTGGTTTCAAAGCTATTCATCTTCTCCGATTTAGGGTTTCTTTGATTTTACTCGTTCTACTGTGAATTTTATGTGGTTTCTTACTGTATTCGTCTTACTGTGACTCCTGTTTCTTTCTACTTTGACTCCTATGTGTTTTCTTCTAATGTTTCCTTCTATTTTTCTTTTACTGTGTTTTCCCTCAGCATGTTTTCACGGAACAATTAAGTTCCTTTGAGTTTTCTATGTTTCCTCTTGCTTGATCTGATCGTTTTCGTCCCTACACTAGACTAATAACGAAAACCCTAGAATTTGGGGGTTTTCAGACCACATGTATGTGACTTGCATGTTCTCACCTCTGAACTAGTTTGATTTCAATTTCTGAAAGTCATCTCTGTTTTCATATGGTTCTAACCTTTTTGCCAAAAGCTAAATTTTCCTTCTTTCACGTTTGAAGATTTCGTATGCTCCTTATATACTATGATGTTCCCCCTAAAATGGTATTACAAATTTGCAATTAGTCCAATATTTCTTCTGAATACAGCTTGATTGATTTCTTTCCATTTTTGCCCGTGACTCGACCAAAGTAAAACCCTTCTCTCTTTTCAGACTGGATTCATTCGTATAAAAATCTCAGACCTTTGATTTACTGTTTGTTAATTGGTCTTCTTACCTTATTTGCACAAACCGTGTATTTTAAAAAAAATCCTTAAATAACTTTTATGTATTCACCCTTATTTGTATACTATGCACAGGTTGTTTATTTGATCCCCTTTCCTTAAATATTTTTTGTCCTTTACTGATCAAATTGGGATTCCTTAATTAAAGGAACCTCTGTTAATTGATTGATCTTAATTTATACTCGACTAATTTTCTTTCCTTGCTTGCATGACTGATTTCAAGTATAAATAAATGCTCTTCTTTTCGCTTCATCATCGAACTCTGACTAAAAATAAAAATTAGAATTCATCTCTATGTCTTCTTTACTACTATTGTTACTACTCTCTATTTCTCTACACTACTACTGAGCATTCTATATATATACCTCCTGCTGTCTGAACTTCTAAGCAATTGGGGAGTTTTCTTGAGTCTGTTCCTATTGTTCCTGGCTGTCTGTTTGCTGTTACTATCCTGCTATTCTAGAATTTATAACTGGTATGTTCTTCTATGTTAAATAGCATCCCTGTTCAACTTCTCTGTTTCTACCCCTTTCTTTATGTGTTTATTTATGCTTTCCTGCACTATTTAATTACCTTCAAGCATGCTATGTCTCTTATGTTATGTTAATCCCTTTCCCTCTACTCCCTTTGTATGTGAGTATTGTCCTGGGTCATAGCAGCACTATGAATTGTTGTCTGTGATCCAGGACTAGACTCTTCTGAGTCCATACTCGATTATTTTCCCATTCCCTTTCCCCTCAATATGCTGAGCACTAATTTGGGTCTGGTGGTGTCCTAATCACCCTTCAGACCTAAGTTTGACTCTCTAAGAGTCTGCTCTTATTTGTTTGAATCTAAGCAAGGGGTTAGGGGTGTGCCAGCCTATGCCATGGCTGAGTATGACCACCCTCTGCTATGGTTCCTCCTTCACTTTGCACTCATTCCTAGTTCCTAAGTTCTACCCCCCTCTGGTAAGCCATGCTTAGGGACCCTAGATCTCCCTCTGAACTTGGATGCCTAAGGGATGGTAATTCCACACATTGCACTACTCTGTTACCACATTCAATCTTTAGGGTGTAAGCATTGCCAAGGCTTCCTGAAAACCCTTGGAACTTTGAAACACTCTAAGAGAAGGCCTTGGAATCTGGAATCCGGATTTGGTGAAAGACATGTTATTGGGCATTAAGATTGAATTAGGCTACTCGGATCTAGCTGTAGGCTGTGATGTATTTCTTTTTACTTTTTTTCTTCTGGTTCTGTAATAATCTTGTAAAAAGAACAGGGGTAATATTAGTAAAGTGTGTGGGAGGGGTTCATATTGCTTGCATGAGTTAAAGGGTAGAAATCATGCCTATAGGTTTAATATTGTTACTCAAACACCTAGAAATCATGCCTATAGGATTTTAATGCTTTCAATCACCTAGAAACCATGCCTATAGTTTTTTTAATACTTCAAACCACCTAAAAACCATGTCTATAGGCTTTGCATCTTTTCACTCAATCATCCAGAAATCATGCCTATAAGAAATGCATTCTTTTCATTCAGGCATATAGAAATCATGCCTATAGGAAATGCATAAACGCTAGGCAAACTGTAGGATCAAACACTCATCTTCCTTAATGTTTTAAAAGAATAACAATAAATAAAATCAAGGTATAGATATCCTGCCTATAGGGTCCCAAACTCGTTTAAAAACTGAGTAATCTAGTGATTAGTTTCAACGTTTTTTTAACAAAAAAAAAATTCGTCCAAACTTATTTGCAGTTTCATTTTAAAATTTGCATTCCTGGTTTCTGAAAACGTTTTCTAACTCTCTGTCTGCACTTTTATAAAGCTCTTTTCTCAAAACAGTTTTCAAATTCCCTCTTCCTTTTATAGCACTTTTGTTTCTAAAAACTCTACTGTACATTTCCTTAGACAATTTTGTCGATTTTCAAAACCCTTTCTGAACTTCTATCATTTCCAAACTTCTGCTTTAAAACTCTTCTACATTAGGTTCTCAATAAGTAATACGCTTAAGTACTTCAATTCCTGACAATTGGATCTGAGTTGCCTAATGCAGACCTTTTATCTAATTCTATGTGTTAAACTGATCCGTCCGCCGTTTAAGTTTTAATTAAAGACCAAACCAGTATATGCAAGACATGCTAAACTAATTGCTATGTGATTTACGGGATTTTTATGTGAGCCTTGCATATTTATTTTATGCCGCCTTATGTGTTATTTGTTTTTGATTTACGCCTTAGCATTTTTACCTTTAAACTCCATATATGCCCTCACCCCTTTTCTCCCCTTTTAGGATTAGAAATCCAAATACCCCGGGAATAATAGGTTGGGACGGGTATTAGCATGAAATAAGTAAAACGAGACTAATCGCGTTTAAATACCTTAACGGGGTGGGAAGGGTAGAATATGAAGATGATGACGGTGCGCAAATATCTCGTGTAAGAATGATTGCTGGGTATTGCACCAAACTAATTCATATTATATTTAAACCTAGGACCCTTTTTCTCTTTCTTTAGTTATTGATGTTTTCTTAAATCAATGTTTTCTTTAACTAAGCTTTCTCTTTTCAAAACCACTTGTGTATTTCTTCTTTCAATTTTTTTTAACTTGTTTATACTTCCTATGTGCAAACTTTGCTTGTTTATTCCTACTCTTCTTAAAGTCATAACTGAGCACGGCCGGGAACCACACTAGTGGATCTTGAGGGGTGACTAACACTTTCCCCTCCCCAAAGGTTAGTTCGTGCATTCTGGCACCATCAGCGTACTCAACAAGATCCAAGGGTCCTCCACCTCTTCCTCCTCCAAGTCCTACCAGAAACAGGAACAAAGGCAAAATGGGAGATACAAGTGCTAGAAAGGAAATCGAGGAAACCTCTCAGAACGCTTCAATCACTAAGGAAACTACTGCTCATCTTGAGCAAACTTTGCTGAGATTTTGAGAAGAATTGGAACAAGTTCGAAACCTGGCAAGTCTGTCAATCACTCTTGCCGCTGCTGATGCCAACAATTAGAACCATACTACACCACCAGCACAACCCGCTCATGTCGGAAGGGATGAGAAGATTCGCATGAAGCTGTTCATGAGGAGTTTGAAGGGTGATGCATTATCATGGTATATTAGCCAGGATGCAAAGAAATGGACTATTTGGGTGAACATGGCGTCTGACTTTATGGATCGGTTTAGGTTCAACACTGAGAATGCACCAGATGTGTTCTATATCCAGAATCTCAAGAAGAAGCCCACAAAGACCTTTCGCGAGTATGCTACTCGTTGGAGGTCAGAAGATGCTAAGGTCAGACCGGCCTTGGAGGAAGAACAAATGAACAGGTTCTACATCCGTGCTCAGAATCTGCAGTACTACGAGAGGCTGATGCTAATAGAGGGCCAAATGTTCTCCGACATCATCAAGTTGGGAGAAAGAATCGAAGAAGGCATCAAAAATGGTATGGTCACTAACCTCGAGGCATTGCAAGCAACCAATAAGGCTTTACAGTCTTGTGGCTCATCAAAGAAAAAGGATGTAAATTCTGTGATGGTTGCGTAAAGGAACAATTCCCCTATGAAGTACCAAACCTATCCCTCAGCTCCACTCATATATCAACCTACCCTAAATTACCAAGCACCATCACCCACCTACCAAATTCCATCACCTGCTCCACCACCTACATATGAACCTGCTTCACACAGATATTCCCAACCCGCACCTATATACCAAGCATATAACTCCCAACCTTCTCACTACTCATCACCTCCTACCCGTCAAAACTTCCCTCGACCTAGACCAAACTTTGACCGCAAACCTCCCAAACAATATACCGCCATAGCCGAGCCAATTGACCAATTATATTAAAAATTCAAGGCAGCTGGTTACGTTACCGCTATCCCAGCCGTAACTCCAGAAAATCCTTCCCAGTGGATCAACCCAAACAAGACTTATGCATACCATTCCGGGATGAAGGGCCATACCATCAACGAGTGTCGCTCGTTGAAAGACAAGATTCAGAACCTGATTGACAACAAGATCATTATAGCAAAGGAGCCTGCTCCTAATGTCTGCAACAACCCTCTACCTGACCACGAGTGTAGAGGCATCCACATGATCGAGATCGAAGATGATTGGGACCCCAAGGGGTCAATCGGGTTGATAGCTGAAGGAGACGAGCCTAAGAAGCCAATAGTTACTCTCAATCCCATTATTGTCCAGATTCAGCCCTCTGAGGGCGATGTGATAAATGTGTTCGTACCACTCGAGTTTGAAGCACCACCTTCAAAGGCGCTGAAACCAATTGAGGTTGAGTTCGGAGTTCCAAGGACGCCTACGCCATTTGAAGTTACCGTGTTACCTCCTAAGGCACCCATTCCAGTCTCCATGACAGACGTAACCCCGTTCAAGACAAATGCTATACATTGGGATTACACCGTTGAGGCTAGAAGGAAGGGAAATACATATACTAGGGAAGCGATTGCCGCACAGGGCATGACCAGGACAGGCAGGGTGTACACCCCAGAACACTTGATTGAGTCCAGCAAGCAGGCCTCCGGGCGGGCTGTTGAAACTGGACCCGATGACCTTTGGAGGAAGGTACAGGCCAAAGAGTACTCGGTCGTCGAGAACCTAAACAAAACTCCAGCACAGATTTCTATTCTGGAAATTCTACAAAGCTCAGAGACACATAAAAACACCTTAATAAAAGCACTGAGTGAAGCTTATGTTCCCAGCAACATAACAGGAGGCGAAATAGCAAACATGGTGGGGCAGGTACTGCAAAGCCATAAGATCACCTTCCATGAAGATGAATTACCGCCAGAAGGGCTTGGTCACAACAAAGCGTTGCACATCACTGCGCAATGCGAGGATCACTTTGTCACCAAGATTCTAGTCGACGGGGGATCCAGCCTCAACATTTGTCTGTTGGTAGCTCTCAGGACATTGGGTAAGGGATTGCACGAGATCAAAGACGGGGCAATCAGTGTCAAAGCTTTTGATAGATCTCAGAGGTCCACCATTGGAGAAATTAGCTTATGCCTGCAAATGGGACCCACCTGGTTCGATGTCGAGTTCCAAGTCATTGACATACTAGCGTCCTACAATTTGTTGCTAGGACGACCCTGGATCCACGCCGCTGAGGCTGTGGCGTCAACTTTGCATCAGGCTGTAAAATTTGAATGGAATCATCAGGAAGTAATCATTCATGGCGACGGTAGCAACCCTATATATAGTCGCCAGGCCATCCCGATGATCGGAGGTAGAAGGAAAATCGATGGAGAAACATACCATCACATCGAGCGAGTCAACGCCATAGACAAAGACAAGTGGTGGGATAGCAAAATTGAAAGCATCCCGAATTGGATCGAGTATGAACCCGAAAAAGGACTTGGCAAGAACCTGCAGGGTATCACCAAACCTATCAAGCTGAAGAAGCACGGTACCACTTTTGGCCTAGGGTATGATTACACTTGGGAGGAGTTCAACCACTGGTCACCTCCATGGCGCGGACCATACCATCCGCTGGAGCACCCTGTACCTCAGTTGGAGCAGATTTTTCAGCCAGCCGACACTTTGTACGGATCAGAGGAAGACGAGGAACTAGTAGCAATAAAGAACCTATTTCTGGAAGATGATATGGATTGTTGTGTTATCTTCGAGGAGGAAGTGGAGGAAGGTCCTTCCATTCAAGCTATGAACCAAGGATAGCACCTCGCCAATTGGTCAATCAGGACCACCAGTGCCCGGAGAGCCTCGGGGTAGCAAGGCTAAACGACGTATATGCATCACACTTTACTTTAGTTGATTTTACTTCTCCGCATTGTCTTTACTTTTGAAAAGAGCTCTGATGTTTTGAACGATTATGAAAAAGCATTTTCCAAGTTTATCTTTACGTTTCGCTCTTATTTATTTTCTCTACCATTTACTTTATTTTACACAGTATTACTATTACATATCTTGATGATGAACCAACGACTGTGACTTGCAACGAGACAGTGTGACAAACGGATATAAACTCAAAAGAGGATGAGATACCAGAAGAGATTGTCAGGGAGGTCAAGAATTTCAAGAACAGACCCAAGTCTAACTTAGACGAAACTGAGGTCATCAATTTGAGGAACGCAGAAAATGTCAAGGAAACATGTATCAGCGTACACTTGTCACCATCAGAAAAGGAAGAATACACAGAGTTTTTAAAAGAATATAAGGATATATTCGCTTGGTCGTATAATGATATGACCGGTCTCAGCACATCCATTGTGGCTCACAAGCTGCCGACGGATCCGACATGCCCACCAGTCAAACAAAAACTCAGAAAGTTCAAGCCAGATATAAGTTTGAATATCAAAGAAGAGGTCACAAAGCAAGTCAAAGCCAGGGTTCTCAGAGTAGTGGAGTATCCAATATGGTTAGCCAACGTTGTGCCGGTACCGAAGAAGGATGGGAAGGTTAGAGTCTGTATCGACTACCAGGATCTCAATCGGGCCAGTCCTAAGGACGATTTCCCTTTACCAAATATACACATACTGATTGATAACTGCACCAAACATTAGCTCCAGTCATTCGTCGATTGTTTTGCTGGATACCACCAGATGTGTATGGATGAAGAAGATACAGAGAAAATGACATTCATCACGCCGTGGGGAATGTACTGTTACAGAATGATGCAGTTCGGTTTAAAGAATGCTGGTGCTACCTACATGAGAGCCATGACCACGATCTTTCATGATATGATACATAAAGAGATCGAGGTGTATGTGGACGATGTCATCATTAAATCCAGGAAAGCTCCAGATCACATGGGAGATTTGAGAAAATTCTTCAACAGACTGAGGAGATACAACTTATACCTGAATCCCACCAAGTGTGCGTTCGGGGTCCCAACCGAAAAGTTATTGGGTTTCATTGTGAGTTGCCGGGGAATAGAATTGGACCCGTCAAAGGTCGAAGCCATTCAAGAGTTTCCACTGCCAAAGAACAAGAAAGATGCAATGAGTTTTCTGGTAAGGCTCAACTATATCAGCTGATTCATAGCTCAGTCCACTGTCATTTGTGAACCCATCTTCAAGATGCTAAAGAAGGATGCCACCACTAAATGGACTGATGATTGTCAAAAGGCCTTCGACAGAATCAAGGAATACTTGTCGACACCGCCAGTCTTGGTTCCACCCGAGCCAGGGAGACCCTATTGCTTTATCTTGCAATGTTAGATGGGGCATTTGGTTGTGTTTTTGGACAACATGACCAGATGGGAAGAAAGGGGCAAGCCATTTATTACTTCAGCAAGAAGTTTACCCCGTACGAGGCTCGGTATTCCTTATTAGAGCGCACTTGTTGCGCCCTAACCTGGGTGGCTTAGAAATTGAGACACTATTTCTGTGCTTACACCACTTATCTCATATTTAGGATGGATCCATTAAAGTATATCTTTCAGAAACCCATGCCTACCGGTAAGCTCGCCAAGTGGCAGATACTGTTAAGTGAATTTGACATCGTTTATGTTACCCAGAAGGCAGTCAAAGGACAAGCCTTGGCAGATCACCTAGCCGAGAATCCTATAGGAGGAGAATACGAACCTCTAAAAACGTATTTTCCTGAAGAGGAGATAGACTTCATAGGAGAAGACATTGCAGAATCCTATGACGGCTGGAGGATGTTTTTTGACGGAACCGCAAATTTCAAAGGAATTGGCATAGGAACTGTCCTGGTATCAGAATCCGGTCAGCATTACCAGGTATCCGCCAAGCTCAGGTTCCCGTGCACCAACAACATGGCCGAATATAAAGCCTGCATTCTAGGGATTAAACTGGCCATTGATATGAACGTTCAAGAGTTACTAGTAATCGGAGACTCGGACCTACACATACGTCAGGTTCGAGAAGAATGGGCAACCAAGAATCACAAGATACTCCCTTATCTGCATCACATACAGGAATTGAGAAAGAGGTTCAGGAATACGGAATTCCAGCATATTCCTAGGGTACAGAATGAGTTCGCCGATGCACTGGCCACTTTGTCATCTATGATTCAGCATCCAGATACAAACTTTATTGACCCCATCCAGGTCAAGATTCACGACCAACCAGCTTATTGTGCTTACGTCGAAGAAGAAGCCAACGGGAAACCTTGGTTCCACGATATCAGAAAATACCTGACAACAAGAGAGTACCCAGAGCTTGCCAATGCTACTCAGAAACGGACACTTCAAAGATTATCCAACAACTTCTTTCACAGTGGGGGAATCCTGTATAGGAGGACTCCCGATATGGGATTATTAAGATGTGTCAAGGCAAGAGAAGCAACCAAACTATTGGAGGAAGTGCACACAGGGACCTGTGGACCGCATATGAATGGTTTTGTCTTGGTAAAGAAGATACTCCGAGCAGGATATTTTTGGATGACTATGGAAGGAGACTTCATCCAGTACGTTCGGAGATGCCACCATTGTCAAATACATGCAGATATGATAAAAGTACCTCCAAACGAGCTTACTGCAACAAGCTCACCATGGTCGTTCGCCGCTTGGGGAATGGATGTCATTGGACCAATTGAACCAGCCGCGTCAAATGGACACAGGTTCATCCTAGTGGCAATTGATTACTTTACTAAATGGGTTGAAGCAGCATCATACAAGGAAGTCACCAAGATAGTAGTAGCATATTTCGTCCGAGATCGTATGGTTTGTCGGTTAGGGGTTCCGGAATCAATCATCACCGACAACGGCTCTAATCTCAACAGCGGCCTGATGAAGGAAATGTGTGAAACATTCAATATTAAACACAAGAACTCTACAGCTTACAGACCTCAAGTGAATGGAGCTGTAGAAGAAGCCAATAAGAATATCAAGAAGATACTAAGGAAGATGATCGAAAAGCACAAACAGTGGCATGAGAAGTTGTCATTCGCCTTACTGGGTTATCGTACCACGGTCTGCACATCAAGTGGTGCCACTCCCTACATGCTGGTTTATGGTACAGAGGCGGTCATCCCCGCCGAGGTAGAAATTCCTTCCTTAAGGGTCATAGAAGAAGCAGAATTATATGATGCAGAATGGGTCAAGAGTCGCTACGAGCAGTTAGCCCTCATAGATGGGAAAAGGATGAACGCTGTTTGTCAAGGTCAATTATATCAAAACAGAATGTCCAGAGCCTTCAACAAGAGAGTCAAGCCAAGGAAGTTTACACCAGGACAGCTGGTGTTGAAGAAGATATCTCCATATCAAGATGAAGCCAAAGGGAAATTCTCTCCCAATTGGTAGGGTCCGTATATGGTGCATCGGGTTCTAATAGGAGGAGCCCTTATTCTCGCAGAAATGGACGGAGAATTCTGGCTGATGCCTATCAACGCAGACGCAGTAAAGCGATACTACATTTGATCATATTCTTTTCTTTCATGATATATTTTGAACTACGCCTGATCTGATTCTCGTTTAAGAGGGGATACGTAGGCAGCACTATGGGTTCGGTCACATTTTAATAAAAATTCCATCTTTTCCCCCGCTATTGGAACTGGGGCAGAATTTTGAGGAAGACCCTCAAAATTCCGAAGTCAGTCGTCAGTTTTCTCATCAGCACCAACCCAGCAAACTGGGGCAGAATTTTGAGGAGGGCCCTCAAAATTCTAGGATTGTTCCGTGTTCAGTCATCCAGCACAACCATCAACAGTGCCAGCCCAGTAAACAAGGGCAGAATTTTGAGGAGGACCCTCAAAATTCCGGAGCAAGTGAGGTTGTCGTGTCTTGAACCACGTTGCAGTTGTTGGTTCATCCCGAAATAATTAAGGAATTATTTTTACCTATATATACATGCACTTGCCTTATACTCACTAGGTCATTCCCGAATATCATTTGGATTGCATCATTTAGCAACGCTACCCCGTGATACACGATGCCAAAAGCTGGAGGATACGAACTAACCTCCCCCTATAAAACTCACAATTTTTCTTTGGATGCAGGAATTCAGGAAACGAATCAAAGTACATTTGCTCTTCATAATCAAAAACCCTCCAGAGGGTCACTATCCGCACTCGACACTCCCCAACCATCTTAATAGCGCAAACCGCTCACCAGAATTCAGGCCGCAAAAGCAAAACACACCCACTCTTTAGAGTCGAAACTTTCAAATCAATCACTCATTTCGCAAAAGTCTACTATCTACACCCAGCATTTCCCAGCAGTCATGATAGCGCAATCATCTATCAGCTAAAAGAACTTACTACTGTTCGTTTCTTTACATTTCTGCATTGTATAAGGCTATCTATCTGCCTGCCGAGACTAAGCTCTGCCTCCATTTGCATTTATGCATAAGGCTACTCTGTGCCTTTCGAGATTAAGCTCTACCTCAATATTGCATAAGGCTATCTATCTGCCTTCCGAGACTAAGCTCTGTCTCCATCTGCATTTTGCATAAGGCTACTCTCTGCCTTCCGAGGTTAAGCTCTACCTTCATATTGCATAAGGCTATCTATCTGTCTTCCGAGACTAAGCTCTGTCTCCATCTGTATTTTGCATAAGGCTACTCTCTGCCTTCCGAGGTTAAGCTCTACCTCCATATTGCATAAGGCTATCTATCTGCCTTCCGATACTAAGCTCTATCTCCATCTGCATTTTGCATAAGGCTACTCTCTGTCTTCCGAGGTTAAGCTCTACCTCCATATTGCATAAGGCTAGCTATCTGCCTTCCGAGACTAAGCTCTGTCTCCATCTGTATTTTTGAAATATCGCCACTTTATTTAAATTCTCGCTTCGGCTGAAATATCGCCTCCTGCTTTTTAAATTCTGGCCTTGGCTGAAAAATCGCCACTCTTTGCATTCATTCGGCTGAAAGATTGCCACCTTCTTATGGGCTGAAAAATCGCCAACTTATTCAAAGGCGTCATAGTTCGGAGGCACCATCTGCATAGCCCGAGAACATCATTACATGGCCTGCGAATCTTTATTTTATGCGCTTCATGGCCCAGGACATCATAGTCTGAGGACGTCATCCTAACCGTCCAAAGACAACATTCATGGTCCAACAGGAATTTGCATCACGTTTAAATTACGCAATATATATGCACATCGCACTTGCAGGTACTCCGGCTGGCTCACGGCTGGCTCAGCTATCCCGCTCTAGTTCTCCGCAGCCTGTCCGATTCCAAGCACCCTCTCAAACCTGACCGTCGCGACCGTTCGTTTAAATTTCCATCAGCATATTCCGCCAATGGCTCCTGAACTACATATGGCCTGATTCTTGTAAAACCAGGGACATGTAGGCAGCTCAGAAACCAGAGTACGGTCAAAATTCTTTTACAATTGCCATTTCCGGTCAAAATTGGTCATCTTGTCTTTTCCCAACAACTCTTTCATCCTTCTCGGGTAAAGAGGGGCAGCTGTTGATACCCAATTTTTCTCTGTGTATTTTTATACTCAAATTACTTTCAAAATAGCATATGTATATATATAAGCATCCCCAAGGGTTTTGGCATTTTTCCCAAATTCTTTAGGATTTTTAGAACCAATTTATGGCCTATTTTTGCACTATAAAATCCATTAATTATTCCCAAAACTTACCATTTTGGTGAATAATTTATTTCACTCTCACATTTGCGTCAAAATACAATTTACATGATTTTTGCATGATTTTACAAGTCCGTTTGGTATTTTTAAACTAAAATTGCATGAAATTGCAATTTTAGCCTACTTCTAGATTTAATAGCAATTTTATTACAAAATCAATCCTAATATTTTTAAATTAATACCTACATATTTTTTTATCAACCCAGTATTTTAAATTTGATTTTTAACATCTTTTACTATTTTTATAAATTCAAAAGGGAAAAATGGCTAGTTCAATTTTAGCCTCTTTTTGATTTCAATTACAGCCCAATTCTGACCCCAACTAACCCAATTGAACGACCCAATTACCCGACCCATTTCCAAACCCACCTGGCCATTGTTTTAATCCAGGCAGTTGATCATTTTGATCAACGACCACGATTTCCCCATTCCTTTTTAATTTCCCAACTACCCCTAACCCTAATTCATTTTTTTCACAAATAGCCGCCCTAAAATCCCTTCGTCTCCGAAATCCTCTCTAGCCCCTCTATTACCCTAGCCCTCTCCCACCGGCTTTCGCCATGTTCACCGGAACCCATGGCATCCTCAAGCCCTGGGTGGCCTGTACTCATCTCTATGTGCTCTTGTACACCTGCTACTGGAAGATTCAAGGTCTTACCTTGAAGATTTTCACTCAGATCGTCACTGATTCAAGTTTCACGGCCATCTCCGGCATGTCCAGGTCCTATGAGCCTATCTCTTACTCACCTGGCTCAGAGCAGACCCTTTTCCAGGCCTTTCTCACTTCTAGGGTTCTTCTAAAACCTTCGCCCTTCGAGGTTTTCCTATATTTCTCTAGATCCGCTCTAGATCCATGCTTGTTTTAAGGTTTTCAAAATGATTTCTTAAATCTCTTTCAAAAGTCTGGTTTCAAAGCAATTCATCTTCTCCGATTTAGGGTTTCTTTGATTTTACTCGTTCTACTGTGATTTTTATGTGGTTTCTTACTGTATTCGTATTACTGTGACTCCTGTTTCTTTCTACTTTGACTCCTATGTGTTTTCTTCTAATGTTTCCTTCTATTTTTCTTTTACTGTGTTTTCCCTCAGCATGTTTTCACGGAACAATTAAGTTCCTTTGGGTTTTCTATGTTTCCTCTTGCTTGATCTGATCGTTTTCGTCCCTACACTAGACTAATGACGAAAACCCTAGAATTTGGGGGTTTTCAGACCACGTGTATGTGACTTGCATGTTCTCACCTCTGAACTAGTTTGATTTCAATTTCTGAAAGTCATCTCTGTTTTCATATGGTTCTAACCTTTTTGCCAAAAGCTAAATTTTCCTTCTTTCACGTTTGAAGTTTTCCTATGCTCCTAATATACTATGATGTTCCCCCTAAAATGGTGTAAGCACGTGATTTTTTCCCAATATGAGAAATACTCGCAAAAAAAAAATGCAAAAAAATGATTTTTCTTGATGTGCAATTTTGAGTGTTTTTGTGATATTTTTGGATAATTATTTGTATTTGTCTGTGTTTGCTTATTTGTTAAATTAATATAAAATACAAAATATGTCGCATTTTGCATATAGGATTTAATTCTACAATTATTAGTAATTAAATTTGTTTTACAAAAAATTAAAAATTACAAAAATAGGCATCGTTTGCATTTTTAGCATTTAATGTCCAAATATACAATTTTATGCTTAATTAATACTTAATTGTGCGTTAATTGTTATTGGGAGTTAATTTGCACTTTTATAACTTAATTTAGTTCTTAATAATAGTTTAAGTATTTTTATAATTTAGTTTTAGAAAAATAAAAGAAGAAAAGAGAGCGAAAATATAAAGAAAGTCGGAATTAGGCCTCTTCTTCAATTTCAAGCCATAGGTCCAAAAAATGGCCCAATCTTCCCTACGACCCAGTCCATTTCGAACTGGGTCGACCCAGTCCATAACCCAACTCCCCCTCTTCATTTTCATTTTTTCATTTTTACAAAACAAAAACAAAACAAAACAAAAGAAAAAACCAAAAACCCTAAAAAACCTAAGAAACACATCCGCCCCCCCCCTCCCTTTGCTTCATCTTCTCCAACCTCCAACCCCCAACCTCAAGCAGCCATGGCATGGCTGTTCCTCCCCCCCCACACAGCCGGCCAAGCTTCCAAGTAAACCCCACTCCACGTTCGTCACCTCCGAACAACCCCTCACCGCCGGACATAACCCCAAACGACCACAGTCCTTTAACACCAAAGCTCAACCACGATTTGTAACGTCGTCCGCTGCTTCACCTTCTTCAGTCGCTGCCCAGCAGCTTTGCTACATCCAAACAGACCCCATGGCTACTGTCTCGTCTTCTCCGGCGTCGAGTTGCTGCCTTAGCTTCGACCTCCATCGCACATGGCTGCCTAGTCGTGGTAGTTTGTTTCCGTCCCCTCCATCATGCTGCTGCTGCTCGTAACCATGGCTGTCTGGTCGTGGTAGTTGTTTCCGTCCCCTCCATCGTGCTGCTGCTACCGTTGCTAGTTCGCCGGAGCTGGGTCGTCGTTGCTGCTGCCGGCGCTGCTGCTTCACGTTCCATGCTTCGGCTCTTGCTTCGTCTTCTTCGTTATGTCAAAGTTTCGTTGGTTTCATTTAGAGTTCGTTCGATGTTCGTCGTTGGTCATTTACGGTTAGTTGTTCTAAGTTTTATTTTTGTCCATATTTTTGTTTGATATTTTCCGAATCCAAACTCGTTAAATGATTCAATTCTTGTCTTGTTCGTTGTTCATCGTTGAAATAATTTTCTAGTGTGTTCATGTGTTTGATTGAATTAATTTTCAGATTTCAAATGATAAATTAATTAAGTGGTTTTTCATGTTTATTTCATATTTGTTTTATTGTTTAGGTAAGAATTTGTTAGTTTGATGTTTGTTAGATTCAAATTGAAATTTAATTAACTATTTCTTCAATTTGTTTCATGTGTTTATGTATTGTTAGAAATTGTTAATATTGTTAAGTTCAAGTTTAAGTTCATAATTGTTTCTACGTCGATCTTGTTATTTGTTTAAAGAATTTAGTTGTGTTAGAGAAATATGTTGGTTTAATCGTTTAAATCCATCATGCTTGTGTTAAAATAGATTCATTCATGTTCATACTTTGTTTGGATGATCTTGAATCCGAATTTTGTATAGTTTGATTTCTTGTTTACCATTTATGATTATTGTTTGAATTGTTCTCATAATCTTGTTTAAAGTTTAATATAAGAATTGTTTGTTGTAATGTTGTTAGAGTTGATGTTAAGTTCAATATGATTGAATTTAGAAATCTTCATACTTTGTTTGTTGTTGTTGTTGAATCCGAAAATAGGATTGTTTGTTGCTAAAATATTGTTCAATCAAATTTTAGTTGTTCTTTGTTGTTCAATTCGTGTTCATGTGATATTGTTGTTATGATGTTCATCCATGTTCATATTGTTGTTTGAACATTGTTAGAAATTGATCATATTGTCTATATTTTGGTTAAGATTGATTAATTGATGTGTTATAGCTGATGGGTAGTTTGGTAAATTTGTAGTACGTTCAGGGGTAGTTTGGTAATTTCAGTAAGGTCGGAGGGGGTAGTTTAGGAATTGTACATTTTGAAATTGTTTATTTGAAGCATGGGGGACAAAATGAAATGGGGTGGGTTGTGATATGATTATTTAATATAAAGGGGGGACAAGATTTAAATTAAAGGGGAATCTTGCATTATTTTAAATAAAGCATGGGAGGACAAAATATAATGGGGTGGTGTGATATGTTTATTTAATGTAATGGGGATGAGTGGAAAGATAATGGGTTGGGTAGAGAAAAAGTATTGATTTTAATTAATTAAAAGGTTTATGGGATGTGTTATATATGTGAAGTCTTGAAGACAAAGAAGGAAGAGAGAATACATATAGAGAGAAGAAATAGGGAGAGAGATACGAAAAAAATACACACACAGATAGAGAGAAAAATTCCGAAAAATATTTAAGCTTTCAAAATAAAAATAAAACTAAAAAAAATCTACTGCTTTCTTTCTTTGTTTGAAATTAGTATTAATGTTTGTTATTTCATTTAAAGCTTAAAGCTTTTGTTTTTGGGATTACTACTCCACCGGTCTGCTACTGGGTTGTTACTGTTGCTGGGCAGTTGTTGCTATTGTACTGTTATTATTGCTGCTGATTCTCATCATCATTTTCTTTTGCTTCCAATATCAGGTACATATCTGAAAATTCATGTCATGAAAAGCTTCAACATGGCAAGTAAATGAAGTTTGATTATAAGGATGTCTGCTACTCATTTAAATTTCATTAGTTTAAGTTTCAGTTTTGTTTTAGTTGGTTAATATAGTATTAAATCAATTGGTAGATTACTTCTCTTTCTTAATAACAAATGACTTAGTTATTTTAGGAACGCGATCAACTCATTTCTTTTAATATATGAAATAATGTCAATGATTTTTTTACAAAATATAGAGTTAGTGTTTGCAAATATTCGCATAGGCAGAATATAAGAATTGGTTTATTTATCTCAAACCAAATCTTCGTAAGCAAAATTAACCAAACAATTATAACCTCGGACTAAAAACAAGTGGTGTAAAAGAAGGATGAGATTTATAGATTGTAACATTTTAAGTCAAAAAATGTGTAAATAGCGTTTGCTCCAAATATAACAATGAAAATTCTTCAAAAAATATTACTTCATTTATTAAATCAATTGTTTTCCTAAGTTTATACGCAATTCGCTTTTTTGGGTAGATAAATATTGTATTTACCATAAAAATGGTAGTATTAATCATACGTTGTTTATTTTTATTTTATTTTTATTTTTCTCTTTAAACCCATGGTTTTTGAGGAATATAATTCACACGTAAAAAGATAATTTGCGGTCAACACTTAATGAATTGTGAATTCTTTTCAAGGAATTTAGAGGCATCTCAAATAGTGATTTCTCATGGCTCTTACATTTAAAAATAGATGGATGCAATAAACATTTGTAGAGAATTTATATTACTGTCAAGAATATTTGCATAATTAAGGATGCGTTCGCGTGACTTGATTATACTTCTAAAGGCGATTCGGATTATGCGTTCGCACAACTTCGAGCAAATTTTTGATAAAAGGGGTTCTTAGGAGATCATCAATATTAATTTCATATAACCCGAGATGTGCAGTTCACTATTTAATCATACAAGAGCAACAGACGTTCTTAATTTTATTTAAGCGCAATTTCGAACTTAAGTCTATTTTTATAATAATAAAAAAAAATTCGAAAAAAAAATAATAATTATATTATCAATATCATTGTGTACACATGCGCGTGACACAACTCCGCATGTTTTAAAAATATAATTTATAACACGAATATACGTACGCGTGATTCGATTCAAAGAAGGGTCTTCAAATATAAATAGAAGCGGTAACAATAAAATCATGCAATAAAAATGTATTTTACAAATCAAAATAATCAAGCCGAATATAACAGTTGAGCGACCGTGCTAGAACCACGGAACTCGAGAATGCCTAACACCTTCTCCCGGGTTAACAGAATTCCTTATCCGGATTTCTGGTGCGCAGACTGTTAAATAGACAGAGTCATATTCTCCTCGATTCAGGGATTAAAACCGGTGACTTGGGACGCCTTAAAATTCCCAGGTGGCGACTCTGAAACAAACAAACAAATCCCGTTTCGACTGTCCTTTAATTGGAGAAAACTCCCTTGTACCCTCGCGGGCGCGGAAAAGGAGGTGCGACAGCTCTGGCGACTCTGCTGGGGATGATACTATGAACCACTGGTTCAGGGTTAGAAATTTGAGCTTAAAATAATTGTTATAGTTGGCTTTATTTATTATCTGATTTTTTTTATATATGCCCAATGTGCTAAATGACACTTTTACCGCTTTAATATTATTTGAATTATGAATATATACAACTGCTACGAAACCCCCTTCTTTCTGAGTCTTCTAAATTTATGGTGCACACGTGCGCGTGGCCCACCTTTCTGTTAAAGTCATACCAAATAAGACGAAGTTGGGACAAGTAACTAGGCCGGGTAGACTTTCGTGCTCCCGGTACGTTGCCCCCGCTTCGGCTCAAACTGTCCGTTTGGGTAAGCCAGGGCTAGATCAATATGCCTCAGGTTTTTTCACTTAGAATAACTCAGCTTCATGCCGGATCCCTAGTAGGAGTGATTGTTTGCATCACGTGCATTTGACTTTGGAGACTCAACACAGGGGTTGGGTCTGTCTAGGATAGGTGTACCAAAAAAATGACCATCCTGATGCATCTTACTTGCTGCTACTTGCGCATTTATTTGATCCGGATTTGTGTGTTGACTGACTTTTGAATATCATGAATAATATTTTAAAATTGAAAAAAAGAAATAGCGGTTAGGGAATTGACTGTTTATTTTTGAAAAAAAAACCAATGCCCAAATACTGTCAAAACTCTGCCGAAATTTTGAGAAAATGAAAAAAAATGTCTTATTAGTTTGTTTTATTAAAACCAAAGAAAAAATAGAAAGAAAAAAAAATCGTTGTTCTGTCTTATTATATATATATATATATATATATATATATATATATATATATATATATATATATATATATATATAAGGAAAATAGTTTGTCTTCCCCTGAAAATGAAAATGAAAAAGAGTCTTGTTTTAAAATGAGTTTTTATTTATTTATTTGTTTAGATACCAAAATAAAAATAACTAATAAAATAAAAAGAGTCGCGTCGAAAGTGGTTTTATTATTTGTTGCAAATATGTATATATATAAAAATCCAAAAAGTTGTTCTTTATTTCCAAAAAATGTATATATATCTTTATTTGTTGCAAAAATATTTGTCGTGCCAAATGTCTAGAAAAGTTTTTTTTAGACTCTCAATTTTCAAAACAAAAAAAAATCCAAAAAAAATTTTCCGTTATTGACTTCTTTAGAAAGTCTTTTTAATTATTAAAAAAAATATATATATATATATAATAAAATAAAACAAATTTGAAAATATTTTCCTTCTTCTTTAAAAATTGAAAAGAAAATTCAAAATTCAAAAAAAATATATTTTTTAGAAAGCATTTCTTTTATCAAAAGTAAAATTCCAAAAATATTTTTTTTCTTTAGAATAAAAAAAAAGACAAATGGAAATTCGAAAAAAAAAAATTCCTTTTACTTTTGAAATTCTCAAAGTTCAAATCAAAAGAAAAGGAATTTTTACGAGTTTTTCTTTCAAAAAGAAATCAATCAAAAAAAATATATATACTTCCTTTGAGCAGTTCTTTCACAGTTCCAATAAAAAAAATATTAGTTCATTTACTTATTCACGAGGCCCGAACTACGCGGGTTTGATTCTCACCGGATGTGAGATACGTAGGCAACCCTCATCGGGTCCAACCCCCTTTTGCTAAAATAAGCCAAAAACTAATAAATAAATAAAAACGTGTCAAAATTTTAATTTTGTCATAAATAAGTCGGGCAGTGTCCAGCCTCCCCTTTTGCTAAAAAATAGGCAAAAAAAAATATGTCAAATTTTAATTTTGTCATAAAGAAGTCGGGTGACGCTGTTTTATCAAGGCATAGCCGAATGTTCCCGAAAGGGACGCCGGAAGGCTGACTTTGCATAAACAGCCACCTTTGGGTCATTTTTTAAAAATTTGGTCCAGTTGACCCACACAGCCTTAAAAAATCTTCGTCCCCAAGGCGCTGAAGGGCCGTGTTGCAACACCTGGTTTTTATTGTAATTTGAAAAAAAACAAAGAGTCAGCGGTCAGGTGAATACCGTTTGAATTTTGTCATAATAAGTCGAGCCAGCTTCGGCCGCGTCTTAAATCGTTCTTGCCGAAATAGCCTCAGAGTATCTTTCAGTTGTCGAAAGGCTATTTTCGTAAAAGAATGGACAAGTGTGTAAAGTGTCATAAAATAATCCTCTCCGGCCTCAAAATTTGGAAGGGGCCACATTTGCAAAAATAACCGTTTGGTTGCATTTGTCAAATGGAGAAAGGAAGCTGGCCGTTTGTTTTGGAGTTTGTAAAACTTTTGATTATAATATGTGGGTCGTTTGATTTTCAAGTTTGCAGGTTATTTTTAAACCTTTGAAACCCAATATGAAAATTGAAAAAAAAATGATTAGTATTGCTTATCTTTTACTGGTCCGAACTACGCAAGGTCTGATTCATGCGGGGTCATGATACGTAGGCAATCTCCATAAGATTCGACCACAACAAATAATGAAAAAATGAATGAAAAAAATCGGAAAAAAAAGAAAAAAAGGATGTTGCTAGTAATAAGAACCGACTGAGTCCATTCTAACATGTTTTATTTTGAATTGTGAAGAAAGTTGAGTTGGTCGGTTTGTTCAGAGGGTTCAACAAGAGTCTACTGTGCCGAAAAAAATAGAATACTGAAACAGCAAATGACCGGAGGGTGTCAAGCATGGGCCAGTGGGCAAGGACAGCCTCGTCATGAGTCACAATTTGCGACACAACAAGAGCAGTACCACTCTCCTAAGTACCACCCGTACTCGTTTGATCTTCCTGCAAAGATTGAAGAGCCTGCCCGAAAGATGGTACAAGAAGAAATGACCCAAAGAGTGAAAAACTTAGAACAATGGTTGAAAAACAGGCAAGGGTTGTCTGGTCAAAAGAGTGTTGCCTTCAAAGATCTATGTATGTTCCCCGATGTCCACTTGCCGCCTGGTTTCAAGACTCCCAAATTTGAAAAGTACGATGGACATGGAGATCCCATTGCCCACCTGAAAAGGTATTGCAATCAATTGAGAGGTGCGGGAAGAAATGAAGAATTGTTGATGGCTTATTTTGTGGAAAGCCTTACGGGAGTAACTTCCGAATGGTTTATGGATCAAGACACGTCTCGCTGGTATGTCTGGGACGACATGGCACAATCATTTGTCAAACAGTTCCAATACAGCGTCGACATTGCCCCAGATCGCATTTCCCTTTCAAACTTGAAGAAGAAACCAAGTGAAAGTTTCAGGGAATATGCCATTAAATGGAGAGAGCAAGCAGCTCGAGTTAAGCCACCCATGGATGACCACGAGCTAATAACTGTTTTCCTTCAAGCGCAAGAGCCAGATTACTTTCAGAACATGATGTCCGCAGTTGGCAAATCCTTTTCAGAAGCAATCAAAATGGGAGAAATAATAGAGAATGGTCTTAAGACCGGAAAAATTATAAGTCAAGCAGTTTTTAAAGCTGCAACTCATGCTGTCCGGGTTGAGTCTGATAATTTTTGCGACACAAATGAGAAGATTGAAGAAATCATGATGACATCAGGGTCAAGAAGAGGTCCTAAGAGAACATCTCGAAGGTATGAGCAGCCTCCTAAAGTTATCTATGAATCCCCTGAGCAATATTATCCCCCTCAGAACCCACAACACTCTATTGTTCCACCTCAGTATGTTGCCCGGCCACCAAAACGCCCCAGAAGGCGAGCACAAGCATCACAAAATCTCCAGAAGCCTCCACATAACTTTCAGGTGCCCTATAACCCACATCCAAGCCAGAAGTATAAAGGGGAACGAAGGTTGAAAGATAATTTTACACCAATAGGAGAGTCCTATGAAAGCTTATTTGAGAGGTTAAAGCATCACGACATGATTGCATCTATTCCTCCAAATCATCTGGACACACGTGCAAGAAGCTTTGACCCTTCTAAAAGGTGTGAATACCATTCCAATGCCCAGGGGCACAATGTTGAAAGTTGTCGGGATTTGAAAAAAGAAATAGAAAGGATGATCCAGGAAAATCTGATTGTAATCCAAGGTAATGACACCCAGAATATCGCGCAGAATCCTTTACCTGCACATCATGATGCACACTTTATGGGGAGGATGCCTGGTAACATGGGATTTTAGAGTCATCCCGGAAAGTCGCTAACCGATGATAATGATATCGAAGTTGGAAATGGTCTGGACAATATTGCAAAGCTCAGTGGCTAAAGATGCCAACTTTGATAAAATGGGAGGACACTCCGTTCCTTGGTTAGCAAGAGAGAAGCTTGTGGTGGCTTATTTTGTTGTCATTTCTGTTGTCCGGATTATTCTTAGGGTTGTAATCCGAATATTGTCTTGTGTCAAACCTTCTTATCTTTCCATTTTTGTCGTATCAGTTTGTTTAAGTCTCGTTGATGTTGTGTTAAGATTTTATTCTGGTTGTGTTGTTTGTTTTTCTAACCATTTCGCCGGAAATCTAATACAAAAGCCGGTCTTTTATTATTTCCAGTCATCTTTTTATTTAGTCCTTTTGTCATTTTCGTTCAATGCCGATTCTAGGGACATGACATGCGCACACAGTTTGAGCCTAGTCTTTAAAGTTAATCATAAAACCCTGGAGAAGTGATCAAAGCATTTAAGGGAAATAAGAACGGTTTGAGATTATTTGAAGCCCGAGTCATGTGGAACTGGGGCAAGTTAAACATAAAGAAAACCGTTAAATGCAGGTTTCGCCAAATTGGCATGAGGGTCGTTCATGAGAATGAGAGTGAGAGTGTCGCCCAGCAGTGCTTTAGAAATGACAAATGAAAAAGCAAGTGTTTAACATAATTGTCAAATCCAGCACCATCGGAAGAGACTATAAATCTATGTTCAATAGTGTTGTTTGCACTCGGCATGTTTTGAAGACTGGAATGACGAAGGCATTTTGTTCTGCTACCTAAACACTTTATCCTTCGTTACCCCTTTTGAGCCTTATTTATTTTCTTTCATACCCCTCGTTCGGAATCAATAGCAATGACTAGGAAATACGAGCCTGGAAGGTAAAGAAAAAATCAAAAAAAAAAAACAACGAAAAAAGAAAAAGAAAAATGAAAAAAAAAACAAAAGAAAGTCAAATGAAAAAGAGGAATTGGGAACTACGTTTGACCTGATTCCTCAAAGAGGATACGTAGGCGCTTCACGACTCGGTCATAGGGTGCATAGTATGCATAGTGTGCATGGTGTTAAAAAGTAAAAAAAAATATTTATAAATAAATAATCCCCAAGCAAGAAACTGGGGCAAGGGTTGCGCTCGTGGTAAGCAAAATTGGTTCCGAAGGTTGTAATTTTAAAACCCCATATTTATTTTGTTTTTTGAGTCTTTAATACCCTTTCTTTCTAAACCTATCCAAAAAAACCACATTACGGTCCAAAGAAAGACCTTCTGACCAGTCTGCAAAAGATGCCAAGTCAGACAAATGAGAGTCTTACCGGCGAACATAATATTTTGTTCCACAGCAGAAAGGACTCTAATCTCCAGCAAAGAGAGTCATACCGTCAACATTCCAAATCCCCAGCTGGAAAGTGATATAAATGAGAGAGTCTTATTGGTGAAAACCTTCACAGGCACCATAAGGCGATGAAAGCTGAGAGAAAAACCAAAATGAGAGAGACTTGATAGTGAAAACCTTTTGGGCACTACAAGTCGAATAAGATTGAGAATCAAATGGGGAATTGCCAATTGAAGGTCTTGAAAAATGATTGATGGCAGAGGATAGGCCACATGTGCATGTCATGACCATTAGAGTCGGTATTTGCGTTTGATAGGTTTTTATTTATAGTTTCTTTTATTAAAGAGTCATCTTTTTCCGTTGTCTTTTATTCTGTTTCCTTTTATCTTTTCCTTTCATAGAAATTTCCCCAGTAGAGTCTGTTTGGTTAGAACCAGTGGGAAATGACTTCAAAATAGGCTCAGCTTTCCAAGATAAGATCTGGCTAGTACATCCAAGTGGTATAGTCAGCAAGGAACAAGCACAAGGCCAGTGTCAAGAAAGATATCCCCAGCAAAAGGGAATTGACAAAAGGATTGACAAGTGTCAAGAGGGATATCCTTGCCGAAATCAAAGGTTATTAAACCTCAAAGCCCGTGGACAAATCAAGGAGAGCAATAAGCATGACTTGGAAAATTCATGCGAGACTAAAAGGTCGGAAAAATGCAAGTCTCCGAGCCATGCCATGAAAGAAGAGGGATATCCCTAGCAGAAAAGGATTATCCTCAGCAAATAATATCGTCCCTTGTGGAATGCAGAGCAAGGAAGGAGAAAGGGGAAAGCCATCCCAAGTAGGAGTATCGCAACCAACCACCGCGTTTTAAACTAACAAATTTTGTTTAAAACGGGTAAAAGAAATGGCATTGATGACAGAAATGCATGCCATAAGGGAGACTGCAAAACTGGGGCAGAAAATTTTCCTTTCATTTGGAAAATTTTCTGGAAGTCAGGTACCCATTTGAGGAAGAATAAAAAATAACACCAGTCTCAAGGGAAGTGGTCTTTGAACTAGTGTTGCCCCATTATAATAAGTTTCCAATGGAGGAAATTGATCCCCAGCAGACAGAACAAAGGGATGACATTTGTGCTCAGAAAAACAAAAGCCATTATCATCCCTAGGAGCTTCCAGAAGAATGAAGCATCGATTTGAAGGGATAAAATTCCCCAGCAACGTTATCCTCAACGACGTTATCCCAAGAAGATAACACTTTTATCCCCAGCAGTGTTGAGAGAAAATAAATTCTGAAAAAAAAATTGAATTTGAAGGAGGGGAAGAAAGAAAACTACCGCAGTGGTATTATCCCCAGCAAGCAAGAACAAAGCAGCGCGAAGGAAGGAGAAAAGAAAAGAAGGAATTACGAAGGTAAGTTTCTCAAATCATTGATCTTTACATTTTTCTCCTAGGATAAAAAGTCCTAGTCTGATGAATTTACCTCCCGATAAAATCTTGGTCCGATGAAATTTTTCTCCCAAGATAAGATATCAAATCTTAGTCGGATGAATCTTTCTCCTAAGATCACAACAAAATGGACCTAGTCTGACGATTTATCTCCTAGAGTCAAATCTTGGTCTGATGAAATTGTTCTCCCAAGATAAAATCTTAGTCGGATGAATCTTTCTCCTAAGATCACAACAAAATGGACCTAGTCTGACGATTTATCTCCTAGAGTCAAAATCTTGGTCTGATGAAATTGTTCTCCCAAGATAAAATCTTAGTCGGATGAATCTTTCTCCTAAGATCACAACAAATGGACCTAGTCTGACGATTTATCTCCTAGAGTCAAAATCTTGGTCTGATGAAATTGTTCTCCCAAGATAAAATCTTAGTCGGATGAATCTTTCTCCTAAGATCACAACAAATGGACCTAGTCTGACGATTTATCTCCTAGAGTCAAAATCTTGGTCTGATGAAATTGTTCTCCCAAGATAAAATCTTAGTCGGATGAATCTTTCTCCTAAGATCACAACAAAATGGACCTAGTCTGACGATTTATCTCCTAGAGTCACAATCTTGGTCTGATGAAATTTTTCTCCCAAGATAAGATATCAAATCTTAGTCCGATGAATCTTTCTCCTAAGATAAGATATCAAATCCTAGTTTGATGAATTTTCTCCTAGGATAATTTGAAAAAAAGAAGAAGTTTGAATTTGAAAAAAAAGAAGAAGTTGTTGAAGTCAGTAGCCCCCTGAAGAATAGAATGGCGATTTAGTGTTTGAAATCTTGCCAACCTAAAGAAAGGAATGGCGATGTATGGTTTGAAGTCAGGAGCCCGCCTGAAGAGAGGAATGGCGATTATTTTCAAAGTTGTTGTTGAAGTCAGGAGCCCGCCTGAAGAGAGGAATGGCGATTTATTTTCAAAATTGTTGTTGAAGTCAGGAGCCCGCCTGAAGAAAGGAAAGGCATTTATTTTAAAAGTTGTGTATTTGAAGTCAGGAGCCCGCCTGAAGAGAGGAATGGCGCTTATTTTTAAAAGTTGTTGTTGATGTTGGGAGCCCGCCCAGATAACAGAGGCATACATTTCAGTCTTTACATTTCAGTTGTTGAAGTTGGGAGCCCGCCCATAGAACAGAGGCATACATTTCAGTCTTTACATTTCAAGCATTGAAGTTGGGAGCCCGCCCAGATAACAGAGGCATACATTTCAAGTCTTTAATTTTCAAGTATTGAAGTTGGGAGCCCGCCCAGATAACAGAGGCATACATTTTAAGATCAAGTCAGAGGACAATAAAACAGAGGGTTACAATAGGAATCCCCAGCAGGAAACAATAAAATTCCCCGGCACCGGGAAGCAGAAGGTTGCAACAAGAGGTCACAGCACAAACTCAAGTGCATGTGTCAAAAAGAAGAAAAGCACCGGAAAAAATGCAAGTAGACAAGAAAGCAAGGCAACAAGAAAAATTGCAGTATATCTTAACTTCTTGTTTTTTTAAGCATGATGTAACAAGGAGATCGGTAAGCAGTGGTAATAGCATGCAACAACAGTAACATTACAGTCCAACGGTAGTCCCAGCTACCAAAGCTTCCCGAACTACATTGACCTGATTCCTGTTTAGCCCAGGATATGTAGGAAACCTTTGAAGCAAAGGTTCGGTCAAATCTTTTTCAAAAAATGCTTCACACGGAGTACTCGGATGGGCAAAAATCGCTCGCTTTATCTTTGCACGAAAACCCTTCGTGTCTTCGGGCAAAGAGGGGCAGCTGTAAGCACGTGATTTTTGCCCAATATGAGAATTAATCCCAAAAAATTCAAAAATAAAATGATTTTTCTTTGGTGTGCAATTTTGTGATATTTTGTGATATTTTGAAGAATTATTTGTATTTGTCTGTGCGTGTTTATTCGCTAAATTAATAAAAAATACAAAAATATGTCGCATTTTGCATGTAGGATTTAATTCTACAATTGTTAGTAATTAAAATTGTTTTACAAAAATTAAAAATTACAAAAATAGGCATCGTTTGCATTTTTAGCATTTAATGTCCAAATATACAATTTTATGCTTAATTAATACTTAATTGTGCGTTAATTGTTATTGGGAGTTAATTTGCGCCTTTATAACTTAATTTAGTTCTTAATAATAGTTTAAGTATTTTTATAATTTAGTTTTAGAAAAACAAAAGAAGAAAAGAGAGCGAAAATATAAAGAAAGTCGGAATTAGGCCTCTTTTTCAATTTCAAGCCACAGGCCCAAAAAAATGGCCCAATCTTCCCTACGACCCAGTCCATTTCGAACTGGGTCGACCCAGTCCATAACCCAAAAGACCCAATACCCCTATCTTGCATTTCAAAGACACAAAACAAAACAAAAAAAAAACCCAAAAACCCTAAAAATGACCTAAGTCATCCGCCCCCCCTATCATTCTTCTTCTTCTTTTCTTCTTTCTTCATCTTACACAACCATGGCTGCCCTAAAACCTCACCTCCCATGGTTGCGCTTACCTTCTTCTTCGTCCACTCAGAACAACCAACGTCACCACCATCCACGTCGACCTCCCCGTTGCATCGCCGGAAAACCCTCAATCAAAAAAGAAAAAATATCAAACCCACCGCTGCCCGCTTCATCCCCGTCGTCACTGAGCTTCGCCATCAACATCCATGGCTGACCTCCACCAGCATCACGTCCAAACCACCACCAAACACCACTGTTACACCCAGTCGCTTGGCCCGTCGACCCTACTGTTCCGTCGCCTCCTTCCACTGTTACACCCAGTCGCTTCCATGGCCAAGCTCATCGTCGACCAGCTGCTCAGGTTGCTGCGTCCTTCTCCTTTGATGTCCTTAAGCCGAACAAGTCGACGCCACTGTGTCACGCTGCTGCCCATGTCCAGCTGCGACGAGCGTCCATGGCTACTCCAAGCTCGCGCTACTGCTTTTGTCTCTCGCTGCTGCCCTTGTTTCTGAAACACCATGGATTCCATGGATGCGGCTCGTCGCTGCTTACTCCGTCGCTAGCCAAACACACGAACAACTGCTTCAGTCTCCGAACTACTGCTGCTCGCGTTTCTGGTAGTTGAATTCGCTGGCCATGGCAGCATCGTCATTAGCTGCTTCTGCCTCCTTCGTCATCCCGTTTGCTACTGCTTCATCGTCCAGATTTTGCTATTGTCCTGTTTCTTCAGTTACTTCTTAATCGCGTTCGTCATCGTTGGTTCGAGCTTTGGTCGAGGCTCGTCAAGTTCGTTGTTGGTTTAGTCGTTTGTTCGTCGTCCATCTCCGGTTAGTAGATTTTTGAATTTTATTTTGTCCGCATTTCGTTTTGATATTTTCGAATCTAAAATCGGCAAAGGTTTGTTTTGTTTATCGTTTGAATTAATTTTTAGTTCATGTTCATGTGTTGTTTGTTAAATTAATTTTTCAGATTCCAAATGAAAGATTAATTAGTTATTTTTCATGTTTATTTCATGTTTGTATTGTTGTTTAAGTGAATATTTGTTAGTTTAATGTTTGTTAGATTCAAATTGGAATTTAATTAATTATCTCTTCAATTTGTCTCATGTTGTTATGTATTTTCCGGAAATTAGTAATGTTGTTTGAATCATTGAATCTGTCATGTTTTGTTGCTTAAAGATAGATTTAATTCATGTTCGTCTTGGTTTGAAGTTCATGTTTAAATCCAGTGATTTAATGTGAGTTTATGTTTGTTCGTGATTTGTTGATTTAATTTGAATCATGCATATTGTTGTTGGTATTGTTGTATCTTTGTTCATCCATTGATGATCTAAATTAACCAGGATTGGTTCCCGATATGGTTGATTTATTTCCATTAATTTGGAGTTTGTATTGTTCATCATGTTCATGTAAATTGTTGTTGAAGATTGTTGAAGAATTGGTCATCTTGACTATATTTTGGTTGAGTTATGATTAATTGATTGTTTAGAGCAGATGGGTAATTTGGTAAATTTGTAGTACGTTCAGGGGTAGTTTGGTAATTTCAGTAAGGTCGGAAGGGGTAGTTTAGGAATTGTACATTTTGAAATTGTTTATTTGAAGCATGGGGGACAAAATGAAATGGGGTGGGTTGTGATATGATTATTTAATATAAAGGGGGGACAAGATTTAAATTAAAGGGGAATCTTGCATTATTTTAAATAAAGCATGGGGGACAAAATATAATGGGGTGATGTGATATATTTATTTAATGTAATGGGGATGAGTGGAAAGATAATGGGTTGGGTAGAGAAAAAGTATTGATTTAATTGATTAAAAGATTTATGGGATGGGATTATATATATGTGAAGTCTTGAACACAAGACACAACAAGAATACTGATAGAGAGAAAAAAACGGACAGAGAATAGAAGAGAAAAAAATTCCGAAAAATATTTAAGCTTTCAAAATAAAAATAAAACTAAAAAAAATCTATTGCTTTCTTTCTTTGTTTGAAATTAGTATTAATGGTTGTTATTTCATTTAAAGCTTAAAGCTTTTGTTTTTGGGATTACTACTCCACCGGTCTGCTACTGGGTTGTTACTGTTGCTGGGCAGTTGTTGCTATTGTACTGTTATTATTGCTGCTGATTCTCATCATCATTTTCTTTTGCTTCCAATATCAGGTACATATCTGAAAATTCATGTCATGAAAAGCTTCAACATGGCAAGTAAATGAAGTTTGATTATAAGGATGTCTGCTACTCATTTAAATTTCATTAGTTTAAGTTTCAGTTTTGTTTTAGTTGGTTAATATAGTATTAAATCAATTGGTAGATTAGTTCTCTTTCTTAATAACAAATGGCTTAGTTATTTTAGGAACGCGATCAACTCATTTCTTTTAATATATGAAATAATGTCAATGATTTTTTTACAAAATATAGAGTTAGTGTTTGCAAATATTCGCATAGGCAGAATATAAGAATTGGTTTATTTATCTCAAACCCAATCTTCGTAAGCAAAATTAACCAAACAATTATAACCTCGGACTAAAAACAAGTGGTGTAAAAGAAGGATGAGATTTATAGATTGTAACATTTTAAGTCAAAAAATGTGTAAATAGCGTTTGCTCCAAATATAACAATGAAAATTCTTCAAAAAATATTACTTCATTTATTAAATCAATTGTTTTCCTAAGTTTATACGTAATTCGCTTTTTTGGGTAGATAAATATTGTATTTACCATAAAAATGGTAGTATTAATCATACGTTGTTTATTTTTATTTTATTTTTATTTTTCTCTTTAAACTCATGGTTTTTGAGGAATATAATTCACACGTAAAAAGATAATTTGCGGTCAACACTTAATGAATTGTGAATTCTTTTCAAGGAATTTAGAGGCATCTCAAATAGTGATTTCTCATGACTCTTACATTTAAAAATAGATGGATGCAATAAACATTTGTAGAGAATTTTTATTACTGTCAAGAATATTTGCATAATTAAGGATGCGTTCGCGTGACTTGATTATACTTCTAAAGGCGATTCGAATTATGCGTTCGCGCAACTTCGAGCAAATTTTTAATAAAAGGGGTTCTTCGGAGATCATCAATATTAATTTCATATAACCCGAGATGTGCAGTTCACTATTTAATCATACAAGAGCAACAGACGTTCTTAATTTTATTTAAGCGCAATTTCGAACTTAAGTCTATTTTTATAATAATAAAAAAAAATTCGAAAAAAAAATAATAATTATATTATCAATATCATTGTGTACACGTGCGCGTGACACAACTCCGCATGTTTTAAAAATATAATTTATAACACGAATATACGTACGCGTGATTCGATTCAAAGAAGGGTCTTTAAATATAAATAGAAGCGGTAACAATAAAATCATGCAATAAAAATGTATTTTACAAATCAAAATAATCAAGCCGAATATAACAGTTGAGCGACCGTGCTAGAACCACGGAACTCGGGAATGCCTAACACCTTCTCCCGGGTTAACAGAATTCCTTATCCGGATTTCTGGTGCGCAGACTGTTAAATAGACAGAGTCATATTCTCCTCGATTCAGGGATTAAAACCGGTGACTTGGGACGCCTTAAAATTCCCAGGTGGCGACTCTGAAACAAACAAACAGATCCCGTTTCGACTGTCCTTTAATTGGAGAAAACTCCCTTGTACCCTCGCGGGCGCGGAAAAGGAGGTGCGACAAATGGTATTTCAAATTTGCAATTAGTCCAATATTTCTTCTGAATACAGCTTGTATTGATTTCTTTCCATTTTTGCCCGTGACTCGACCTAAGTAAAACCCTTCTCTCTTTTCAGACTGGATTCATTCATATAAAAATCTCAGACCTTTGATTTACTATTTGTTAATTGGTCTTCTTACCTTATTTGCACAAACCGTGTATTTCAAAAAAAAAATTCCTTAAATAACTTTTATATATTCACCCTTATTTGATCCCCTTTCCTTAAATATTTTTCGTCCTTTACTGATCAAATTGGGATTCCTTAATTAAAGGAACCTCTGTTAATTGATTGATCTTAATTGATACTCGACTAATTTTCTTTCCTTGCTTGCATGACTGATTTCAAGTATAAATACATGCTCTTCTTTTCACTTCATAATCGAATTCTAACTGAAAAATAAAAATCAGAATTCATCTCCCTGTCTTCTTTACTACTACTGTTACTACTCATTATTTCTCTACACTACTACTGAGCATTCTATATCTATACCTCCTGCTGTCTGAACTTCTAAGCAATTGGGGAGTTTTCTTGAGTCTGTTCCTGTTGTTCTTGGCTGTCTGTTTGCTGTTACTATCCTGCTATTCTAGAATTTATAACTGGTATGTTCTTCTATGTTAAATAGCATCCCTGTTCAACTTCTCGGTTTCTACCCCTTTCTTTATGTGTTTATTTATGCTTTCCTGCACTATTTAATTACCTTCAAGTATGGTATGTCTCTTATGTTATGTTAATCCCTTTCCCTCTACTCCCTTTGTATGTGAGTATTGTCCTGGGTCATAGAAGCACTATGAATTGCTGTCTGTGATCCAGGACTAGATCTTCTGAGTCCTTACTCGATTATTTTCCCATTCCCTTTTGCCTCAATGTGCTGAGCTCTAATTTGGGTCTGGTGGTGTCCTAATCACCCTTCAGACCTAAATTTGACTCTCTAAGATTCTGCTCTTATTTTTTTGAATCTAAGCAAGGGGTTAGGGGTGTGCCAACCTATGCCATGGCTGAGTATGACCACCCTCTGCTATGGTTCCTCCTTCACTTTGCACTCATTCCTAGTTCCTAAGTTCTACCCCCCTCTGGTAAGCCATGCTTAGGGACCCTAGAGCTCCCTCTATACTTGGATGCCTAAGGGCTGGTAATTCCACACATTGCACTACTCTGTTACCACATTCAATCTTTAGGGTGTAAGCATTGTCTGGGCTTCCTGAAAACCCTTGGAACTTTGAAACACTCTAAACAGAAGGCCTTGGAATCTGGAATCCGGATTTGGTGAAAGACATGTTATTGGGCATTAAGATTGAATTAGGCTGCTCGGATCTAGCTGTAGGTTGTGATGTATTTCTGTTTACTTTCTTTCTTCTGGTTCTGTAATAATCTTGTAAAAAGAACTCGGGGAATATTAGTAAAGGGTGTGGGAGGGGTTCATATTGCTTGCATGAGTTAAAGGGTAGAAATCATGCCTATAGGTTTAATATTGTTACTCAAACACCTAGAAATCATGCCTATAGGATTTTAATGCTTTCAATCACCTAGAAACCATGCCTATAGTTTTTTTAATACTTCAAACCACCTAGACACCATGTCTATAGGCTTTGCATCTTTTCACTCAATCATCCAGAAATCATGCCTATAAGAAATTCATTCTTTTCATTCAGGCATATAGAAATCATGCCTATAGGAAATGCATAAACGCTAGGCAAACTGTAGGATCAAATACCCATCCTCCTTAATGTTTTAAAATAATAACAATCAATAAAATCAAGGTATAGATATCCTGCCTATACGGTCCCAAACCCGTTTAAAACTGAGTAATCTGGCGATTAGTTTCAATGTTTTTTTTAACAAAAAAAAATTCGTCCAAACTTATCTGCAGTTTCATTTTAAAATATACATTCCTGGTTTCTGAAACCGTTTTCTAACTCTCTGTCTGCACTTTTATAAAGCTCTTTTCTCAAAACAGTTTTCAAATTCCCTCTTCCTTTTATAGCACTTTTGTTTCTGAAAACTCTATTGTACATTTCCTTAGACAATTCTGTCGATTTTCAAAACCCTTTATGAACTTCTATCATTTCCAAACTTCTGCTTTAAAACTTTTCTGCATTAGGTTATTAATCAGATCCGCTTAAGTACTTCAATTCCTGACAATTGGATCCGAGTTGCCTAATGCAGACCTTTATCTTATTCTATGTGTTAAACTGATCCGTCCGCCATTTAAGCTTTAATTAAAGACAAAACCAGTATATGCAAGACATGCTAAACTAATTGCTATGTGATTTACGGGGTTTTTATGTGAGCTTTGCATATTTATTTTATGCCCTCTTCTGTGCTATTTGTTTTTGATTGACGCCTTAGCATTTTTACCTTTAAACTCCATATATGCCCACACCCCCTTTCTCCCCTTTTAGGATTAGAAGTCCAAATACCCCGGGACTAATAGGTCGGGATGGGTATTAGCATGCAATAAGTAAAACGAGACTAATCGCGTTTAAATACCTTAACGGGGTGGGAAGGGTAGAATATGGAGATGATGACGGTGCGCTAATGTCTCGTGTGGGAATGATTGCTGGGTATTGCACCAAACTGATTCATATTATATTTAAACCTAGGACCCCTTTTCTCTTTCTTTAGTTATTGATGTTTTCTTAAATCAATGTTTTCTTCAACTAAGCTTTCTCTTTTCAAAACCACTTATGTCTTTTTTCTTTCAAAATTTTTTAACTTGTTTATACTTCCTATGTGCAAACTTTGCTTGTTTATTCCTACTCTTCTTAAAGTCATAACTAAGCACGGCCGGGAACCACACTAGTGGATCTTGAGGGGTGCCTAACACCTTCCCCTCGAGATAATCTCAAGCCCTTACCCAAACTCTGGTTTATCTTTCAAAAATCCTTTTTTAAGTGTCCTAATGCACTATAATCATTAGGTGGCGACTCTTCGAATTCCATAACCCGATTCCTCGAAAGGGGAATAAGAGTTGTTTTGTCCATAATGTCGTAAACCCGATTTCGCCTTCTTTTAGGAGGGAAAAAAGGGGCATCGACAGCATGGCGACTCTGTTGGGGAGATGCTTTAAGGCTTTTACCATTACGTTCTTTTTATGATTTTATTGCTTCCTTTATTACCTTTATTTCCTGCTTTTAATCATTTCTCCGTGAATAATAACTTGACTCTTCGTGTTTTCTTTTCCTTTAATTGTTTTCCCCTTTACTGCTTTACCATTATCTCAATTCTGTTTTCATTTCCGAGCATTTATTGTAATCTTTACTTTATGAACGTGAACATACATGTAATTTGTTTCATTATTGTAATTGCATCTTCCAACATCATATCCCACTCGTGCCAAAACAAATCCTATAGCAACACTTATAATGAGTGGTTGCGCCCTTCCGATATCATAACCCCTAAATGTGGCAAAAACATATTTGCGGTAAAACCAGTCGATCAACGGTGTAGTCGACGGTTCCGCGCCTTTCCCTCTTGATTTGTCTGCTCAAGGGTACCTTTTCTAGCACTTCAAAGTAGAAACCTTACTTTATTAAACTGTTCATGCATCATGGTCAAACTTAGTCGAGTCAGTTATGTTGTCCGCATAATGACTCATTAAGATAGCCTAAACCAAAATCCATCGGGTTTCCTCGAAACCCAAACGGACACCTCCACGTTATGTGCATTTATTTAGAAAACTAAATGCCCTTTTGCTAATTATTGATTTAAATAGTCGAGTCCGGTGGGGGTTAAGGGCCTAACATTTTTTTTTGCAGAAAATGAGGCACGAGGTCCCCATATTCGGTATGGTATCCAACATCCAACCAAGGTTGCTAAGCTGGTGGGAAGATCTTCATGGTAGTGATCAAACCCTCATCCGCAAGTACTTAGGGAATTTACCCTCACTTCTGGAAATCCAACCCAATAACAAGATCATTTTGGGATGGTGATCGATCAATGTTCCGTTTCGGAGACTTGGAAATGACCCCTCTGCTAGAAGAGATAGGGGGCCTAGCTGGTATCCCTTGGGAAACTCCGAGTTTGCTTATACCGGAGAATCGCAAAAGTAGAGGCTTTCTTAAGATGAGGGAACTCAAGAAAAACCTTGACCTTTCTTGATTGAAGGACTCCTACATATCCTTCGACTTCTTATACGAGAGGTATGGCCACAGCAAGTCCTATCGCACCTACATGAACGAATTCGCCCTCACCTCTTTGGGGCATATACATAGAAGGGTGTTCGTGTTCATGTTTTGCTTCTTGGGCATGGTAAATTTCCCTATGAAGAAGGCTAGGATCCACACCAGACTAGCCATGGTGACCAAGACCTTAATGGAAGGAATTGACGGGCAGTCTTTCAGCATAGTACCTATGATCATCGCTGAAATCTATCGAGCCTTGGGAAAATGTCAACAAGGGGCTCCACACTTCGAGGGTTGTAATTTGTTACTTCAGCTTTGGCTTATAGAACACCTTCAGAAAGGCGACAACAAACAGGAAATCATACGCAGAGATTGGGATGACCATATCGCTTTTCATCACCCAAAGCGAATGAACTTCATGCCCAACTTGTTCGCCCAGCCAGAGGACACCAGTGGATGGGTAGAGTTGTTCGAGAATCTAAAAGAAGAGCAAATTCAGTGGATGTTCGAGTGGTTCCCAATAGGGGAGTTCATTATCCGTTCTCAAGATGAACTATTCCTCAAACTCATTGGCCTGATGGGAACTCATCCTTACGTCCCCCTGCGAGTCATGAGGCAAGCCGGAAGGAAACAAATCATACCCAGGATAGAGAAAATGAGTCACTTCAGAGCCGGCTTTCAGGATGATGATAGCCCGCACAGGTGCCACGCTCAGCATATGTGGCACTGCAAGCTCGTTTTAGGGAAGGAGTCTATTGAACCAGACAGGTATCATGTCGGGTGTGTGCCGCACTACACAGGTTGGTTGGAAGATGATCACATTTGTTTAGGTCACCCAGGGTTTGTCCATGGTCATAGGCTTATTGATGAAAAGACTGCAGCAAAGGATAAATATAATCAACTGCGCAAAAGGATGCGAGAATGCGAGAACTAATATCGGGAAATACAGGAAGCCCACGAAAAGCTGATCAACGAGTGGAAGGATATGGCTGTCAATGCCAACAACTGGTTGGGGTATCTGGAACGAGGCTTAGTGGAATTGGAAGGTAAATTTCTGAAGAGGATTGACGATTGTCAGAATGTTGAGGGTAATGAAGGTGGGCCCCTGGCCCGAGCTTACTTGCTGCTGGGACTGCGTGAGCTGGTGCAGCTGTACAAGGGAGGCAAGAGTACCGAATCTGGGGAAAGTCCTTTTGGGACCAAGTAGTAGGACTCTTATTTTCTGATTTCATAATGTAATAAGGCCATTGGCCATTAGTGATATTTTTATCATTCAGTTATTTTAAGACTCGTCTTATTTTTCATCAATAAAATGAGGCATTTAGCATTATAAGTTCTCCAAATTTAATTTGTCGCTAGGCTTACCTCGGGCACAACGAGGCACCCAAATTAGGAAGCGATTTATATTCAGCACAATGTGTTTAAATATTGCAATATTATTTATCAGAATCCGCGCTAACATTTTACCTTTTTTTTATTATTATTTTTATTCCCCTCCCCAAAGGTTAGTTCGTGCATTCTGGCACCATCAGCGTACTCAAAAAGATCCAAGGGTCCTCCACCTCCTCCTCCTCCAAGTCCTACCAGAAACAGGAACAAAGGCAAAATGGGAGACACAAGTGCTAGAAAGGAAATCGAGGAAACCTCTCAGAACGCTTCAATCACTAAGGAAATTGTTGCTCATCTTGAGCAAACTTTGCTGAGATTTCGAGAAGAATTGGAACAAGTTCGAAACCTGGCAAGTCTGTCAATCACTCTTGTCGCTGTTGTTGCCAACAACCAGAACCATACTACACCACCAGCACAACCCGCTCATGCCCAAACCTGCAACACCTGCAACAACACTCCACTGCACGTTGCTGAAACACAAAATACCACAAAAGACCATAACACTCCAATCTTTGTGGACACCATGCCACATTATAGTCAGCCAATCGCTAGTGCAATTGAGACAGATGATAAAAGCTCTCTCATTCAGAATTTGGCTGCTGATATCAAGAAGTTGACTAGCCGGGTCGAAGATTTCTAAGGTAACAAAAGTGTTGAAGGGTTAAATTACGAAGATCTCTATGTTCATCCAGATGTTGAGCTCCCGGAAGGGTACAAACCTCCCAAGTTCGAACTATTTGACGGTACAGGTGATCCTAGGGTCCACCTCAGAATGTATTGTGATAAGCTGGTAGGAGTCGGAAGGGACGAGAAGATTCGCATGAAGCTGTTCATGAGGAGTTTGAAGGGTGATGCTTTATCATGGTATATTAGCCAGGAAGCAAAGAAATGGACTAGTTGGGTGAGATGGCGTCTGACTTTATGGATCGGTTTAAGTTCAACACTGAGAATGCACCAGATGTGTTCTATATCCAGAATCTCAATAAGAAGCCCATAGAGACCTTTCGCGAGTATGCTACTCGTTGGAGGTCAGAAGCTGCTAAGGTCAGACCGGCCTTGGAGGAAGAACAAATGAACAGGTTCTTCGTCCGTGCTCAGGATCCGCAGTACTACGAGAGGCTGATGCTAATAGAGGGCCAAAAGTTCTCCGACATCATCAAGTTGGGAGAAAGAATTGAAGAAGGCATCAAAAATGGTATGGTCACTAACCTCGAGGCATTGCAAGATACCAACAAGGCTTTATAGTCTGGTGGCTCATCAAAGAAAAAGGATGGGAATTCTGTGATGGCTGCGCAAAGGAACAACTCCCCTATGAAGTACCAAACCTATCCCTCAGCTCCACTCACATATCAACCTACCCTAAATTACCAAGCATCATCACCCACCTACCAAATTCCATCACCTGCTCCACCACCTACGTATGAACCCGCTTCACACAGATATTCCCAACCTGCACCTATATACCAAGCATATAACTCCTAACCTTCTCACTACCCATCACCTCCTACCCATCAAAACATCCCTCGACCTAGACCAAACTTCGACCGAAAACCTCCCAGACAATATACCGCCATAGCCGAGCCAATTGACAAATGATATTAAAAACTCAAGGCAGCTGGTTACGTTACCCCTATCCCAGCCGTAACTCCAGAAAATCCTTTCCAGTGGATCAACCCAAACAAGACTTGCGTACCATTCCGGGATGAAGGGCCATACCATCGACGAGTGTCGCTCGTTGAAGGACAAGATTCAGAACCTGATTAACAACAAGATCATTATAGCAAAGGAGCCTGCTCCTAATGTCCGTAACAACCCTTTGCCTGACCTCGAGGGTAGAGGCATCCACATGATCGAGATCGAAGATGATTGGGACCCCAAGGGGTCAATCGGGTTGATAGCTGAAGGAGACGAGCCTAAGAAGCCAATAGTTACTCTCAATCCCATTATTGTCCAGATTCAGCCCTTTGAGGGCGATGTGGTAAATGTGTCTGTAGCACTCGAGTTTGAAGCACCACCTTCAAAGGCGCCGAAACCAATTGAGGTTGAGTTCGGAGTTCCAAGGGTGCCTACGCCGTTTGAAGTTACTGTGTTACCTCCTAAGGCACCCATTCCAGTCTCCATGACAGACGTAACCCCATTCAAGACAAATGCTATACCTTAGGATTACACCGCTGAGGCTAGAAGGAAGGGAAAGACATATACTGGGGAAGCGATACTGAACAAAACGCCAGCACAGATTTCCATTCTGGCTCTTTTACAAAGCTTAGAGGCACATAAAAATGCCTTAATAAAAGTACTGAGTGAAGCTTATGTTCCCAGCAACATAACAGGAGGCGAAATAGCAAACATGGTGGGGCAAGTACTGGAAATCCATAAGATCACTTTCCATGAAGATGAATTACCGCCAGAAGGGCTTGGTCACAACAAATTGTTGCACATCACTGCGCAATGCGAGGATCACTTTGTCACCAGGATTCTAGTCGACGGGGGATCCAACCTCAATATTTGTCCGTTGGTAACTCTCAGAACATTGGGTAAGGGATTAAACGAGATCAAAGACGGGGCTATCAGTGTCAAAGCTTTTGATGGATCTCAGAGGTCCACCATTGGAGAAATTAGCTTATGCATGCAGATGGGACCCACCTAGTTCGATGTCGATTTCCAAGTTATTGACGTACTAGCGTCCTACAATTTGTTGCTAGGACGAACCTAGATCCACGCCGCTGGGGATGTGACGTCAACTTTGCATCAGGATGTAAAATTTTAATGGAATCATCAGGAAGTAATCATTCATGGCGATGGTAGCAACCTTATATATAGTCGCCAGGCCATCCCGATGATCGGAGGTAGAAGGAAAATCGATGGAGAAACATACCATCACATCGAGCGAGTCAACGCCATAGATAAAGACAAGTGGTGGGATAACAAAATTGAAAGCATCCTGAATTGGAGCGGGTATGAACCCGGAAAAGGACTTGGCAAGAACCTGGAGGGTATCACCAAACCTATCAAGCTGAAGAAGCACGATACCACTTTTGGCCTAGGGTATGAGTACACTTGGGAGGAGTTCAACCACTGGTCGCCCCCATGGCGCGGACCATACCATCCGCTGGAGCACCCTGTACCTCAGTTGGAGCAGATTTTTTAGCCAGCCGACACTTCGTACGGATCAGAGGAAGACGAGCCACTAGCAGCAATAAAGAACTTGTTTCTGGAAGATGATATGGATTGGTGTGTTATCTTCGAGGAGGAAGTGGAGGAAGGCCTTTCCATTCAAGCTATGAACCAAGGAGAGCACCTCGCCAATTGGTCAATCAGGACCACCAGTGCCCGGAGAGCCTCGGGGTTGCGGGGCTAAACGACGCATATGCACCACACTTTACTTTAGTTGATTTTACTTCTCCGCATTGTCTTTACTTTTGAAAAGAGCTACGATGTTTTAAACGATTATGAAAAAGTATTTTCCAAGTTTATCTTTACGTTTCTCTCTCATTTAGTTTCTCTACCATTTACTTTATTTTACACAGCATTACTATTACATATCTTGATGATCAACCAACGACCGTGACTTGCAACGAGACAGTGCGACAAACGGATATAGAATCAGAAGAGGATGAGATACCAGAAGAGGTTGTCAGGGAGGTCAAGAATTTCGAGAACAGGCCCAAGTCTAACTTAGACGAAACTGAGGTCATCAATTTGGGGAACGTAGAAAATGTCAAGGAAACACGTATCAGCGTACACTTGTCACCATCAGAAAAGGAAGAATACACAGAGTTTCTAAAAGAATATGAGGATATATTCGCTTGGTCGTATGATGATATGACCGGTCTCAGCACATCCATCGTGGCTCACAAGCTGCCGACGGATCTGGCATACCCACTAGTCAAATAGAAACTCAAAAAGTTCAAGCCAGACATGAGTTTGAAAATCAAAAAAGAGGTCACCAAACAAGTCAAAGCCAGGGTTGTCAGAGTAGTGGAGTATCCAATATGGTTAGCCAACGTTGTGCCGGTACCGAAGAAGGATGGGAAGGTTAGAGTCTGTATCGACTACCGGGATCTCAATCGGGCCAGTCCTAAGGACGATTTCCCTTTACCAAATATACACATACTGATTGATAATTGCGCCAAACATGAGCTCCAGTCATTCGTCGATTGTTTTGCTGGATACCACCAGATGTGGATGGATGAAGAAGATGCATAGAAAATGACATTCATCACGCCGTAGGGAATGTACTGTTACAGAATGATGTCGTTCGGTTTAAAGAATGCTGGTGCTAAATAATGAGAGCCATGACCACAATCTTTCATGATATGATACATAAAGAGATCGAGGTGTATGTGGACGACGTCATCATTAATTCCAGGAAAGCTGTATATCACATGGGAGATTTGAGAAAATTCTTCAAAAGACTGAGGAGATACAACTTAAAACTGAATCCCGCCAAGTGTGCGCTCGGGGTCCCAGCTAGAAAGTTATTGGGTTTCGTTGTGAGTCGTCGGGGAATAGAATTGGACCTGTCAGAGGTCGAATCCATTCAAGAGTTGCCACCGCCAAAGAACAAGAAAGATGCAATAAGTTTTCTGGGAAGGCTCAACTATATCAGTCGATTCATAGCTCAGTCCACTGTCATTTGTGAACCCATCTTCAAGATGCTAAAGAAGGATGCCGCCACTAAATGGACTAATGATTGTCAAAAGGCCTTTGACATAATCAATGAATACTTGTCGAGACCGCCAGTCTTGGTTCCACCCGAGCTAGGGAGGCCCATATTGCTTTATCTTGCAATGTTGGATGCGGCATTTGGTTGTGTTTTGGGACAACATGACGAGACGGGAAGAAAGGGGCAAGCCATCTATTACCTCAGCAAGAAGTTTACCCCGTACGAGGCTCGGTATTCCTTATTAGAGCGCACTTGTTGCGCCCTAACCTGGGTGGCTCAAAAATTGAGACACTATTTCTGTGCTTACACCACTTATCTCATATCCAGGATGGATCCATTGAAGTATATCCTTAATAAGCCCATGCCTACCGGTAAGCTCGCCAAGTGGCAGATACTATTAAGTGAATTTGACATCGTTTATGTTACCCAGAAGGCAATCAAAGGACAAGCCTTGGCAGATCACCTCGTCGAGATTCCTGTAGGAGGAGAATACGAACCTCTAAAGACGTATTTTCATAACGAGGAGCTATCCTTCATAGGAGAAGACATTGGAGAATCCTATGACGGTTGGAGGATGTTTTTCGATGGAGCCGCAAATTTCAAAGGAGTTGGCATAGGAGCAGTCCTGGTATCAGAAATCGGTCAGCATTACCCGGTATCCGCCAAACTCAGGTTCCCGTGCACCAACAATATGGCCGAATATGAAGCCTGTATTCTAGGGATTAAACTGGCCATTGAAATGAACGTTAAGGAGTTACTAGTAATCGGACACTTGGACCTACTCATACGTCAGGTTCGAGAAGAATGGGCAGCCAAGAATCCCAAGATACTCCCTTATCTGCATCACATACAGGAATTGAAAAAGAGGTTCAGGAAGACGAAATTCTAGCATATTCCTAGGGTACAGAATGAGTTGACCGATGCACTGGCCACTTTGTCATCTATGATTCAGCATCCAGATACAAACTTTATTGACCCCATCCAGGTCAAGATTCACAACCAACCAGCTTATTGTGCTCACGTCGAAGAAGAAGCCGACAGGAAACCTTGGTTCCACGATATCAGAAAATACCTGACAACACGAGAGTACCCAGAGCTTGCCAATGCTACTTAGAAACGGACACTTCGAAGATTATCCAACAACTTCTTTCACAGTGGGGGAATCCTGTATAGGAGGACTCCCGATATGGGATTATTAAGATGTGTCGAGGCAAGAGAAGCAACCAAACTATTGGAGGAAGTGCACGCAGGGACCTGTGGACCGCATATGAATGGTTTTATCTTGGCAAAGAAGATACTCTGAGCAGGATATTTTTGGATGACTATGGAAGCAGACTACATCCAGTACGTCCGGATATGCCACCGTTGTCAAATACATGCAGATATGATAAAGGTACCTCCAAACGAGCTTACTGCAATAAGCGCACCATGGTCGTTCACGGCTTGGGGAATGGATGTCATTGGACCAATTGAACCAGCCGCGTCAAATGGGCACAGGTTCATCCTAGTGGCAATTGATTACTTTACTAAATGGGTTGAAGCAGTATCATACAAGGCAGTCACCAAGAAAGTAGTAGCAGATTTCGTCCGAGATCGTATGGTTTGTCGGTTCGGGGTTCCGGAATCAATCATCACCGACAACGGTTCTAATCTTAATAGCGACGTGATGAAGGCAATGTGCGAAACATTCAAGATTAAACACAAGAACTCTACGGCTTACAGACCTCAAATGAATGGAGCTGTAGAAGCAACCAATAAGAACATCAAGAAGATACTAAGGAAGATGATCGAAAAGCACAAACAGTGGCATGAGAAGTTGTCATTCGCCTTACTGGGTTATCGTACCACGGTCCGCACATCAACTGGGGCCACTCCCTACATGCTGGTTTATGGTACAGAGGTGGTCATCCCCGCCGAGGTATAAATTCCTTCCTTAAGGGTCATACAAAAAGCAGAATTAGATGATGCAGAATGGGTCAAGAGTCGTTACGAGCAGTTAGCCCTCATAGATGGAAAAAGGATGAACGTTGTTTATCACGGTCAATTATATCAGAATAGAATGCCCAGAGCCTTTAACAAGAGAGTCAAGCCAAGGAAGTTTACACCAGGACAGCTGGTGTTGAATAAGATATTTCCATATCAAGATGAAGCCAAAGGGAAATTCTCTCCCAATTGGCAGGGTCCGTATATGGTGCATCGGGCTCTAACAGGAGGAGCCCTTATTCTCGCAGAAATGGACGGAGAAGTCTGGCCGAAGCCTATCAACGCAGATGCAGTGAAGCGATACTACATTTGATCATATGCTTTTCTTTCATGATGTATTTTGAACTACGCCTGACCTGATTCTCATTTAAGAGGGGTTACGTAGGCAGCCCTATGGGTTCAGTCACATTTTAATAAAAATTCTATCTTTCCCCCCGCTATTGGAACTGGGGCAGAATTTTGAGGAGGACCCTCAAAATTCCGAAGTCAGTCGTCAGTTTTCTCATCAGCACCAACCCAGCAAACTGGGGCAAAATTTTGAGGAGGGCCCTCAAAATTCTGGGATTGTTCCGCGTTCAGTCATCCAGCACAGCCGTCAGCAGCGCCAGCCCAGTAGAACTGGGGCAGAATTTTGAGGAGGACCCTCAAAATTCCGGAGCAAGCGAGGTTGTCGTGTCTTGAACCACGTTGCAGTTGTTGGTTCATCCTGAAATAATCAAGGAATTCTTTTACCTATATATACATGCACTTGCCTTATATTCACTAGGTCATGCCAGAATATCATTTGGATCGCATCGTTTAGCAACGCTACCCCATGATACACAATGCCAAGAGCTGGAGGATACGAACTAACCTCCCCCTATAAAACTCACAATTTTTCTTTGGATACAGGAATTCAAGCAACGAATCAAAGTACATTTGCTCTTCAAAATCAAAAACCCTCCAGAGGGTCACTATCTGCACTCGACACTCCCCAACAGTCTTAATAGCGCAAACCGCCCACCAGAATTCAGGCCGCAAAAGCAAAATGCACCCAATCTTTAGAGTCGAAACTCTCAAAGCAATCACTCATTTCGCAAAAGTCTACTATCTACACCCAGTATTTCCCAGCAGTCATGATAGCACAATCATCTATCAGCTAAGAGAACTTACTACTGTTCGTTTCTTTATATTTCTGCATTGCATAAGGCTAGCTATCTGCCTTCCAAGACTAAGCTCTGTCTCCATTTGTATTTCTGCATAAGGCTACTCTCTGCCTTCCGAGGATAAGCTCTACCTCCATATTGCATAAGGATATCTATCTGCGTTCCGAGACTAAGCTCTATCTCCATCTCTATTTCTGCATAAGGCTATTCTCTACCTTCCGAGGTTAAGCTCTCTACCTCTATATTGCATAAGGTTATCTATCTGCCTTCCGAGACTAAGCTTTGTCTCCATTTGCATTTTGCATAAGGATACTCTCTGCCTTCCGAGGTTAAGTTCTACCTCCATATTGCATAAGGCTATCTATATGCCTTTCGAGACTAAGCTCTGTCTCCATCTGCATTTTGCATAAGGCTAACCTCTGCCTTCCGAGGTTAAGCTCTACCTCCATATTGCATAAGGCTATCTATCTGCCTTCCGAGACTGAGATCTTTCTCCATCTGCATTTTGCATGAGGCTACTCTCTGCCTTCCGAGGTTAAGCTGTACCTCCATATTGCATAAGGCTAGTTATCTGCCTTCTGAGACTAAGCTCTGTCTCTATCCTGCATGGCTGAAATATCGCCACTTTATTTAAATTCTTGCTTCGGCTGAAATATCGCCTCCTGCTTTTTAAATTCTCGCCTTGGCTGAAAAATCGCCGCTCTTTGCATTCATTCGGTTGAAAGATTGCCACCTACTCATGGACTGAAAAATCGCCAACTTATTCAAAGGTGTCATAGTTCGGAGACACCATCTGCATAGCCCGAGAACATCATTTTATGGCCTGCGAATTTTTATTTTATGCGCTTCATAGCCCAGGAGATCATAGTCTGACGACGTCATCCTAACCGTCTAAAGACAGCATTCATGGTCCAACGGGAATTTGCATCACGTTTAAATTATGCAATATATACGCACATCTCACTTGCAGGTACTCCGGCTGGCTCATGGTTGTCTCAGCGATCCCGCTCCAGTTCTCCGCAGCCTGTCCGATTCCAAGAACCCTCTCAAACCTGACCATCGCTACCGTTCGTTTAAATTTCCATCGGCATATTCCGCCAATGGCTCCTAAACTACACATGACCTGATTCCTGTAAAAACAGGGATATGTAGGCAGCTCAAAAACTAGAGCACGGTCAAAATTCTTTTACAATCGTCGTTTCCGGTCAAAATTGGCCATCTTATCTTTACCCGACAACTCTTTCATCCTTCTCGGGTAAAGAGGGGCAGCTGTTGATACCCAATTTTTCCCTATGTATTTTTATATCCAAAATACTTTCAAAATAGCATATGTATATATATATATATAAGCATCCCCAAGGGTTTTGGTATTTTTCCCAAATTCTTTAGGATTTTTAAAACCAATTTATGGCCTATATTTGCACTATAAAATCCATTAATTATTCCCAAAACTTGCCATTTTGGTAAATAATTTATTTCACTCTCATATTTACGTCAAAATACAATTTACATGATTTTTTCATGATTTTACAAGTCCATTTGGTATTTTTAAATTAAAATTGCATGAAATTGCAATTTTAGCCTACTTCTAGATTTAATAGCAATTTTATTACAAAATAAATCCTAATATTTTCAAATTAATACCTACATATTGTTTATCAACCCAATATTTTTAATTTGATTTTTAACATCTTTTACTATTTTTATAAATTCAAAAAGGAAAAATGGCTATTTTAATTTTAGCCTCTTTTTGATTTCAATTACAGCCCAATTCTGACTCCAATTAACCCAATTGAACGACCCAATTACCTGACCCATTTCCAAACCCACCCGGCCATTATTTTAATCAAGGCCGTTGATCATTTTGATCAACGGCCACGATTTCCCCATTCCTTTTTAATTTCCCAACTACCCCTAACCCTAATTCATTTTTTCACAAATAGCCGCCCTAAAATCCCTCTGTCTCCTAAATCCTCTCTAGCCCCTCCGAAATCCTAGCCCTCTCCCACCGGCTTCCGCCATGTTTCTCCGGAACCCATGGCATCCTCAAGCCCTGGGTGGCCTATACTCACCTCTATGTGCTCTTGTACACCTACTACTGGAAGATTCAAGGTCTGACCTTGAATATTTTCGCTTAGATCATCGCCGATTCAAGTTTCACAGCCATCTCCGGCATGTCCTGGTCCTATGAGCCTATCTCTGGCTCACCTGGCTCAGAGCAGGCCCTTTTCCAGGCCTTTCTCACTTCTAGGGTTCTTCTGAAACCCTAGCCCTTCGAAGTTTTCCTATATTTCTCTAGATCCGCTCTAGATCCATGCTTGTTTTAAGGTTTTCAAAATGATTTCTTGAATCTCTTTCAAAGGTCTGGTTTCAAAGCTATTCATCTTCTCTGATTCAGGGTTTCTTTGATTTTACTCGTTCTACTATGATTTTATGTGGTTTCTTACTGTATTCGTCTTACTTTGACTCCTGTTTGTTTCTACTTTGACTCCTATGTGTTTTCTTCTAATGTTTCCTTCTATTTTTCTTTTACTGTGTTTCCCTCAGCATGTTTTCACGGAATAATTAAGTTCCTTTGGGTTTTCTATGTTTGCTCTTGCTTGATCTGATCGTTTTTGTCCCTACACTAGACTAATGACGAAAACCCTAGAATTTGGGGGTTTTCAGACCACGTGTATGTGACTTGCATGTTCTCACCTCTGAACTAGTTTGATTTCAATTTCTGAAAGTCATCTCTGTTTTCATATGGTTCTGACCTTTTTGCCAAAAGCTAGATTTTCCTTCTTTCATGTTTGAAGTGTTCGTATGCTCCTTATATACTATGATGTTCCCCCTAAAATGGTATTTCAAATTTGCAATTAGTCCAATATTTCTTCTGAATACAGCTTGATTGATTTCTTTCCATTTTTGCCCGTGACTCGACCTAAGTAAAACCCTTCTCTCTTTTCAGACTGGATTCATTCGTATAAAAATTCAGACTTTTGATTTATTGTTTGTTAATTGGTCTTCTTACCTTATTTGCACAAACCGTGTATTTCAAAAAACTTTTCCTTAAATAACTTTTATGTATTCACCCTTATTTGTATACTATGCACAGGTTGTTTATTTGATCCCCTTTCCTTAAATATTTTTCGTCCTTTACTGATCAAATTGGGATTCCTTAATTAAAGGAACCTCTGTTGATTGATTGATCTTAATTGATACTCGACTAATTTTCTTTCCTTGCTTGCATGACTGATTTCAAGTATAAATACATGCTCTTCTTTTCACTTCATAATCGAATTCTGACTGAAAAATAAAAATCAGAATTCATCTCTCTGTCTTCTTTACTACTACTGTTACTACTCTCTATTTCTCTACACTACTACTGAGCATTATATATCTATACCTCCTGATGTCTGAACTTCTAAGCAATTGGGGAGTTTTCTTGAGTCTGTTCCTGTTGTGCCTGGCTGTCTGTTTACTGTTACTATCCTGCTATTCTAGAATTTATAACTGGTATGTTCTTCTATGTTAAATAGCATCCCTGTTCAACTTCTCGGTTTCTACCCCTTTCTTTATGTGTTTATTTATGCTTTCCTGCACTATTTAATTACCTTCAAGCATGTTATGTTAATCCCTTTCCCTCTACTCCCTTTGTATGTGAGTATTGTCCTGGGTCATAGCAACACTATGAATTGCTGTCTGTGATCCAGGACTAGATCTTCTGAGTCCTTACTCGATTATTTTCCCATTCCCTTTTCCCTCAATGTGCTGAGCTCTAATTTGGGTCTGGTGGTGTCCTAATCACCCTTCAGACCTAAGTTTGACTCTCTAAGAGTCTGCTCTTATTTGTTTGAATCTAAGCAAGGGGTGTGCCAGCCTATGCCATGGCTGAGTATGACCACCCTCTACTATGGTTCCTCCTTTACTTTGCACTCATTCCTAGTTCATAAGTTCTACCCCCCTCTGGTAAGCCATGCTTAGGGACCCTAGAGCTCCCTCTGAACTTGGATGCCTAAGGGCTAGTAATTCCACACATTGTACTACTCTGTTACCACATTCAATCTTTAGGGTGTAAGCATTGCCTGGGCTTCCTAAAAACCCTTGGAACTTTGAAACACTCTAAGAGAAAGCCATGGAATCTGGAATTCGGATTTGCTGAAAGACATGTTATTGGGCATTTAGATTGAATTAGGCTGCTCGGATCTAGCTGTAGGCTGTGATGTATTTCTGTTTACTTTCTATCTTTTGGTTCTGTAATAATCTTGTAAAAAGAACTCGGGGAATATTAGTAAAGGGTGTGGGAGGGGTTCATATTGCTTGCATGAGTTAAAGGGTAGAAATCATGCCTATAGGTTTAATATTGTTACTCAAACACCTAGAAATCATGCCTATAGGATTTTAATGCTTTCAATCACCTAGAAACCATGCCTATATTTTTTTTTAATACTTCAAACCACCTAGACAACATGTCTATAGGCTTTGCATCTTTTCACTCAATCATCCAGAAATCATGTCTATAAGAAATTCATTCTTTTCATTCAGGCATATAGAAATCATGCCTATAGGAAATGCATAAACGCTAGGCAAACTGTAGGATCAAATACTCATCCTCCTTAATGTTTTAAAAGAATAACAATCAATAAAATCAAGGTATAGATATCCTGCCTATAGGGTCCCAAACCCGTTTTAAACTGAGTAATCTGGCGATTAGTTTCAACATTTTTTTTAACAAAACAAAATTCGTCCAAACTTATCTGCAGTTTCATTTTAAAATTTTCATTCCTGGTTTCTGAAACCGTTTTCTAACTCTCTGTCTGCACTTTTATAAAGCTCTTTTGTCAAAACAGTTTTCAAATTCCATCTTCCTTTTATAGCACTTTTGTTTCTGAAAACTCTACTGTACATTTCCTTAGACAATTCTGTCGATTTTCAAAACCCTTTCTAAACTTCCATCATTTCCAAACTTCTGCTTTAAAACTTTTTTGCATTAGGTTCTCAATCAGTAATCCGCTTAAGTACTTCAATTCCTGACAATTGGATCCGAGTTGCCTAATGCAGACCTTTTATCTTATTCTATGTGTTAAACTAATTCGTCCGCCGTTTAAGTTTTAATTAAAGACAAAACCAGTATATGCAAGACTTCCTAAACTAATTGCTATGTGATTTACGGGGTTTTTATGTGAGCCTTGCATATTTATTTTATGCCCCCTTATGTGCTATTTGTTTTTGATTGACGCCTTAGCATTTTTACCTTTAAACTCCATATATGCCCTCACCCCCTTTCTCCCCTTTTAGGATTATAAGTCCAAATACCCCGGGACTAATTGGTCGGGATGGGTATTAGTATGCAATAAGTAAAACGAGACTAATCGTGTTTAAATACCTTAATGGGGTAGGAAGGGTAGAATATGGAGATAATGACGGTGCGCTAATGTCTCATGTGAGAATGATTGCTGGATATTGCACCAAACTGATTCATATTATATTTAAACCTAGGACCTTTTTTTTCTTTCTTTAGTTATTGATGTTTTCTTAAATCAATGCTTTCTTCAACTAAGCTTTCTCTTTTCAAAACCACTTGTGTCTTTCTTCTTTCAAAATTTTTTAACTTGTTTATACTTCCTATGTGCAAACTTTGCTTGTTTATTCCTACTCTTCTTAAAGTCATAACTAAGCACGGCCGGGAACCACACTAGTGGATCTTGAGGGGTGCCTAACACCTTCCCCTTGAGATAATCTCAAGCCCTTACCTAAACTCTGGTTTATCTTTCAAAAATCCTTTTTTAAGTATCCTAATGCACTATAATCATTAGGTGGCGACTCTTTGAATTCCATAACCCGATTCCTCGAAAAGGGAATAAGACTTATTTTGTCCATAATATCGTAAACCCGATTTTTCCTTCTTTCAGGAGGGAAAAAGGGGGCGTCGACAAAGAAGACCATCTTTACTTGTTTGTATGGAACCTTTGCTTTCTCTCGGATGTCGTTCGGATTGTGTAATGCTCCAGCGACATTCCAAAGATGTATAATGGTTATTTTCACCCTTCATGGTGGAAGATATATTGGAGGTCTTCATGGATAATTTCAGTGTGGTTGGTGATTCCTTTGAAGAATGTTTGAGAAATTTGGATAGAGTATTGGCCCGATGTGAAGACACAAACCTCGTACTCAATTGGGAAAAACGCCATTTCATGGTTGAAGAGGGTATAGTGTTGGGTCACAAAATTTCAAAGCATGGAATTGAAGTTGACAAAGCCAAGATAGAGGTGATTTCCAGGCTTCCTCCCCCCATTTCTGTCAAAGGGGTGAGGAGTTTTCTTGGGCATACGGGTTTTTACCGGAGGTTTATAAAAGATTTTTCAAAAGTGGTACACCCCTTGTGCAAGTTGCTAGAAAAGGATGCAAAGTTTGTGTTCGATGCGGGTTGTATGCAAGCATTCAAGATTCCCAAGCTTAAGTTGACCACTACCCCTATCATTACCGCACCAAATTGGAGCTTGTCTTTCGAGCTTATGTGTAACGCAAGTGACATTGCAGTTGGGGTTGTTTTGGGTCAAAGGGTTAATAAGATGTTTTATCTAGTGTACTACGCAAGCAAGACCACGAATGAGGCTCAAAGGAACTATACAGTCACCGAGAATGAGTTGTTGACTATAGTGTTTGCAATGGAAAAATTTCGGTCATATCTTATGGGGGCCAAGGTTATAGTGCACACCGATCATAACACCCTTAGGTATTTGATGATAAAAAAAGACTCCAAGGCAAGATTGATGAGATGGGTGTTACTACTTCAAGAATTTGATCTAGAAATTGTGGACCGGAAAGGTAGTGAGAACCAAGTGGCAGACCACTTGTCCCATTTGGAGGAGGAGGGGAGGCCTTGTGATGGCCTTGAGATCAATGATTCATTTCCCGACGAGCAAATCCTTGCGTCAATGAATAATATGTCATGGTTTATCGATGTTGCCAATTACCTTGTGAGCGAAGTAATCCCGCGTGAGCTCTATTCTAACCAAAGGAAGAAGCTCAAGCGGGATAGTTTGGATCTCTATTGGGATGAGCCATACTTGTTCAAGATTTGCACGGATGGTGTGATTTGTAGATGTGTACCGGAGGAAGAACAATTGTGTATCTTAGAGGCTTGCAATTCTTCACCCTATGGTGGCCATCATGGTGGGGTGAGGACCGCCTCGAAAGTTCTTAATTGTGGATTCTATTGGACAACCTTGAAGATGCGGGTGATTTTGTGAAGAGGTGTGACGATTGCCAAAGAGCGGGTGGAATTCCAAAAAAAGGATGAGATGCCTCTCAATACCATTCTTGAAGTGGATATCTTTGATGTTTGGGGCATCGATTTCATGGGTCCATTTATTAGCTCTTGTGGAAATACTTACATTCTCGTGGCGATTAACTATGTCTCAAAATGGGTTGAAGTCATGGCTTTGCCTAACAATGAAGCCCGGAGTGTTGTTACATTTATTATAAAGAGCATTTTCACAAGGTTTGGCACTCCTCGTGCGATTATTAGTGATGGAGGGTATCACTTTTGCAATAAAGCTTTCGACACGTTGCTTTCCAAGTACGGTGTCAATCATAAGGTTTAAACCCCTGATCATCCTCAAGCTAGTGGTCAAGTGGAAGTCTCCAACAGGTAAATCAAGAGTATCTTGTCAAAGACGGTCAATGCAAATAGGACTGATTAGTCAAAGAAGTTGGATGACGCTCTATGGGCTTATCGGACGACTTACAAAACTTCGATTGGGATGTCTCTGTATCGGCTGGTGTTTGGGAAAGCATGCCATCTTCTGGTTGAGTTAGAGCACAAGGCCATGTGGGCTTTGAGGAAGTTGAATATTGAATGGGATGTTGCAGCTAATCTTCGTGTTGAACAACTCAATGAACTCGATGAATTTAGATTCCATGCCTACTCCAGTTTGTCCATGTATAAGGACAAGATGAAGTACCTTCATGACAAATATGTTCGTGGAAAGGAGTTCAACGTAGGTGATTTGGTTCTCTTATTCAACTCCCGGTACGTTTGTTTCCGGGAAAGCTCAAATCCAAATGGAGTGGACCGTTTGAAGTTGTGTTTGTGACCCCTTTTGGTGTTCTTGATTTGAAAAACAAACATGGTGAAGTCTTTAGAGTTAATGGGCACCGGGTCAAGCATTATCTTGGAAAGTTTGATGACAGCCACGTGGTGGCGCTCTTTCATCTCAAGTGATGTGGTGGTAACATGCGTCGTGCTGCAACATTAAATCAGGCGCTTCTTGGGCGGCAACCCATGTCTTTTTCTTCTTGTCATTTTCTTTGATTTTCTTTGTAGTATATGATTGATTTTTGGGCTAATTGATTGTGAGATGTTGCAGGATTGTGTTGATGCAGTGTAAGGCATGATGGAAAAAAATGCACAGGTCTCTGAAGTTTCCAGTGTGGCCGCAATACATTCTGTGCGGACCGCACTAGTGTCGGTAAGATGAAGCTTCTCTGAAGTTTGCCACCGCGGCCGCACTACATTTTGTGCGGTCCGCGGTGGACCTCTACGGTCGCAGTCCATTTTGTGCAGACCGCAGAAGGTTGCCTTCTCAAACTTGTGCTAAACAAGGCAGTGCAGATCGCGGTCTATTTTGTGCGGTCTGCACTGGTAGGTGAGGCTGGGCCCCAGGGGCTTTTCTATAAATAGACCCTGAGGTCCCCCTGTTACCCTTTTCGCAAATTTGAAACCTCTTAGAAATTAAACACTGTTCATCTTCTCACTTGCACGTAATTACTTGTTGAAACTCATTTGTTCAATTCACCTCACAATCTTGTACTTTAATCTTCTTCTTTACTTGTTCAATTTTGTCACTTGCATTTAATTTTAATTTTTTCTTAGTTTTTATTTCTTCCTTCTCCCGTAATGTCTTAATTTGTTAGGTTAGGGTAGTTAGATTTTTTATTCTTATCTACTTAGTTAGTGTACTGGACTGGGTAAACATATAGGGACATAAATTAGGGACAAATTTGGACTTAAAAGCAAAATCTGATGAACCCTAACTTAGTTCTAAGTCTAGGCACGTAGTGCAGACCGCGGTTGTTTCTGTGCGGTCCACGGTGCCCTAGTGTCGTCCGTAGTTCCATTTTGTATGGGCCACACTGATGAACTTCTGAAAGATAACACTTGGGCAGTGCGGCCGCACTACACTTTGTGTTGTCCGCACTGCCCCAGTGCGGTTGCGGTACCATTTTGTACGGGCCACACTGGTCAGATTCAGAGGATGGGTAGTCTGAACCCTATCCCAGTGCAGACCACAGTAGTTTTTGTGTGGACCGCACTGGCCCCTGTGCAGCCGCACTCCATTTTGTGCGGTCCGCATTGGGCAATTCCTGCAACCTGTGTGCAACATTTTAAGTCTGTTATGCAATTCTTTCTACACCAATGTTCCCACTGATTCTGTTGATACTAACAATGTTAGATGATTGTGTTTGCAGATAATGGTTAAACAACAAGGCAAGGGGTCAAAACAACCCGGAAGAGGTGAATCTTTTCGGGGTGGAAAATAGAAAATGGTTAAACTCACTCCCCATGCTCGTCAAAACATAAAGAACATAAGGAAGGCCATAAAAGCGGCTGACAGAGCCATTGACATGTCGGGGAGTGAGTACGAGCCCTCTCCAGAGATCTCTTCGGACTTAGTCCTAGAATACATCCCGTATACGGAGAGGGCCAGACATAGAGACACCCCACCCTCATCACCCACTGCCAAAGCACCAGGGAATGTTTCTACTGAGTCGTCTGAGGGCTCAGTAGCCGGCAGTGGTGAATACTCCACCTCCCCCACAGCTTCATTATTGGGGGAGGGTGCAGGCGGAGGTGAGGAGGAGGTACAGGGAGATGAGGAGGCAGCTGAAGGTGGTGCGCCTCAGGTGGGAGGTATTGCCAGAACAAGAAAACATGATGTCTGGAAGGATAGGTTCGTGAGCAGGTGGCGTACCACAAATTTCGGGAGTGGTGGCCGGTGAGAAAGTTGATACTGGAGCGGAGTTTCATTGACAATGATCTACTACCCCACAACCCCAACGTGCAGAGACAGTTCAGAACTAGAGTGGGTTGGGAGCACTTCTTAGATAACTGTGTGGATGCCAACGAACATTTGGTCAAAGATTTTTATTATAATGTAGGCCACATTATAAAGGGCTCCAAAGTGACCAAAGTTCGTAATTTGAAAGTTTTGTTTGATGGGAAGTCAATTAATGAATATTTGGGCTTCGATGAGAAGGATAAGACTCTATATATGGAAAAGATGGAGATGGGCGAGGAGGTCCGTCCATGGTTAGCTCAGTACCTGGCAATCCTAGGTACCATTCCTGATTGGTTGACAGTTGGGGTCAAAATATTGCGGAGGACACTAAACTTTGAGGCGAGGGGTTGGGAGACCTTTGTTTGCAGCTGGTTGGACCCGACCACTCATGACCAGACCCTTCCTCTCCACCGAGCTATTTTGGTTGCTTCCATTATAGCGGGGTACCCCATCAACGTGGGGAATGTGATGTCCAGAGTTATCACTATGTGGGAGCAGAGCATGACCGGAACTAGCCTTTTCCTAGCTTCCTCACTGAGTACTTCACAGATCTAGAGGTGGAGCCGCGGCCATATGACATCAAGGTCAAGGCGACAGCCCCATTTTTCTGGTACATCTTGAAGGGGAATGACAACCCCAAGGATAAGAACTACAAATCCCCTGCTTCTGCCCCAACTGGCCAATCTGAAGAGCTAGTTGTGGTAGAGGTCCCTGCAGAGCTTACCTCCATTTCTGCTGACATGCCTCTCGAACCTTCCACATCTTCAGCCATTCCTCCTGGCCCTTCCACATCAGCAGGCTCGGAGATCCCATCTACTCGGGCCCATCCCATTACTGCCCACTGGATGAGCCAAGCCCTGTTGAGTATAAACAACTAGATGCAGACTGCCTCATCCAAGTTGTCCACATTGACTACTACTGTAGAGGCTCAGTCGGTACCTCAGCCACTCAGGTGCCCTAGTCGATAGAGGATACTTTGAAAGAGATACTTGAGAACCAGAAGAAAATTATCACTACTCAGGCGACACTGACCAAGGCAGTTGATTCACACAGCAAAGCTCTCAAGGAGCTTTCTCGGGAGCACAAGAAGCTTAGAAAGACACGGGCCTCTAAGGAGTCCGTGAAGGAGCTACGGGCAGATGTAGATAGACTAAAGGCAGACTAGTTGCCTTTGGACCTGTTACTTGATGATCCAAACCCAGCAGCTCATCCACAGCCGAAGCAGATCCAGAGGCCTCCGAAGAGGAGGAAGATCCCTAGAGAAGATGATGTCATCATCCAGTTAGCGGACCCACCGAGGCTTCCTCCAGTCATCCATAGGATGTACCAGTTCCACAGCCTGTCGAGGTCTAGGTCCAGGTCCCAGTAGCAGCAGAGTAGACCACCGGGAACCAGTCTAAGGTTTCCGAGCACACAGAGGACCCAGGGACCACCCATGATCCGATGCAGACAGACACAACTTAGGGAGTCTTCTATATCCTTTTTCTATTGTTTTTGGTGCTTATTTAGACTATTTAGCATTGGGGACAATGTCAGCTTTTATTTGAGGGGGTGAGCCCTACACATTTATGGATGACTGTATATATTGATATCTTTATGCTTTCTTGATTTTTCATTTGGTTTGTATATAATTTTATATTTAGTAACTTTTATCGCATTTTTTATCTTTCCTTGGGTATGTATATAAAGTTACATCATATTGTATATATTCATTCCTCGTTGTATATTCAAACTCCCTATTGTATATATTCATTCTATTTGCTGCAAAAATTTCTCGTTTTTAGCTTCTTAATTATGTTCGTAGATTTTTGTTTTGTTTTGGACGTTTTTAATAAGCCTTTGGTTTTCTTAATTCCACGGTTTTTTTCAAAGGTGGAGTGTTGTGTGAACTGGGTGGCTCTTCCCAATGATGGATGGCATGACAACCTTCTTAAGGGTATGAGTCCGTTTTTGTTTTTGTTTTTAGTAGTTTGTAGCTAAGGGTACCTCAAGCAAAGCTTCACTTGGGCCTAGCACATTTGCCTTTGATCCCATGGTGAAAGACAAATTATTGTGTTTAGGATGGTGAAAGTCGTGACCTTGAGACTCTTGTGTTGACCGATAATCATCAAGTGGCTTTTCGGGACCATTGTGTGCTTAAATTGTATCTAAGGTTGTTGTGGGTCCCGACTGTATATCTTTAGCGATCCTTTAGCTTGTGTGGTGAGAAATTGAATTGCAAATCCAAGTCCCGAGCCATTGGTCTAGAACTTTCTCCGAATGTTTGTTGAGGCGAAATTCTAAGTGAATTTTGACTTGAGACGTGATTATAGGCTCTCCTTGATCCAAATGATAGTTTGAACAAATTCCATAGCCTATCAATGATATGATCCCTAGTTAACCCTTTTGATCCTTAGACCTTTTTCTTTCAAGAACCATGATACAAGCTTATACCCATTTTAAAAGATACCCTCTCTTGGCACTCGATCTTTCCTTGAGCACATGGTAAAAGTATAAGTTTGGGGGAAGAGACGAGGATGGAAACAAAGTGGTAAAAGGCACAAAAATGAAAAAAAGGAAAGGCAATGAAAAAGAAATAAAAGCAAAAGACAAAAAGAATGCTCAATGTGAAAAAGAATAAAAAGGGATTCAAGAAAAGCAAAAGAATGAAAGATGTGGAAGGTGAAAAGGAGAAACAGTTTGAATTGAATAAGAAAGAGTGACAACGTGTCTCCCTAACCCCTTAGAAAGAAGTGAGATGACTCAAAGAGTCAAGAAAATATGTGCCAAATGAATCAAAAGAAGTGCTTAAAGGGAGATGAAACCCACTTAAATCAAAACATTTCCTACCCTGAACCAAAAGCCTTCATAATGACTTCACAAAAGCCCTATAGGATCTTGAGTTGAATGAAGCTTACGTTAGTGGATACTTACATAAGGGTCAAGCATATGGTACTTAGAGCCGGACTTGCGACTTTTTCTTGAGAGAGATGAGTGAATTTCCTTTAACCTCGGTTTGTGTGCTAATATTCAAAAAGGTGAGGTTTGCGTAGGGAGAGTTGAGGATGTGTGAGTTTGGGTTCCATAATGACCAAAGAAATTGAGAGAGTTCTTTGATGTTTTGAGTCAACTCTTAATGCTCTTGTGTCACACTTGATCCATGGTTTTTAAAAAGTTAAATGTTGTTAATGATTCATTTGTATTGAGGGCAATTTTAAGTCCCAATTGATGCTAGTTGAGGTTACTTTAGGATAGCTGAAAATTCTTGGATTTTCCCTTAAGGGGTGGGTCTTATTTTGTTTGCTTGAGGACAAGCAAAAGCTTAAGTTTTAGGGAGTTGATAACTAGAGATTTTGACGCATTTCATGATCCTTCTTGCTTATGTTTTGATTATAAATTCATACAAAATAGTCCCAAAAGGCTCATAAGTTGTGCTTGATTGCAGGTTTGATCAACAAAGTGAAGAGATGTTAAAGATCGGCTCAAAAGGAGTGAAACCGGCACAAGTACCAAAGACAAGAGAAAACTCTAGAGAAACAAGCCTAGTGCGGCCGCACTACACTTTGTGCGGTCCGCACTAGGGAGATTCAGAGAGTTGGTTTTTCAAGCATTAAAGCAGTGCGGCCGCAGTAGATATTGTGCGACCCGTACTGAAGGCACCGCGGCCGCACTACCAGTCTGTGCAGTCCGCAGAACCAAAGTTCAGAGAGATGCCAAGTTCTGAAGATCAAGCCTGTGCGGTCCGCAGTCATGTTTGGGCGGACCGCACTAGATGCCTCCGTGGCTGCAGTCCATTTTGTGCGGTCCGCGGAGCCTGGGTTCAGAGAGTTGAATTTGCAAAGTCAAGAGCCTAGTGCGGTCACACACCATTTTGTGTGGTCCGCACTGACCCCGTAGGGGCATTTTTGTCCAGTTTTTCTAGCTTAGTATTAATAGAACCTTTTTCCATTTTTAGGGTATCAGATATTATCAGACGTTAGCTGCACTCGTGAGAAGACTTTTCTTAGCCATTTTGGGCATTTTTACTTAGTTTTTATCATTGAATCTTTGTATTTACCTTAGCAATTAATTAATATGTCTTTATCTTCATCTATTTCTTTGTTTTTCTCTTCAAGCATGAGTAGCTAGACCCATTATCTAGGGTTGTGGCTCAACCCTAGTGTGAGTAATTGATGGGTGTTGTGATTTAAGGTTAGATTGACTATGGGTGTTTGTTATTTGGGTCAATTTCATGGTTTAATCTATGAATTAGTGATTGCAAACACTAGTTTGTGCTAAGTTGACTTGGGTTCTTCTTGAGAAAGACAGCCTAAGTCTCTGAAATGGACCCAACAAGGAATTGGGATGGACTAAAGAGAATTGACAGTCTCAATTAAAGGGTTAAACCTCGAGAGAGTAATACCCGACTTGAACCCCAGTTGCTTGAGCAAATTTGCCTACCCTATTGGTCTTGAGAAAGTCAATTGGGCAAAATCACTCTCTCTACCGAGAGGTGTGAGAGTGGGTACAATTGCGCAACGGTTATAGCATATTCCCCAGTCATGTCAATCATGCCTTAGGTTCAATTACCCGTCAATTGGCCACCTAGGAGGATGCCACTACCCTAGTGCCTTTTTAAACTATTAGATACAACTTGTAGCAATTTACTCGTAGTTAATGTAGTAGCAATTGTAATTTGTAGTTTGATAATAGTAGAATATAAAGAAAACCCAAAAATGATTAGAAGTGATATTTGGAACAAATACGCAATTCCAACCTAAATAGATACTCGACTCCATTCCTAGCTCTCTGTGAAAATCGATCCCGGCCCACAAATTGGGTAAAAGCTATTGCAACCCTCTCTTCCTACTTTTTAGTAGTGTGGAGTCGGCTGCGATCAAGGTGACAAACCTACTTTCATAAACTTTTAAGTGAAGAAGGGGATCAGGATATTGTACTAGGGGAATTGAGGATTGCTGACAGTCCCCATGAATTAAGTAATTGTAGGGACATTTAGATCGATGAGGTCATGGAGGCAATGCGTAAGATGAGAAGGGGCAGAGCTACCGGTCTAGATGAAATTCCGATTGAACTTTGGAGGTGTATGGGTAAAGCAGGCTTGGAATGGCTTACGGGATTGTTTAATATTATATTCAAGACTAATAGGATGCCTGAAGAGTGGAGATGGAGTACAATGATTCCATTGTATAAGAAAAAAGGTGATGTCCAGTACTGTAACAACTATAGGGGTGTCAAATTATTGAGTCATACCATGAAAGTTTGGGAGAGAGTGGTAGAAATGAGAGTGCGAAGGCGATGTACCACAGAAACTATCCACCTTATTAGGAGGATGGTGAAACAATACAGGGATAGGAAGAAGGATCTCCACATGGTGTTTATTGATCTGGAGAAAACGTACGACAGGGTTCCTAGAGAGGTCTTGTGGAGCTGCTTATAGGATAAAGGGGACCCGGTTGCCTACATTAGGGTGATTAAAGACATGTATGCTGGATCTAAGACTGGGGTTAGGACAGTAGGAGGCGACTCCGAGCATTTTCTAGTTGTTACGGGGTTGCACCAAGGGTCTGCGCTCAGCCCATTCCTATTTGCCCTGGTGATGGATACACTAACTCATCATATTCAAGGGGAGGTGCCATGGTGCATGCTATTTGTGATGGCATTATTCTAATTGACGAGACACGAGGCGGTGTCAATGAGAGGCTAGAGGTTTGGAGACATGCTCTTGAGTCTAAAGGTTTCAACTTGAGCAGGACGAAGACGAAATACCTCGAGTACAAATTTGGGGTTGAGCCGATGGAAGCAGGAGTAGAAGTGAGGCTTGACTCTGAAGTCATTCCCAAGAGGGGTAGTTTCAAGTACCTTGGATCGGTTATCCAGGGGATAGGGGAGATCGACGAGGATGTCACACACCGTATAGGGGTGGGGTAGATGAAGTGGAGGTTAGCGTCGGGAGTCTTGTGTGACAAGAAAGTTCCACCGTTACTAAAAGGTACAGAAGATGAAAGTAGCAGAGATGAGGATGTTGAGGTGGATGTGCGGGCAGACAAGGATGGATAAGATTAGGAATGAAGATATTCGAGGGAAGGTGGGCGTGGCCCCCATGGAGGACAAGATGCGGGAAGCAAGACTCAGATAGTTCAGGCACATTCAGAGGATGAGCACTGATGCACCGGTGAGGAGGTGTGAGCGATTGGCTGTGGTGGGCACGATGAGAGGTAGAGGGCGACCTAAGAAGTATTAGGGAGAGGTGATCAGATAGGACATGGTGCGACTTAGGATTACTGAGGATATGGCCCTTGACAGGGAATTGTGGAGGTCAAGCATTAAGGTTGTAGGTTAGAGGAAAGTTGTGAATATTTCAACAGCACAATAGAGTGAGACTAGCCAGTTAGGAGTTAGTCTTAGGATGCTATTGGTCGTCTACTGATGCAGGGCTTTATCTGCTGGTTTTTACTACACCATCCATCTATTTCGTATCTCTTATATTGCTGTTATTTTACTATGAGTCTATTGGTGGTACTAATATATCGTCTCTTGTTGCTTTCTATAGTCGAGGGTCTCCTGGAAACAGCCTCTCTGCCCCTCGGGGTAGGGGTAAGGTCTGCGTACATATTACCCTCCTCAGACCCCACTTGTGGGATTATACTAGGTCGTTGTTGTTGTTGTTGTTGTTGTTGTGATAAGTTATTAATAGTGGTATATATAAAGTATAATACACATTTATAAAAATATGTATGGTATATTTTGTTTATTTACATATTATGATGTATATATATAAAATTTATGTGTGGTATCACTATAACAAATTTGATTATCAATGACGAACTATTTTGTCATTTAAAAGTCATATTTTGTCACAAAAGATCTTTTGAGACAAAAAATAATTCGTCAATTATTCATCCCAAAAACATCGTCGCCAAAAGTATACAAAGACAATTTGGTGGTTCGTCACTAAATCAAGTTATATGAGGGACGAAAATTTTTTTCGTTCCCAAATGCCTAGTATTTGTGACGAACCTGTTCGTAAAAAAAAGTATAAAATATTTGTCGTTAATAGCGTGCTTTTGTCACTAAAAATATTATCAATGCCGACGAAACTACCTTGTCACTAACTATTTGGTTTAATTAGCGACAATATCAAATGTCTCTAAAGTTATATATATTTCGTAGTTAAATCGACGTTATTTTGTCACTAAAGACTACCTTTTATGTACAAAAGATATTTCGTCCCTAAATATATAAAATAGTGATAGCTTTGCCTTTACAAGAATAATTTACAATTTGTAGTTGAAAACTATTATGTCGTCACTAAAAATAATATTTTTTTACAAAATTATTTAAAATTAAAATAATCATAAAATATAAATTACTAAAAAGATGATTCTCGGACAAATAATATTTTTGTCACTAAATTTTGATGAATATTTGATAACATTAAAATCCGCAGTGCTACTATTTATAAGTAGTATTTATCTAATTTCCCATTAATTCCAGAATTTATCATTTACTAAATGGAAATAACATAGTAAAAATGGAAGGTAACAACAAAAATTTTCACCAACGATCACATAATTAAGAACTAATACTACATTGAGATAATATTCATTACAAACTCCGTAAACTAAAATACCGAAATAAAATAAAATTTATTCAACAACATGACGTCGAATCGAAATACAAATAATTTTAGTAACTACTTCCTCAAACACTAATGTAACCACTCGTCTGGTAAAGTTGCTCTTGAATAAATTTACACTTTCATGTACCCACTGAAGAAAAAAACAATTTTAGTACATACTTTTTGATGAACAAGATTTAGCCAAAAATGACATATCATATTTTAATTAGTGAAGCAAATAATAGAATGACAAATTAGTAATGGTAGAAAGATGCTTACTCGAAGTTAGACCATAAATATTAATTCTTCTTTGACTGCAAATAACCACAAGAATTAAGAAGAAGAGATATAAAATTAAGAGTATTTAATCTCTCAAAAAATAAAGAATAATAGACAAATTTCTTCATACCTCTATAATAAAATTAAATCAATAAGAACCCACAAATACATACACATAATATGTCATCTGGAGAAACCCAAATTTTTATTGCCCTACAACTGAAAGAAAAAGAATTCTGTATGAGAGACACAACAGAAAAACAAATTGAAGTACAAATAATATTTCTTAACTTAGCTTGAGGATTTGTATCAAAGCAAAGGAGGCGTCAGAAGTGGCTTTGCGTCTTAAAATGCCCATCATGCGGATTTGATCTTTTATGTTATTAAATCAATAAAAGATTTTAGAGATAATTAAGCATTATTGAATAAGAGGATCTATGTGTGTGAAAGAGAAAGAAATAAAATATTAATGGAAGCAATATAGTAGATTTAACTGGTGCAATAATTTGATGGAGAAATGAACGTCACAAAGAATTAAGAGAGGAATGGAGGAGAATTGAGAAAACGGAGGCGGCACTTCTCAACTAAAAAGAGGGACTTGGGAACACAAAAAAGAAAAGGAGGGAAAATTGCCGCTACTTTTTCATACAACTTTGAAATAGAATAAAACCGAAAATACTAAAATACAACTTGCCGCTCTTCAATTGTTGTCAATTTATTTTCACTTTAAATTTTATATGTTACCAAAATACCATAAGATTAATTTTTAGTTGACAAACAAAAACTACTAATTAAAATTTTATTATGTTTATCAACAGTTAAATCAAATTATTTCCATTTATAATGACCAGTATTATGGTTGTTGATTAAAAAATATCGTCAATTTTATAATTGTTATAGTGAAAATAAAAAAAATTAATTAATTAAATTAAATTAAAGGCATTTTAATTATTTAAAAAATATACTTTATTGCAAATACACCAACTGTTTATTACAGTTATGCTAATTTTGTCTTGATTTCATATTTCTTATTCATATTTATGCTAGGTTTGGGGCTGCATATCCAAACTTAGTGTCACGACCCAAAATTCCAACCCGATCGTGATGGCGCCTCTCGTGAGGACAAGGCCAGCCAATCAACAAAACAGTACATCTCTTTATAATTACTTAGCAGGAATAAGTCTAAATCATGGGCAATATAATCTTAAATGCGAAATAAACGTGATAGAACAAGGAAAACCCTCCCAACTCAGCCCGAAATCGGGGTGTCACAAGTCATGAGCTACTACAGAGTTAACTAATATTTTACAAAGTCTGGAATTATCATACATAACAAAGATAAGGGAGAAAACGGGGTTGCGGACGTCAACAGCTACCTCGTTACTCCTAGTCACCGCCTGGTCTGGAAAGAATCAGCGCTCGGGAGCGAACTCAGCTCTGCCTGTATCTGCACACATGGTGCAGGGAGTAATGTGAGTACTCCGACCTAGTGAGTAATAAAAATAAATAACGACTGAAAACATGAAATCTCATAACGGCACAATATAGCGCTATCCCAAGCAGTAAAATCAGTTATACAGTAAAATAGTGAGTATCAGATAATTCTTCTTTTAAAACAGTAAAGACAAATAATTTTCACAGTAAGGATAAATCAAAAGCTTGCCCCTCGGGCTCAATATGTAAATCTCAGTATAGTATCAGCCCCTCGGGCTCACTCCCAACTCACCAGCACACAACATCAGCCCCTCGGGCTCACTCCCAACTCACCACACACAAGAAACGGCCTCTCGGGCCCACTCCCAACTCACCTGGGTACCCTGCGCTCACTAGGGGTGTGTACAGACTCCGGAGGGGCTCCTACGGCCCAAACGCAATATCAATAGGCCTGAAAGCCTTCACACATCACACACGAGGCATGAAAGCCTTCACACATCACACACGAGGCCTGAAAGCCTCCTCATATAACACTCGAGGCTTGAAAGCCTCCTCATATAACACTCGAGGCCTGAAAGTCTCCTCATATAACACTCGAGGCCTGAAAACCTCCTCATATAACACTCGAGGCCTAAAAGCCTCCTCATATAACACTCGAGGCCTGAAAGCCTCCTCACATCACTCAACATATCCTCACGTATGGCCTTCGACCTCGATCAGTCCAGAAAATAATCATAAGCCTCTTGGGCATCAGTAAAATAATAGTGCTCAGCTCAACAGCATTATAAATATCATTAAATCTCGATTGAGTATAAATGTAGCTGAGTTCACAAAATAATAAAATTCTATTGGACTGAGTTCAAATAATATTTCAATTCATGAGAAAAATAGTGATGTAAATTCACAAAAGATTTCAGATAATTGGCACGAAGCCCAAATATGGCAATAAGCCCCAGTCATAGTGAAAAACAATAAATCTTTATCAATTACGCGGTAAAAATATCAACTGGGATGGACCAAGTCACAATCCTCAATAGTAAATGACCCCGCGCTCGTCATACAATGCGTGTCTCATCTCAACATAGCAGTATGTTGTGAAATCTGGGGTTTCAAACCCTCAGTGCATCATTTAAAATCATTACTCAACTCGAACCGGTGAAATCTATAGCTTGCGACGCCTTTGCCCATCAAATCGGCCTCCACGGGCATCGAATCTAACCAAAATCAGAGCGAATACATCACAATATACTAAGGGAACAATACTCAATCGAAAATACTCGAAAAACGCTAAAAATCACGAAGTTGGCAAAACCCAAGCCTCGGGCCCACTTCTCGAAAAATTACAAAATTCACATCACCGGATTCCTCGTCTCGCCACGAGTCCGTACATATCAAATTTACCAAAATCGGAGTTCAAATGACCCCTCAAATCTCCATTTAATTCTCTTAAGTTTTAAGCCCTAAACCACCTTTTTTGTCCATAAATTACTTGAGTTTTCAGCTCTAATCCATGTATTTAACTTGGAAATAAGTAGAAACAACTCACCTTTGATGCTTGATGAAATCCCCCTTGAAATTCTCTCCAAAATAATCCAAGCCAAATGAAAGAAATAAGCCAAATCCGTGTTTTAAAGAATCTGCTCGTGCTTCGTCGAGTTGTATCTTGCACTTGTGCTATACAAGTTGTACATCCTATTAAAAATTTTCCTTGTCGGACACCTTCTGCTTAAACACCCATAACGTCTTGTATAAATATCCAAATGACAAATGATTTGAATATTTAGAAAATAGACTCGAATATCTTTAATTTGATAGGTTTTACACCATATAACTCTTTATATATCCCGAGATATGAGCTTCAAAACGCATCCGTAAATTCTGTCGAAATCCCTCTACCAGCCATTTTCGATCCATCATAACTTTCTGAGATAATATCCAAATCACATGTGGTTTAACTTTCTGAAAACTAGAATGTAAGGGTTACAACTTTCGCGTTTTGTAAGTTTTCTGATTTCTTATAGATTACAAGATATGAGCTTCCAAACTGGACACCTCGCGCCTGAAATTTTCTGGGCACAGCAGAAACCTAAAAATTTCTGCAATTTTTTTCAAAGATGAAATAGTCCGTTTAACCACCCAAAACTCACCCGAGGCCAGTGGGACCTCAACCAATCATGCCAACATATCCCATAACATCGTTCAAACTTGTTTCAACCTTCGTAACGCTCAAAACAATATCATAACACCAAATTCGCATCGGATTCAAACCTATGAACTTTGAAACTTCTAACTTCCGCATCCGATGCCGAAACACGTCAAAACTAGTCCGAATGACCTCAAATTTTGCAGACAAGTCCCAAATGACATAACAAAGCTACAACAACTCTCGGAATTCCATTCCGACCCTCGAATCAAAATCTCACCTATCAACCGGAATTCGCCAAAATACTAACTTTGCCGATTCAAGCTTAATTCTACACCGATCATCACAAAAATATTCCGTACACACTCCTAAGTCCGAAATCACCTAACAAAGCTATCCGAACCATAAAATTCACATTTCGACTCCGATATCAAAATTTCCACTTCCGGTCAAATTTTCTCAAAAACCTTCAAATTTCTATATTTAGCCAAACGGCTCCAAAATGACCTACGGACCTCCGAATTCACTTACGATCGCGCCCCCAAATCCAGAATAACCATACGGAGCTAATCCCATTCTCGGAATTCCAAACGGACATCAATAACACTGAAATGCCTTCCAACCCAAATTTATGAAATTCTTTTAAAATACTAACTTCCACAATATACGCCGAAATGCTCACGGGTTATCCAAAATCAAATCCGTACATACGCCGAAGTACGAGATCATCAAACAAACATGCTGGAACTTTCAGATCCCAATTCTGAGGTCGTTTACTCAAAATTCCAATCTTAGTTCATTTCTTCAATTTTAAGTTTTCAAAATGAGAATTTCCATTTAGATTTGACTCCAAACTTCCTGAATTTTAATTCTAACCATACACACAAGTCAATATACCTGAGATGAAGCTGCTCATGGCCTCAAACTGCTGAATGACGCGTCAGAGCTCAAAACAACTGATCGGGTCGTTACAATCTCCCCCACTTAAACATACATTTGTCCTCGAACGTGCTAAGAACTACACTGAAGTAGTCTGAAATCACTTGTTTAACACCTCATGCACCTTTCCGTGCTACCACCACTCAGTTGAGTACATTAGCTCGATAACTCTGTAAATATACTCCCTTATTCAAGCAAATAAGCCATTAGGTCCAATTCCAACATCCTGAATTTCCTGCCAAGCCTGTTTCCATCATATGACCACCATATCAATATCCACACGCTGTTCCCAAACATGGCTGCATAACTTTGCTGAATTCACACTTTGCATCACTTTACTCATAGGACCACAATAACATTCTTTAAACATAATAGTCGAAATTCTACAAATCTGATGCTCCCATTGCATCTCATGACCTACATAGGTCTTGCTCTAGTTTTTACAACACCGATACGACTGAAGAGATGTGCCTAAATTCATAATCAACTGTTGAATCAACAATTCATTGGATCTATACTCCTGACAAGTTCCATTACCTTGTCTCAAACCAAAGAATGATCTTTGCTCTATAATATACTTCATATAATCAGTTTGCACTGACCCCAAATCTAGTAACCTCGTCTCACCCAGTACGAATTGCTCAGGCAATAAGTCACCTCGGACATAATAAAAAATCCCACAAGACGCCACAATGTGCCAGTGGGCTACAAATTCGAACGCGATACAAAAGGGAGGCGAACTCTGGGAGGAACTACTCAACTCGCACACTAACATGGACTTCCTTAGAAAACAGGGAAACATAACACATAAAAGCAAATATGGGCACTGAACTGAACATCACACTGTTGCGGCACGCAACCGATCCAAACAGCATACCCATGGTGGCGTGCCACCCGATCCACATATAGAACTCACATAAGGAGATACACGTCGAGCTGAATAGCTCACCACATCCAAATACCGCATATCAGTTATAAACACACTAAGGTGCATAATACCATTCCCAAGGAAACATATAGCGTTATAGGCTACAACTCAAGCACAACTGAGGTGCGATACATGATCTAAGTCTCAAGAGCCATCCTGCTCATATAACATCACCGCTGAGCGGAACCTCAACACATAAGGAATTTACCAAGCCGTCTCACAACTCATACATCGCAATATATCTTTACATGAATTATCTGACCACGAAATAAGACCGCGACTATCCTTCCATAAAGAGCGCATTGCTGAAATAAACACAACTGGCCTGACGTAAGGCTCACTTCCACATTTAAATCTATCCCCCGACCTCAAGTCGATCCTGATCGTGCCAAGCTAGGCCAATAATATTTCACAGGTCTATAACCCAATAAGCAGAGTGCCCTCCAGGCATAAATTCTCAAATGGATGATATTACCAAAATCCTCATACTTGGTTTAAATTTCTAATTAATCAAGTGACTACATGTCACACTTATACAATCTTCCTGTGGGCCAAGCTCCCACCATCTTCCGAAATAATTAACGGGTTCGCACATTCAAAACACCGGCTACACTAACGCTAAAAAGTGATCAAGAATCCCTAACCAGGATGCAAAGCCTTTCTCACAGAATACCGGTATCAGGTGATACTGACATCAATACCCATCTTAGTCAAAACACTAGAACTCTTTTCCTACTCATCCGAGCTTGTTACATCACAGTCATTGACCAAACTGCGACCTTCCGAAATCATACACAAGATTAGAACCTCACATCTATATTCAGAATAAGCCCGAACCAGCTGTAATAACCGATACCTGCAACCTCTGGTGCAATTACATGATAAACCACATAACTTAAACGCTTATAGTGATAACTTCTAATCATAATAGTTGCACACAACACCCGAATACCGATAGAAAAACTCTTATCAACTAAAGTGTCATCTCAACACTTTTACATACTACCAATGCTAACTAAATCACGCGGTAAGCCATAACCATTTTCCATATCAACCATTCATGAAGCCACTTCTCCTTTGGCAAATGCTACATCAAATATCTGAGCCGAAGCTCGATATTATCCTTCCAACATGCTGAAATCAAATCCGTTCGTATTCATTAATGATCCTACTAATCTCTTCTAATCCAACACATTATTCTGGTGACATGATACATCAAGAAGATATGTTTCGCGCATCGGTAGAAGATATCCGGCTCGAACTATGGTAAAAACCATCAAGAAAACTTTCAAATCTGCTCACACATACCCAAGTTATTAAAACGGAATTTCTCTGGCTTGACCAGGCCATGTAGGTCACCAACCCAAAAATATTTCCATAAAACATCTGTAAAGCATCACAATATACGGTATATGAATCTGAAGCTGATGGCAAAACCAACACTAGAGTTGTGGTCAAAGCTGTCTTGAGCTTCTGAAAGCTCTTCTCACATTCGTCCGACCATACAAAGGGGGCACCCTTCTGAGTCAACTTGGTCAAGGGCGATGCAATGGATGAAAAATCCCTCACAACTAGGATAGAATCAATACTAGGAGTCTTAGATCCAACATCTAGCACAAACACTAGATATGACAGACAACCTTTCCCAACTATACGTTGGGCTTTCAAGAAAGAAATTACTCTGCTAGGAACATAATCAGTCATACCACGCTACTCGATCCGCGGTACACCCGGCATAGCCAAAGTAACTGTCTTAGCATGACAGTCTAGAATAACATGACACATAAATAACCAATCCATGCCCAATATAACATCAAAGTCCACCATGCTCAATAGCAATAGATCAACTCAGGTCTCCAGGCCCTCAATAATCACAACACATGACCGGTACACACGGTCCACAACAACAGTATCGCCTACCGGGGTAGATACATAAACAGGTATAGAAGGAAACTCTCGGGGCGAACCCAAATAATGAGCAAAATATGAGGACACATAAGAATAGGTGGAACCGGGATCGAATAATACAGAGGCATATCTGTGGCAGACTGGAAAATTCCTGTAATGACATCATTTGAAACAATAACATAAAAAAAACAGGCCCGTCCACCGCCTGATCGACCTTAATCCCCGTAAGCAATAACCGACTCACCAACACGCCTCAAACTGGAACCAATATAGCACAAAATCGTGCAATCAACTTATTTAATAGCAAACTCCCCAACTTGGCTCAAAGACATAGATCAAAACGCACTCAATAAATCATAACGCACATACTCTATTATTGTTGTAATACCATAGTGAGATTGAACTCACTCCTTCATAAGCTTGTGGAAACACAAATCATCTAGAATTTTAACTCTTCAGGAATTCTTGCATTCACTCACATAACAGTTAAGCCCACTCTCTAGGTGACCAAATTTAGATTTCAACGCATATTCTTTACTTGTAAATGAGATCTTCTAATAGACAGTATAAGAATCGCACCACCTTAGAACACTCCGCAGGAGATAACCCACATGTTTCACTTCTAATTAATATTTTTGTATACCTTCCATCGTCATTCACATTACACAATCACTTAGTCTTCCTGAGTCTAAAATCATACCGTAACATGAAATTTACTTCACTCCAAACAGGAGACATGAAAAGATTCTTCACGCGCCCATAACTCGGGGCTACACATCAGATCACAATGAAAATCAAACACTTAATAGTTCATCTATTATCCTGACGCCCTTCCTCGTCACCTCCAAGTCATATAGATATATCTCGCAGTACTAACATACTCCTCACGTGGCTATCCAACCATCATTCCCACTAAGAGGGACAATACCGGACATATAATTTCAAAACTCGTGCTCGCACAATCAGCACTTCGGTGCTCAAGCCATAGGCAAGGATCCAGCCTCAAGTACTCCAGACTGGCCTAACATCAAACACATAGCGATTACGTCTCGCCCTTCGTCCGGGGAATCACAAGCCATCAAGGCACATCTGATACTGAGCTCTCATGCGCGCATACGAATATGTGGAAGGAACTGTAAAAGTTACTTTTTCAAGCTGAACAGGAGGCACGATTAAGAATTCAAGAATATGAAGCTTTTCCAAAAGGTTCTGCAACCTCTCGAGGATAAATACAGATGTCTCAGAACCGATCTGCAAGACTCTACTAAACCTGCTCATGACTCGCGAGACCTAGTAACCTAGGCTCTGATACTAACTTGTCACGACCCAAAATCCCAACCCGGTCGTGATGGCACCTCTCGTGAGGCAAGGCCAGCCAATCAACAAAACAGTACATCTCTTTATAATTACTTAGCAGGAATAAGTCTAAATCATGGGCAATATAATCTTAAATGCGAAATAAACGTGATAGAACAAGGAAAACCCTCCCAACTCAGCCCAAAATCGGGGTGTCACAAGTCATGAGCTACTACAGAGTTTACTAATATTTTACAAAGTCTGGAATTATCATACATAACAAAGATAAGGGAGAAAACGGGGTTGCGGACGTCAACAGCTACCTCGTTACTCCTAGTCACCGCCTGGTCTGGAAAGAATCAGCGCTCATGAGCGAACTCAGCTCTACCTGTATCTGCACACATGGTGCAGGGAGTAATGTGAGTACTCCGACCCAGTGAGTAATAAAAATAAATAGCACTATCCCAAGTAGTAAAATCAGTTATACAGTAAAATAGTGAGTATCAGATAATAATTCTTTTAAAACAGTAAAGACAAATAATTTTCACAGTAAGGATAAATGAAAAGCTTGCCCCTCGGGCTCAATATGTAAATCTCAGTATAGTATCAGCCCCTCGGGCTCACTCCCAACTCACCAGCACACAACATCAGCCCCTCGGGCTCACTCCCAACTCACCACACACAAACAACGGCCTCTCGGGCCCACTCCCAACTTACTTGGGTACCCTGCACTCACTCGGAGTGTGTACAGACTCCAGAGGGGCTCCTACAACCCAAACGCAATATTAATAGGCCTGAAAGCCTTCACACATCACACACGAGGCATGAAAGCCTTCACACATCACACACGAGGCCTGAAAGCCTCCTCATATAACACTCGAGGCTTGAAAGCCTCCTCACATCACTCAACATATCCTCACGTATGGCCCTCGACCTCGATCAGTCCAGAAAATAATCATAAGCCTCTTGGGCATCAGTAAAACAATAGTGCTCAGCTCAACAGCATTATAAATATCATTAAATCTCGGTTGAGTATAACTGTAGCTGAGTTCACAAAATAATATAATTCGATTGGACTGAGTTCAAATAATATTTCAATTCGTGAGGAAAATAGTGATGTAAATTCACAAAAGATTTCAGATAATTGGCACCTAAATATGGCAATAAGCCCCAATCATAGTGAAAAACAATAAATCTTTATCAATTACGCGGTAAAAATTTCAACTGGGATGGACCAAGTCACAATCCCCAATAGTAAATGACCTCGCGCTCGTCATACAACGCGTGTCTCATCTGAACATAGCAGTATGTTGTGAAATCTGGGGTTTCAAACCCTCGGTGCATCATTTAAAATCATTACTCACCTCGAACCGGTGAAATCTATAGCTTGCGACGCCTTTGCCCCTCAAATCAGCCTCCACGCGCGTCGAATCTAACCAAAATCAGAGCGAATACATCACAATATACTAAGGGAACAATACCCAATCGAAAATACTCGAAAAATGCTAAAAATCACGAAGTTGGCAAAACCCGAGCCCCGGGCCCACTTCTCAAAAAATTACGAAATTCACATCACCGGATTCCTCGTCACTTCACGAGTCCGTACATATCAAATTTACCAAAATCGGAGTTCAAATGACCCCTCAAATCTCCATTTAATTCTCTTAAGTTTTAAGCCTTAAACCACCATTTTTGTCCATAAATTACTTGAGTTTTCAGCTCTAATCCATGTATTTAACTTGGAAATAAGTAAAAAAAACTCACCTTTGATGCTTGATGAAATCCCCCTTGAAATTCTCTCCAAAATAATCCAAGCCAAATGAAAGAAATAAGCCAAATTCGTGTTTTAAAGAATCTGCCCGTGCTTCGTCGAGTTGTACCTTGCACTTGTGCTATACAAGTTGTACATCCTATTAAAATTTTCCCTTGTCGGACACCTTCTGCTTAAACACCCATAATGTCTTGTATATATATCCAAATGACAAATGGTTTGAAGATATAGAAACTAGACTCGACGATCTTTAATTTGATAGGTTGTGCACCATATAACTCTTTATATATCCCGAGATATGAGCTTCTAAAGCGCATCCATAAATTCTGTCGAAATCGCTCTACCAGCCGTTTTCGATCCATTATTACTTTCTGACATAATATCCAAATCACAAATGGTTTAACTTTCTGAAAACTAGAATGTAAGGGCTACAACTTTCGTGTTTTTCAATTTTTCTGATTTCTTATAAATTACAAGATATGAGCTTCCAAACTGGACACCTCGCGCCTGAAATTTTCTGGGCACAGCAGAAGCCTAAAAATTTCTGCAATTTTTTTCAAAGATGAAATAGTCCGTTTAACCACCCAAAACTCACCCGAGGCCAGTGGGACCTCAACCAATCATGCCAACATATCCCATGACATCGTTCAAACTTGTTCCAACCTTCGTAACGCTCAAAACAACATCACAACACCAAATTTGCATCGGATTCAAACCTATGAACTTTGAAACTTCTAACTTCCGCATCCGATGCCGAAACACGTCAAAACTAGTCCAAATGACCTCAAATTTTGCAGACAAGTCCAAAATGACATAAGGAAGCTACAACAACTCTCGGAATTTCATTCCAACCCTCGAATCAAAATCTCACCTATCAACCGGAATTCGTCAAAATACTAACTTTGCCGATTCAAGCTTAATTCTACACCGGTCATCACAAAAATATTCCGTACACACTCCTAAGTCCCAAATCACCTAACAAAGCTATACGAACCATAAAATTCGCATTTCAACCCCGATATCAAAATTTCCACTTCCGGTCGAATTTTCTCCAAAACCTTCAAATTACTATATTTAGCCAAACGGCTCCAAAATGACTTACGGACCTCCGAATTCACTTCCGATCGCGCTCCCAAATCCAGAATCACCATACGGAGCTACTCCCAGTATCGGAATTCCAAACGGACATTAATAACACTGATATGCCTTCCAACCCAAATTTATGAAATTCTTTTAAAATACTATCTTCCACAATATACGCCGAAATGCTCACGGGTTATCCAAAACCAAATCCGGACATACGCCCAAATCCGAGATCATCATACGAACATGCTGGAACATTCAGATCCCAATTTTGAGGTCGTTTACTCAAAGTTCCAATCTTAGTTCATTTCTTCAATTTTAAGCTTTCAAAATGAGAATTTTCATGTAGATTTGACTCCAAACATCCTGAATTTTAATTCTGACCATACACACAAGTCAATATACCTAAGATGAAGCTGCTCATGGCCCCAAACTACTGAATGATGCGCCGGAGCTCAAAACGATTGATCGGGTCGTTACACTTAGGTAGATAGTGATAGGGTTTTTTTGTTATATTTGTAAATATTTTTCCTGGAAATAAAAATTAATTACCAAAAAAAAACATCTTTGGCGCTTAAAATATTTTTCTACACTTGACACTTGTAATTTATTATATGAAATAGTGGAGCTAAAAGTATTGAAGAGCAATTCAAGTAAATCTCATTCGTCGAAAAATTATATTGTACAAATATGTTAAAATAATCTCTTTATACGTTCACACACACACACACACACACTTATAGTCAATCACTATGCTAGTTTACATTTTTCTAAATTCATTTGTTAAATTTTTTGATTTCGCCACTACTTATAATTGCGTTCTATTAGTTACAATATATATTGTTTTTAATTTAATTTGTGAAATTAATATAAAGAACTTGAAAATTTTTAAGAAAATCTAATTCTTTTCAAATACTATCAATAACAACAACAATAATGTACCCATATTACCACAAGTAAGGTTTAAAGAAGGTGGGGTGTATATAGACTTTACGTGAATGTCACGACTCGGAATTCTTACCCTCAGGAATTGTGATGGCGCCTACTAATGTGAGCTAGGCAAGACAATCCTTAACAGCTTACTTCATTAACAAATCACTTCTTTTAACGATTATCAATGATAGCTGTCACACCTCCTTTTTGTGTGCCCGCCCCGAAGGGTAAAATGCGCGAGGGAGTTTTTTCAATTTAAGTGACAATATTCGAAAATGGGATTATTTATTTATTTCAGAGTCGCCACTTGGGAAAGGTTTGGCTTTTGGTGTCCCAAGTCACCGGTTTATCTTGAATCCCAAATCGAGGAAATTTTCGACTTTCCAATTGAAGTCTGCGAACCAGAAATTCTAAGTAAGGAATTCTGTTGACCCGAGGGAAGGTGTTAGGCACCCCCGAGTCCCGTGGTTCTAGCACGGTAGCTTAAATTGCTATAATGGCTAAATATCTAATTTTAATACATGTTATAACGTATGTGCTTTTATTAAGTTTAAACCGCTTTTATTATTATTATTTTTTATAGAATTGCAACGTCGTAAAAATGCATCTCGAACCACGTCACAATCAATGCACCCGTGGTTGTTAACACATTCCGACTCAGTTGAGATTTGAATTTGGGTCACATAAATGCGCACCCTAATTTAAGAATGTAATTTAATTAAATCGCGCCTAAAGAGTCTAACGCGTTATTATCTTTGATGAGGGCAGTGAAATTCACTAAACAGTCCATCCCAAATTCTAAGTATTTTATTATGACCAGTTATTGAGGGCCCCGCAATTTACATTTTTATTTGGCGAGGCTCGTCTCATTTTTTGAAAGGATAAACCTACAGCGACTACATTTTTCTATTATGTTTGTCTCTAAAATGAAAGAAAGAAAATACACGCTAATTAAATAACATGCTTGGCCAACTCCGGCCTCTTATTAATTATTGGATTAATTATTTATGAGGCGGGGAATTGTTTCAAGCCTTATTCCATAAGCGAACATGCTTTTAACTTAATAAAGGAAATTGCATACAAGATTAATGAAATGCTAAACTCACGCTAAACATTCTTCAAGTTGAATTAAACTAACTTATTTAAACTAGATTAATGGAATTAACTACTAGAGGATGCTACTAATGGGATTTGAACATTGTCCTATAAACTGCCTAACGAAATCCGATTTGATAGAGTCAGCTCAAATGACTTAAAACTATATTGCATTTTTTGCCAAATTAGAAACAACCTGTCTTACGTGTTTAAAATAAGAATAGATATGAGATTTAACTATCGATATACTAAACACGTGTGCATTCAATGTCATACAGACAGCTAAATAACTAAGATCACAGTATTAAACAAACTAAGTTTCAATTAAGTACAAGCTACCTAATGTAATTTCTATTGAATTACAAACTAAAGAATTACACAAATCTAACAACATTTTATAAAGCTGTAAGTACAGCAGCAAATGATTAAACTCCTTCGCATCTGTCATTTCATGCTTTTACTATTACATCAATGTGAAATTCTAGTGTGTACCTGGATGTTGGACACAAGAGGAGAAAGGAGTGATTAGTGCAGCAGCAGTGATAAGAAGCAAACAACAACAACAGCTCAACAATGATTTAACACCCAGAAATGTTTGACAACCAGACGGAAACCAACAAAACAAACAACCAACCACTTGAAATGCTCCAAACAAATTCGACAGTGAGCTTAAAATGCATGATGAAACTTCTTGGAACAGCACTTAATCAAAAAACCAGACCAGACAGATCCAAATATACTCAATCAGACTGCCAAATATTCCTAAATGTTGCTGAAATTAAAGGGAGATAGATTCTAGAGAGGTTTTTGATGGCTGAAACTTTTGAAGTTTACAGGGGTCTTTTCCTCCTTTTTTCTGATCTGATCCTCTCCCCTATTTTCTGATCTCCTTATATCTTTTTAAACTCTTGATGTCTGTCCAAAACCCCCTCTATTTTCTGATTGTTTATGTTGCTGAAATTAAAGGGAGATAGATTTTAGAGAGGTTTTTGAAGGCTAAAACTTTTGAGTTTTTCAGGGGTGTCCTCCTATATTTTCTTTCTGATCCCTCTGTCTTTTATATCCCAGCTCAACCCATTCCAACAGCCTGTTCAAAACCCATTCAGACTGAACTCCCCCCATGTTCTCTTTTCTGTTTTTCCACTCACAAGTTAAAAGAAAGGTACCCCCAATGAGATTTCCCCTGACATCCCCCTTTTTCATTGTTAAAGTGGTCTATCCTTTATTAAATTAAGCAAGTATGGGCAGCATGAATATGCCCTGACAGCACATGCTGTCCATTCTACTTTAATTCTTTAACAACTAACAATGCACATGCTGCCCAAGGTCCAAAATGAGTAAACATGTCATCAATTCAAACTAAATTCTAAAATCTATACTAAACTGCAGCTATAAACCAATCCTTAAATGATTTCTGGTTTAACTAAAGGACTAAAACACAGTGGTAATCACTTCACAACTAATTCAAAACAAAGCCTCAGTAAACAAATCAACAGCACGAGTCATATTAATATCATTCCAAACTGAAACTAATTGACGACATATATCGAATCGATTATGTGAATTACAACACATTCAATCAATACCACATGAATCAGAATCGAACAGTATTAACAGGGGGTTCAAATTGTACTGTCAAAATAAAGAATGGCCCTGGGAACTAATTAATCGATCGAAACTCATTTCAATCGATTATATAGTTAAACACATACACTCATCAATGAATAGAGAAAAATTCGACCAAATAAAAGGTCCGGGCAAGGTGGACAGAATAGTCGACACAAAAAATGAAAACAAATCAACTAACATTTAAACACATGAACAAACATTTAACAAAACAAACAACATGAACTGGTAAGGAAAAGAAAAAGAAAATACATTCAAGAATTGAAAATCAGACGACCATATCTCGGATTTTGAATCGAACCTCTTTTGGGGTTGAACGGACTTTAATCGAAATGTTCTCAACTGAGAACACTTCAATTAAGGTCTATTAGACCCCAACCTTCTCGTTTAATTGGACAAAAACTTCAGATTCCGGATTTCTAGGGTTCTTGGGCCTGATTTGGGACTTGGGGTTTCCTGGTTAGATTTGGACCAAACCAAGCTTGGTTTGGTCACGAGGGAGGTCAGGGGGGTACCTGGTATGGATTTGGGGGGGTTTGGCATAGGTTGGGGTCCGGCTCGAATCTTCAAACGAAGATTCGAGATGGTGGGGGAAGATTTGAGACCTATGGTTTGTAGATCCGTGTTCAGGGGGTCGAGGTGTACTAGGGGTGTTAGTCTGGTGGTCACCGGCATCGTTGTTGCCGGGTTTACGGTGAGGGAAAGGGGGTGGCGCTAGGGTTCTTGAGGGTGTCTGGGAAGGGGACGATGATGGGGAGGGGGGTCTGGCTTAGGGGGCGTGGGGGTAAGGGTTTGGGCTTATATAGTTAGGGGGAAAATTAATCTAGGCCGTTAGATCAGCAACAATCGATGGCCTGGATTAACCAGCTTAAATGGAAACGACGTCGTATGGGTTAAGTGAGACCGGTGGGTCTCTGGGTGAGACGGGTCGGGTTAAAATGTGGGTATGGAGATGTGATCTTGGTCGTTGATCATTCTGAGATCAACGGCCCAGATCAAGCATGATCAAGACGACGTCGTTTGGACGTCCCTGAGGCCAACTGATCTGGACCGGGCAAAACAGATGCTTTGGCCCGATTTGGGTCCAAATTGAAATGGCTCAATCCCAATTTTATCCAATTTCAACTTATTTCTTTTCTTTTCCCATTTATAATAAAAATCCGAATTTACAAAATTCTAAAAATATATTATAAAAAAAATAAAAATCAAAATTATATCACAAGACACCAATTGATTTTTAGTAATAATTAACACACAATATCATATATTAATTAAACAAAAATCAACCTTTAAACGATTAAATGACAAAATTAACAAAGACAAAAAAATTTTTGTGATTTTTTATTCATTCAAAACCAAATATGATTTAATTAATTCCTAATAGTAGAACAAGATCCCAACTTTATGGGCGACATACATTTTTGTATTTTCAATTGATAAAACTAAACAATCACAGATAAAAACTACAAAAATGCCAAACAAATTCACAAAATTATACACAAAGACAATTTATTATTATTTTTTCGATTTCTTTTGGAGTAATTGTCGTGTAAACAAAAATCACGTGCTCACAGCTACCCCTCTTTGCTTGAAAACATGCGAGGTTTTCGTGCAAAGATAAAGTGAGCGGATATGAGCGATTTTTGCCCGTTGGACTACTCCGTGTGAAGCACATTTTGAAAAATTTGACCGAATCTTTGCTTCAAAGATTTCCTACATATCTTGGGCTAAACAGGAATCAGGTTAATGTAGTTCGGGAAATTTTGGTAGCTGGGACTACCATGGGATTGCAATGCTTGTTGTTACTGTTGTTGCTGTTGCCACTACTGCTTTACCGACCTCCTTATTACAACCAAAGGAAATTGAAACTGAACTAACTACTTATGCCTGTCAACCGCTAGTTACAAGATTCCTATCTATAATTCTTTTGCAACTTGATCTTGGGTCTTAGCTGATTCTGCTTGTAGACTTCGATCCGAATCATGATGCTCGCAAGTTGTAGGCGCTTGTTTATTTACAGTATTGAGTGAAACGGGATTGGCGGAGCTCGGGAGTTTGATCAAATTTTGAACGACCTGCCCTTTGTTTGTTCCAATATTTGGGAACATCTTCTTTTTGTTCTTGTCTTCTTTTCTTTATTCTGGAATGAGACTCAAACCATAGGTCATCTCGATCCATGCGCCTCGAGGTCAGACCTGCTGAGACAACAAAACAAACGAACGAAATTTCTACCCCAGTTTCACTAGAAAAATTTCGTGAGTTAATTGCCATGAAAATTTACAGAATTGATGAGGGGATTGGAAACCTCAAGTCTAAAAAGCGCAACTCAGGGATTGGAGCCCTAATGTCGCAAAAGGTAAAAATACGCAATTCAGGGATTTGAGCCCTAATGCTGGCTAAAGGAAAGTTGCTCAACTCAGGGATTGGAGCCCTAATGTTGGCTTAAAGTAAAATTTCTCTACTCAGGGATTGGAGCCCTAATGTCGGCTAAAGGAAAGTTGCTCAACTCAGGGATAGGAGCCCTAATGTTGGCTTAAAGAAAATTGCTCAACTCAGGGATTGGAGCCCTAATGTCGGCTAAAAACAAATTGCTCAACTCAGGGATTGGAGCCCTAATGCTGGCTAAAGGAAAATCGCTCAACTCGGGGATTGGAGCCCTAATATCGGCTAAATGGAAATTGCTCAACTCAAGGATTGGAGCCCTAATGCTGGCTAAAGGAAAGTTGCTCAACATAGGGATTGGAGCCCTAATGCTGGCTTAAAGGAAAAATGCTCAACTCAGGGATTGGAGCCCTAATGTCGGCTAACAGGAAAAACGCTCAACTCAGGGATTGGAGCCCTAATGCTGGCTAAATGGAAATTGCTCAACTCAGGGATTGGAGCCCCAATGTCGGCTAAAAGCAAATTGCTCAACTCAGGTTTTGGAGCCCTAATGCTGGCTAAAGGAAAAAAATGCTCAACTCAGGGATTGGAGCCCTAATGTCGGCTAAAAGCAAATCGCTCAACTCAGGGATTGGAGCCCTAATGCTGGCTAAAGGAAAAACGCTCAACTCAGGGATTGGAGCCCTAATGTCGGCTAAAGGGAAATTCGCTCAACTCAGGGATTGGAGCCCTAATGTTGGCTAAAGGAAAAAACGCTCAACTCAGGGATTGGAGCCCTAATGTCGGCTAAAAGCAAATCTCTCAACTCAAGGATTGGAGCCCTAATGTTGGCTAAAGGAAAAACGCTCAACTCAGGGATTGGAGCCCTAATGTCGGCTAAAGGGAAAATGCTCAACTCAGGGATTGGAGCTCTAATGCTGGCTAAAGGAAAAACGCTCAACTCAGGGATTGGAGCCCTAATGTCGGCTAAAAGGAAGTTGCTCAACTCAGGGATTGGATCCCTAATGCTGGCTTAAAGGAAAAATGCTCAACTCAGGGATTGGAGCCCTAATGTCGGCTAAAAGGAAGTTGCTCAACTCAGGGATTGGAGCCCTAAAGCTGGCTTAAAGGAAAAACGCTCAACTCACGGATTGGAGCCCTAATGTCGGCTAACAGGAAAAACGCTCAACTCGGGGATTGGAGCCCTAATGCTGGCTAAATGGAAATTGCTCAACTCAGGGATTGGATCCCTAATGTCGGCTAAAAGCAAATTGCTCAACTCAGGGATTGGAGCCCTAATGCTGGCTAAAGTAAAAAAAAGCTCAACTCAGGGATTGGAGCCCTAATGTCGGCTAAAAGCAAATCGCTCAACTCAGGGATTGGAGCCCTAATGCTGGCTAAAGGAAAAACGTTCAACTCAAGGATTGGATCCCTAATGTCGGCTAAAGGGAAATTCGCTCAACTCAGGGATTGGAGCCCTAATGTTGTCTAAAGGAAAAAATGTTCGACTCGGGAATTGGAGCCCTAATGTCGGCTAAAAACAAATCGCTCAACTCAGGGATTGGAGCCCTAATGCTGGCTAAAGGAAAAACGCTCAACTCAGGGATTGGAGCCCTAATGTCGGCTAAAGGGAAAACGCTCAACTCAGGGATTGGAGCCCTAATGTCGGCTAAAGGGAAAACGCTCAACTCAGGGATTGGAGCCCTAATACTGGCTAAAGGAAAAATGCTCAACTCAGGGATTGGAGCCCTAATATCAGCTAAAAGGAAGTTGCTCAACTCAGGGATTGGAGCCCTAATGCTAGCTTAAAGGAAAAACGCTCAACTCAGGGATTGGAGCCCTAATGTCGGCTAACAGGAAAAACGCTCAACTCAGGGATTGGAGCCCTAATGCTGGCTAAAGGGAAATTGCTCAACTCAGGGATTGGAGCCCTAATGTCGGCTAAAAGCAAATCGCGCAACTCAGGGATTGGAGCCCTAATGTTGGCTAAAGGAAAAAAAAATGCTCAACTCAGGGATTAGAGCCCTAATGTCGTCTAAAAGCAAATTGCTCAACTTAGGGATTGGAGCCCTAATGCTGGCTAAAGTAAAAACGCTCAACTCAGGGATTGGAGCCCTAATGTCGGCTAAAGGGAAATTCGCTCAACTCAGGGATTGGAGCCCTAATGTTGGCTAAAGGAAAAACGCTCAACTCGGGGATTGGAGCCCTAATGTCGGCTAAAAGCTAATCGCTCAACTCATGGATTGGAGCTCTAATGCCGGCTAAAGGAAAAACGCTCAACTTAGGGATTGGAGCCCTAATGTTGGATAAAGGGAAAACGCTCAACTTAGGGATTGGAGCCCTAATGCTGGCTAAAGAAAAACGCTCAACTCATGGATTGGAGCCCTATTGTCGGCTAAAAGGAAGTTGCTTAACTCAGGTATTGGAGCCCTAACGCTGGCTTAAAGGAAAAACGCTCAACTCAGGGATTAGAGCCCTAATGTCGGCTAAAAGGAAGTTTGCTCAACTCAGGGATTGAAGCCCTAATGCTGGCTTAAAGGAAAAACGCTCAACTCAGGGATTGGAGCCCTAATGTTGGCTAACAGAAAAAACGCTCAACTCAGGGATTGGAGCCCTAATGCTGGCTAAATGGAAATTGCTCAACTCAGGGATTGGAGCCCTAATGTCGGCTAAAAGCAAATCGCTCAACTCAGGGATTAGAGCCCTAATGCTGGCTAAAGGAAAAATCGCTCAACTCAGGGATTGGAGCCCTAATGTCGGCTAAAAGCAAATCGCTCAACTCAGGGATTGGAGCCCTAATGCTGGCTAAAGGAAAAATGCTCAACTCAGGGATTGGAGCCCTAATGTCGGCTAAAGGGAAAAACGCTCAACTCAGGGATTGGAGCCCTAATGTTGGCTAAAGGAAAAAACGCTCAACTCGGGGATTGGAGCCCTAATGTCGGCTAAAAGCTAATCGCTCAACTCATGGATTGGAGCTCTAATGCCGGCTAAAGGAAAAACGCTCAACTTAGGGATTGGAGCCCTAATGTTGGATAAAGGGAAAACGCTCAACTTAGGGATTGGAGCCCTAATGCTGGCTAAAGAAAAACGCTCAACTCATGGATTGGAGCCCTAATGTCGGCTAAAAGGAAGTTGCTCAACTCAGGGATTGGAGCCCTAATGCTGGCTTAAAAGAAAAACGCTCAACTCAGGGATTGGAGCCCTAATGTCGGCTAAAAGGAAGTTTGCTCAACTCAGGGATTGAAGCCCTAATGCTGGCTTAAAGGAAAAATGCTCAACTCGGGGATTGGAGCCCTAATGTCGGCTAACAGGAAAAATGCTCTACTTAGGGATTGGAACCCTAATGCTGGCTAAATAGAAATTGCTCAACTCAGGGATTGGAGCCCTAATGTCGGCTAAAAGCAAATCGCTCAACTCAGGTATTGGAGCCCTAATGCTGGCTAAAGGAAAAAACGCTCAACTCAGGGATTGGAGCCCTAATGCTGGCTAAAGGAAAAACACTCAACTCAGGGATTGGAGCCCTAATGTTGGCTATAGGGAAATATTGGGGATTCTAACTAAACCACTTTCTTTTTTAATTTTCTTCTTACTTCCCTTTCGTTTTTTTTATTATTATTATATTTTTCATTTTTTGTTTAGTAAATGCATGAGAGAATTTGGGGAAACTTCCCTTTTGGGTTGATTTCTTATTGCAAAGCTGTTTCTTGCATTCACGCATTTCTTTTCCTCTTGGGCAGCACCTACTTCTTGCACGGTTGCCTTGGATCGCACCAATTTCAATTTTCCAAACAAAGAACAATTGTCAGTTTGAAAACGGTGGTTGGTTTGGTGGCCTTGATTGTTCCAATTGCTTTGTCCCATCCTTATTCCTGTTGAGAAACTCTGCCATTGATTGGATTCACAGGCGATCCCCTTTAAAACTTATCAGACTCGCATTCCCGGATTTTGCGATGATTCGCCTGTGTAAGGCTTTGATTCTTCCATCCCATTCTGCTTGGGGATTTTTACCGAGGCAAACTCAGTGGGGATTTTTATTGGGGCAGACTCGTTGGGGATTTGCTGGGGCAGACTCTTTGGGGATTTGCTGGGGCGGACTCTTTGGGGATTTTTACAAGGGGAGACTCTGTGGGGATTTGCCGGATTTTTTTTTTTGTGGCTTTACTTCGAAAGCAATCAACATCATGGTCAGTCGGAATTGGACTGATGTGCCAACTGAAGCGGGGTATTTTCTTCACTTCTTACTAAACGGAGCTCCGTGAAACCGGTCCTGCCACCTATTCTTTCCATCACATTTTGGAATTTGGGGTTAAAACGAAAGGGATTCAAGAAAAGGTAAAACAAAGAGTGGTGAAAACGAATTTAAAAAGAGGAGAGTCCCTTTCGGGACAAGAAAGACTTATCTGAGGTACATGCTGACTTTAAATTGACATGACATGCTTTTTGGACCGGATGCCTGACCTTCATGAACTTGCATTTCCTCATGAACCAAAACGGATCTATGTTTCCAAACCAAAGAACCTTGCCAGAACTTTCTGAGGTGGAATCATCTTATCGGTCGGCAGTGCCCTTTGCGGGTTTTCACTAGTCGACCTCTCTCATTTCTCTTCTTACTATCGCCTGATAACACTCTTTGCAAGTTTTTACTAAACAAGCTCTCTCATTTTCGATTTCTCTACTCCCGTCGCCTCACGGTGCCCGAAGGTTTTCACCGACAAGACTCTCTCATTTTATTTCTCTCAATTTTAGAATGTATCGGCTTCCAACCATGATATCTCCTTGTTTCCCCCGCCTTTGGCAATTGATCCAAAAGAACTGTACTTGGTAAAAGAATCGTGGATGAAATTACAACTTCGGAGCCATTTGGTGGGGCCCAGTGTCAATTTTAGGGTAAATTGGATTTTATTTTTGGTGTGACTGAACCCCAGAGAGAGGCTGCCTACGTATCCTTTCGGAATCAAATCAGACGTAGTTCAGGCGTCAATCGATTGTTGGGTTTTTTTTTAAGGAGGGTAGCCAAAGAAATGTAACCGGCTCAAAGGGCTTGTAGAGAGAATTGATAGTGTTTGGGTAGTGGGAATAAAACCTTAATCATCTCAAATGTGCCAAGACATCACCGAAGTAAACTCATACATAGTACCTTTTGACTACATCCGCATTCACCGCTATCTCAGGATCATTTTCTTCAATATCACCCAGATACAACGCTCCTCTTGGCAGTATCTTCCTGATGATGTACGAGCCTTTCCAATTAGGAGCAAATTTTCCTTTCGCTTCCTAGTGATGTGGAAGAATGCGCCTTAGTACCAGTTGACCCACTTCAAAATTCCTGGGTCGTACTTTCTTGTTGTAAGAACGGGCCACTCTTTGTTAGTACAACTGCCCGTGACAAATCACGACCATTCGTTTCTCATCAATCAAAGTCAACTGCTCCAATTGAGTCTTGACCCACTCGCTATCTTCAATTTCTGCTTCAACAATGGTTCGGAGCAAAGGAATTTCTATCTATGCTGGTATCACAGCCTCGGTCCTATAAACCAATAAGTAGGGGGTTGCCTCTACTGATGTGCGTAATGTAGTCCGATACCCCAACAATGCAAAGGGTAACTGTTCATGCCATTATCGGGAACTCTGGATCGTCTTCCTCAAAATCTTCTTGATGTTCTTGTTTGCTGCTTCAACAGCGCCATTGGCCTTGGGCCGATAAGGAGTGGAGTTGCTATGCGTTATTTTGAACTGTTCGCATACATCCCTCATCAAGTGACTATTCAGGTTTGCTGCATTATCTGTGATGATAGTTGCAGGAATACCGAAACGACAGATAAGATTTGAATGTACAAAATCCACCACAGCCTTCTTAGTGACCGATTTGAGAGTGACAGCTTCTACCCATTTTGTGAAGTAGGAGCGACCAATATGAATTTGTGCCCATTTGAAGCTTTTGGCTCAATCGGACCAATGACGTCCATACCCCAAGCGATAAAAGCCAAGGCGCCGACATAGGATGTAGTTCTGTAGGAGGTGCATGAATCAAATCACCGTGCACCTGACACTGATGACACTTTCGAACGAAACTGAAACAGTCCTTTTCCATGGTCATCCAGTAATAACCCGCTTGAAGGATTTTCTTTGCTAAAACATACCCATTCATGTGGGACCCGCATACTCCCGCGTGTACCTCATGCATGATTCATCCTGCCTCTTTGGCGTCAACACATCTTAACAAGTTGAGATTCGGGGTTCTTTTATACAATATTGTGCCGCTCAAAAAGAAACCACCCGCATGCTGCCTAATAGTCCTCTTTTGATCTCCAGTAGCATGTTCGGGGTATTCTTGTGTTTTCAAGAACCTCTTGATATCATAGTACCATGGCCGGGTACTTTATCCTACCTCGACTACATTACAGTAACCGTGTCTTTCCCTGATTTGGATTTCCAAGGGATCGACGTAGGCGTTGCCTGGGTAAGGTAACATTGAAGCTAAGGTAGCAAGTGCATCCGCTAGTTCGTTGTGACACCGCGGGATATACCTGAACTCTATTGATTTGAATCGCTTCCCGAGATCCTCCACGTGTTGTCGGTAAGGAATAAGCTTGACATCTCGAGTTTCCCATTCACCTTGGGCTTGCCGGATAATCAGGTCAGAATCCCCCATAATCAATAAATCTTCAACATCCTGATCGATCGCCATATGCATGCCCATGATGCAGGCTTCATATTCAGTTGTATTGTTCGTGCAAAAGAAGCGAAGCCTAGCTGTAGCAGGATAGTGCTGACCAGTGGGTGAGATCAAGATTGCCCCAATTCCTACACCTTTGGCGTTTACGACCCCATCAAAGAACATCTTCCAAACATGAGCGTTTTTCGAGACTACTTCTATGGTGTTTATTTCTTCATCTGGAAAATAAGTACTCAATGGTTGGTATTTCTCATCAACCGGGTTTTCGGCCAAATGATCCGCTAATGCCTGGGCTTTCATCATCGTGCGAGTGACATAGACTATGTCAAATTCAGTAACCAAGATTTGCCACTTGGCCAGTCTGCCAATAGGCATTGGTTTCTGGAATATGTACTTCAACGGATCCAACCTGGTTATGAGGTAAGTAGTATGAGTTTGGAGATAATGTCTCAATTTTTGAGCAGCCCATGTCAAAGCACAACACGTTCTTTCCAACAAAGTGTATTTGGCCTCATAGCTGGTGAATTTCTTGCTCAAGTAATAGATCGCTTGCTCTTTCTTTCCGGTTATGTCGTGTTGCCCGAGGACACACCCGAAGGAATTTTCCAATACTGTCAGATAGAAGAACAGGGGTCTCTCTGGCTCTGGTGGGACCAAAACTGGATGATTTGAAAGGTATTCTTTGATCTTGTCAAAAGCTTATTGACACTCAGCCATCCATTTTATTTTTGCATCCTTCCTCAATAGCTTGAATATGGGCTCACACGTTCTAGTTAGCTGGGCAATGAATCGACTGATATAGTTTAACCTGCCCAATAGACTCATCACGTCTTTCTTCATTCTTAGAGGAGGTAAACCTCGGATAGACTTTATCTTTGTTGGATCTAACTCGATACCTCTCCTGCTTACTATGAAACCCAAAAGCTTGCCCGATGGGACTCCGAAGGCGCATTTAGCCGGATTCAGCTTCAGGTCATACTTTCTCAGCCTCTCGAAGAATTTCCTCAAGTCTTGGATATGATCGTCCTGAGTCCTGGACTTGACTATCACGTCGTCCACATACACCTCTATCTCTTGATGCATCATATCATGAAAAATGGCGGTCATGGCTCTCATGTAAGTTGCCACAGCATTCTTTAAACCAAATGGAATAACCCGATAACAGTAAGTACCCCAAGGTGTAGTGAAGGCGGTTTTCTCGGTGTCTTCTTCATCCATCAACACCTGATGATATCCAGCGTAACAATCTACGAAAGACTATATCTCATGTTTGGCACAATTATCAACAAGGATGTGGATGTTGGGCAATGGAAATTGTCTTTGGGACTCGCCCTATTCAAATCTCGATAATCCACACATACCCGAGTCTTCCCATCTTTTTTCGGCACTGGAACTACATTCTCCAACCATGTAGTGTACTGGACTACCCGGATTACTCCTGTTTTCAACTGCTTGGTGATTTCTTCTTTGATCTTATCACTGACATCAGTTTTGAACTTTCTCTGCTTTTGTTGAACTGGAGGACAATCAGGGTAAATTGGCAATTTATGCACCACTAGATCAATACCTAATCCTGGCATGTCATCGTATGACCAAGCAAACACATCTTTAAATTCAAATAGGAGTTGAATTATCGCGTCTCGCATTTTCTCGTCCGTGTAAATGCTTATTTTGGTCTCTCAGATTTCTTCAGGAGTTCCCAAATTAATTGGTTCGGTGTCATTCAGATTCGGCTTAGGTTTATTCTCAAAGTGTTCCAATTCTCGATTTATTTTCCTAAAAGCCTCTTCTTCGTCATATTCCAGTTCTTGGTTCATTATTTCACAATTAAACAGCTCATTGGGATCTGGGCGTGGAGTCCGCAAGCATGTCATATTATTTAAAGCCGCATTATTATAACTGAAAGGAAAAAATAAAGGAAAAATAGCAAAAATCAGAATAAAAGAAAAAAGGAGGAAATACTGATTTTATTCCTTGGAATTGGTAAGATAACAAGGTTTATAATTCAGGAATTCAAAACAGGAAACTAAAGAAAAACATTCGAGTTACATCCTGGGATAACTCGTGATGCAGGAAAGGTGGAAGGACAGGTCTACCCGAACTCCTGCTTAGTTGGGAACGGCGTGGCCTCCCAATTCCGAAGCTTGGCATTTGGCCCATATATAGCATCTCAGCGGTGCTTGTGCCTTCTCCCGGTTGAACCATGTGAGTTTCATAGAGCTTTCCCCTAATTGCCCCACATATCTCTTCGATCTCTTCGGCCGTAAAAACCTCGTCGACTTCTTCTTCAATGTATTTAGGTCCGATGAAAGTCTCGTATAAATGTGGCAATGGTCGAGGCATCTTCCAACCCTCATTTTTCCTCTTCTTTGCCCACTCTTCATCTTTTGGAGTGGGTTGAAAACCTATTCCAAAAAGTTTCTTAGTGGAAGGTAAGGTGATGGGTTCCGTTATTCCTTGCAGAGTTCGTCCAAGACCTTTCCCCCGTCTGAATCCATGTCAGATCATTTCTTTAGCCACTATGATTGAGGCGTTGGATAGGAAAGGTTGGGGGCAAGGTCTTCCTTCTTCATACTGCTCTGCCAGCACAACTTCGAAAGCCTGATAAACCGTGTGCTCACTCCCTTCCCCTGCTTCAAGATATGGGATGGATGGGTCCCGATAAATAGATTGCTCGTCTTCTCTGTGGACCACAACTTCCCGACCTTCATATTCAAACTTCACCATTTGATGGAGAGTGGAAGGTACAGCCCAGCATGAATCCACGGTCTTCCGAGGAGGAAGTTGTAAGACGTATCCATATCAAGCACCTGGAAAGTTATTTCGAACTCCACTGGTCTTATAGTCAGCACCAAGTCTATTTCCCCGAGGGTGTCCCTCTTGACGCCATCAAAAGCCCTAACGCAGACATTATTGGGGCGAATTCTTCCAGTCCTAATTTCCATTCTCTGCAGCGTGGAGAGCGGACAAATGTCAACACCTGAACCTCTATCCAACATTACCCGCTTGACGTAGTAGTCTTCGCACTTAACTATCAGATGTAAAGCTTTGTTGTGAGCCTCTCCCTCCGGAGGTAAGTCGTTCTTGCTAAAAGAAACTTGATTAACTGCGAAAAACCTTTCCGTCATTCGTTCCAGTTGTTCAACTGAAGTCTCAGTCGGTATATACGCTTCGTTCAGGGTTTTGAGCAAGATCTTCTGATGTTCGGCCAACCTCATCAGCAAAGATAACATAGACACTTGCTCAGGGCAGTTGCGTAACTAATCTACCACTTCGTAGTCAGGCATTCTCATCTTTTGGAAGAAAACTTCTGCTTCTTCAACGCTTACAGGCTTCTTGGGTGGGAAGCATTTCCGTGTGGCGTTGTTTAACTCTTGAGTGTCTAAATATCTTTCAATGAAAGTATTCTCCGGAAGTTCCCCCGTGACTTCTCTGCCTTTGTACGTAACCAATGTTCTTTGATAGTTCCATGGTACTGTGGACGGGTCTATCATTGGCTTCTGTGGTACGCGTCCGATAACCACTGGCTCATTCAGCCGAGGTGGTTTAATCATTCCCCGGACCACATAGGCCCCTTTCGATACGTATATTGGTTTTGACCTTTTGACTTCGAATCTCTGCGGCTTCTCTGATCGACCTCGTGGAATATAAAGAACTTCATTCTTCGCAGGCAACATCGTCATTGTCTTTGTCTCGACTTTCTCTTCGAGCTCAACCTTGACAGTACTAGTCTTCTTTTCCCCTTTCTCTAGCTTCGGGGCGGCTTTAGGCTTTTTCCCTACATCGACGATGGCAATTATAGCTTTTAGGGCAGGATCAAACTCCTTGTCCTCACAAATCATTCCAATCAATGGCCCGTTATTGTGAGCGGGCAACGGATTGTTGGTCACATTTGGGACCTCCTCGTCCCTCAGTACTATCTTTCCCTGCTCTATTAAGTTCTCAACCACCCTTCTCAAAGTCCAACAATCATTGGTATCATGCCATTCTGCTCCCGAATGATAAGCACCTGACACCGGCTTTGTAAGCAGGTGATGCTGGATTGTGCCTTGTCTGAGGGACTGGTTGCAAGAAACCCATCTGGACTAGCTTTGGGAATAAGGTAGAATATGGTTCACCAATGGGTGTGAAAGTCCGTCTTCTGGGTGGTTCCTGAGGGCGAAAGTTATTTTGAGGTGGTTGTGGATTATAGTGGTTCCTGTAAGGAGGCTGATTTCTGGGAGGTGGAGCTTGGCCTCGATTGGCTTGCTGTGGTGGATGGACATAGGGCTGGGTATTCATGACCATGTAGGGCTGAGGAGCATAGGTCACATTTTGGTGGGGGTAGTAATGTTGTGGGGTTCTTTCTGGAAAATGGGGCCTGGGATTACGATATTCCCTCGCTTCTGATGCTGCCATGGACGTTTCTTCCTTTTTCTTCCCTCTTGCCATTCATTTGGACCCGCTTTGGACGGCTTGGGAGGTTGCCCTTATGGCTTCCTGACTTAAGATCCTACCCGTTTTCAAACCATTCTCTACCATCTCCTCGATCTTGATCGCTTCCGCGAAAGGCTTTCCCATGGCTGATATCATGTTTTGGAAGTAGTCTGATTCTTGAGCCTGGAGGAAAGTAGTGACCATTTCTATCTCATCCATGGGAGGTTTTACCCTAGATGCTTGCTCGCGCCATTTGATAGCATATTCTCTGAAACTTTTCGATGGTTTCTTCTTCAAGATTGACAAAGAATTTATGTCCGGTGCGATGTCAATATTATACTGAAATTGTCTTACAAAATCTCTGGCGAGATCATCCCAAATATGCCATCGAGATATGTCTTGGTCTATATACCACTCTGAGGCTATTCCTACCAAGCTTTCTCTGAAGTATACCATCAACAATTCTTATTTGCCGCCGGCTCCACGCAATTGGTTGCAATACTTCTTGAGATGAGCAATGGGGTCGCCGTGCCCGTCATACTTTTCAAATTTTGGTGTTTTGAACCCTAACGGCAAATGTACATATGGAAACATACATAGATCAGTATAGGAAACACTCTTCTGCCCGCTTAAACTTTGCATGTTTTTCAAACTCTGCTCGAGGCTCCTCATTCTTTTTGCCATCTCATCTTGTTCAAAAGCTTTGGGGTTTTGGTCTTGCCAGGTGTAAACTCGTATTGAGGTTGTTAAGGATGAGTGCTAGTGGTAAACCGAGTTGGTTCCAGTGAGAAGGATGGTGCTTGAAATGTGAATGAGGACGAATCAAAATTCGGCCTGTATGTAGCGGGTTGTGCCACGATTGGACAGGGCGGTGTAGTGAATGTGTTTGTAGCTACATATGTTGTTGACATCCGGGGATAAGAATTAGAGGGTGAGCCAGAATAGAGGGCTGAAATGGTCGGGTACCCGAATGGGGTAGTTGGATAGCTTATGGGGACGTTGGAAGTCCCACTTGTCTTGGAGAACAACTCGGGGAACCCAGGGATTACACTCGGTGGCTGTTTTTCGTTATTCTAGTCATCCAACATTTCCAACATGCGGAGCCGCAAGATTCTATTTTCCTCAGCAGTTGCTGACTTGGGAGTTGGGATGGCCGAGATTGAACTCTCCTCGGAGACAGGAATTGTCGGCAAAGGAATTTCTGAAGACATCTCTATACTTCCCTTTGATCTCGTGAAGTAAGTGTGAATACTCCCTCTCGACTTAGCGACGGGCAACTGAACACTTCCTTTCGACCTCGTGAAGTATGAATGTGAGGCCAGACCTCCACCAAACCAAACCACCTTTTCTAAAAACCCGGACTTAGCAGCAAGCAAACGGTTAGTTTGAAAGAAATAACAGACAGGTAATCTCACGTTGGGGCGTGATGCACCTATACAGTTAGGTGAATTTCTACATGTTTGCAATGATGACATGCGTCATTCCGGCTCCTCTTTAGGCTTCCCTTTATTTATCATACATTTGTTTTTCTTTTTTTTATTATTATCATCTTCATTATTTGTAGTTAAAATGTGACCGGATCTGATGAGGATTGCCTACGTATCACGATGTCGCGTGAATTAGATCATTATGTAGAAACAAACGAGTGTAGAAGAAGCACACATTTTTATTACTGAAACAACCTATTACAAACTAACATTTTTTTTTGAAAAAGGGGAAAATAACAAGGCTTGAAATAAATGCAAACTCAACAACTTGATACACCCTGATGCGAAAAGATGGACAGAAGATGCTAAGATACAGACTCGACCTATAAATACATTAAGGTTTCAAGAATTGGCGCCCGCGGGGCATCGTTCGGCCTCGCCGCGGTCTTAGGTGTGAGGTCCCTTTCAAGTTGTTCCAGCTCATACATGGTCTGCTTAACATAAATCATCACTGCCAAGAGAACGGTAATGTTGGTCATGTTTTCACATCATAGACACCTTCTGATGATGGCATGTGCAATGGTCTTAATCTTATCCCTGGTTCGCCTATTTTCCATGAGTAGGTGCTCTATTTGATCATTACGGGCCGTCAAAAATCCGAGAATCTTGGAGATATTGATTTTGCCACTGCTGAATTTCTACTTCCATTTGGGCTAGTAGCTTGTGGCAACGTCTATTTTCAGCTTCAAAGGTTCGGGCTTGCTCAGCTGCTCTGTCCTCAAGAGTGACCACCTTTTTCTTCAAATTGGCAATGGTTTGCTCGTGATCCCTTTTCAACTGCTGCAGGTACTGGTTACGCTTTTCTGTTCTTTTTGCCCAGTGTGCTTCGAGTCCTGCTATGGTATTTTCAAGATTTTCTGACTCACTCCGGCACTCCCCAATTTCCATTCTTAAACCTTTTATCAATCGTTCATCCGACCGGCTCCTTTGTTGGTTATCAACGTCTATCCTCATCTGTTCGATCTGGGCCCTAAGCATCTCGTTTTCCTGGGTCAACCTGTTCTTTTCTCCCAGATCAGTAGCAACTTGCACGTTGTGCTCATATTTTAGACTTTCGACTTGTCGCTTCAATTTACTGATTTCGGCACGATAGCCTCTTTCTTTTGCTAACCAATCCCACTGCTTTTGTGATAACTCGGTAAAATTCAGGATGTGGGGTCTTTTAGCCGGCCTTTCGTGTTCAAGTTCTCTTCTGTACCATGCAAGGTAACCTGGCGCCATTTCACTTTTGGCCTGATCCTACACACAAGTATCCGCTTTCAAATATTGACATTCATTCCAGATCTGGCGGACTTTTGCTTCAGGAAATTGTCCGTCAGGGCTAATCTCAATTGTTTGAGTACTAAGATCTTCCTCGTGTGGCACTATCTGGCATCTCCCGAGTTGTCTTAAACTCGGCAGGGTGCATAAGGTTGAATGCTCTTAAGTCCCATCAGTAGAAAGTGAGTTCTAGCTGCTGGCATATACATGACCTCATCAACAGGCAACCTTCCCAGTGTCCACTGTATTTGGCTGGCAGTGAGAGTCTGAAAAAATGAAGTCCATGCCATAACTCCTTTGGGCAGACTGACCTCTTTGGTTCTCGTGTAAAACTCTTCTATGCAAGTTTTCTTCGAGGAACCATGGCTCAAAAGCTCGGAACGATGGCAGAGATGTTCAGTCATCCATATTTGTAGCAGTAAGTTACACCCTTCGAAGAAATTCCCCCTGGCTTTGCAGCCTGTGAGAGCTCGAAAGATATCAGATACCACCATAGGCGCGAGAGTACTTTCATTCTGAGTGAGCAAAGTACTGACGACCCCGGATATTTTCAGATCAATATTTCCGTCTTTCCTCAGAAATACCAGAAGGCCCAAAAATGTTATCATGAAAGCCACTCGTCAGTGCTCATCCCACTTCTGACGGGCTACCTTTGCTGCATAGTTTGTTAACCGGATTATTGAATCCTCCTACATGACCATATTTGTCGTATAGGAAGCATGGATTACAAAAACTGGCGGCCAAATCTGGGTTATGGACCGTCCTGGGTATCTTTAGTGAGTCTAGAAATCGATGCACCATGACAGCTCTTGGGGCAGCCAGGTATTTTTGCCTTAATGGAAGTTCAGCATTTCCGATGTACCCAGCTATTTCCTCCAGAGTCGGGGTGAGTTCAAAATCGGAGAAGTGGAAAACGTTGTGCGTTGGGTCCCAGTAGGTGACCAAAGCTCTTATGATATCTCCTCGAGGCTGGATTTCCAATAAACCCGTGAGACTCTTCAGATATTTCTTGACCTCATCTTGCCCTTCAACACCTAGATCATTCCACCATAGCCGTAACTTGACAGGGATTTTAATCATTATTGAAAAGTGCTCTTTTTGCATCGTGCTCATCCTGCACATTTATTAAGGTGACTTAAGCAAAAGTGATTTGACTCAAAAATGTTTTGACCATATTTTAGAAAGAAAGATCTGATTCTCGAACACGGCCTTTCAGCACTTCGGGTATGAAGATTTTAAGGCTGTGAGGGTCAACCGATCAAAACTCCAAAAAAATGATCGAAAGTGGTTGTTTATGCAAAGTCAGCCTTCCGTCGTCCCTTTCGGAAACATTTGGCCATTTTTGACAAAAACAGTCACTTGATTTATTTATGACTCTTTTGTTTGTTTGTTTTTTTAGTAATGACCCGACATGGGGAACACGACCTCACAGAGCCTCGGGGGCGAGGATCCTAAGGCCATTGGGCAAGTTGGCCAGAAAAAATAAAAATGACCAACAATGGCCGTTTGTGCAAAGTCAGCCTTCTGGCGTCCCTTTCGGGAACATTCGGCTATTCTTGACAAAACGGCATCACCCGACTCACTTATGACGAAATTAAAATTCTAACATTTTGGCTATTTTAGAAAAGGAGAGGTTGGACCCGATGAGGGTTGCCTACGTATCTCGCACCCTGTGAGAATCAAACCGGCGTAGTTCGGGCCGATCAGGAATAGGGAAATAAACTAAACCCCTTTTTTTAATACAATTTTTTTTAAAGAAAAGGAGAAAAAAAAATTCTGGATTTTTATTTATTTATTTTTTTTGAAAAGAGACGAAGACTAAGGAAATATTTTTCTTTGAATTTTAAACTTCTTTTCACTTTTTTTGAAATTTCGAAAATCTTTTAAGGAAGTACTTGGACTATTAGTCTGAATTTATGAAAGAGATACTACAAAAGAATAGGGAGTCTTGACCAGCCGAAAATCTTTCGAAAACCTCTTTCTTATTTCAGGGTATGACACTAACAGAATAGGGAGTCTTGACCAGCAAGCTCCTCCCCGGAGGTAAGAAGAGAAGGATTTCGGCACAGTTTATATACAGTCCAGATAATATCAAAGCAGTAAAAGACAACATTTAGCACGTTATGTCAAAACATGTAATAAAGATCAAATAATAAAGCCAAATATAACAATTATTCTAAGCTCGAATTCTTGAACCCTGAACCAGAGGTTCTGGGTAGTCTCCCCAGCAGAGTCGCCAGAGCTGTCATACCTCCTTTTTTGCGCGCCCGCCCCGAAGGGTAAAATGCGCGAGGGAGTTTTTCCAATTTAAGTGACAATATTCGAAAAATGGGATTATTTATTTATTTCAGAGTCGCCACTTGGGAAAGGTTTGGCTTTTGGTGTCCCAAGTCACCGGTTTATCTTGAATCCCAAATCGAGGAAATTTTCGACTTTCCAAATGAAGTCTGAGAACCAGAAATTCTAAGTAAGGAATTCTGTTGACCCGAGGGAAGGTGTTAGACACCCCCGAATCCCGTGGTTCTAGCACGGTCGCTTAAATTGCTATAATGGCTTAAATATCTGATTTTAATACATGTTATAACGTATGTGCTTTTTTTATTAAGTTTAAACCGCTTTTATTATTATTATTTTTATAGAATTGCAACGTCGTAAAAATGCATCTCGAACCACGTCACAATCAATGCACCCGTGGTTGTTAACACATTCCGACTCCGTTGAGATTTGAATTTGGGTCACATAAATGCGCACCCGAATTTAAGAATGTAATTTAATTAAGTCGCGCCTAAAGAGTCTAACGCGTTATTATCTTTGGGGAAGGCAGTGAAATTCACTAAACAGTCCATCCCAAATTCTAAGTATTTTATTTTCTTGACCAATTATTGAGGGCCCCGCAATTTACATTTTTATTTGGCGAGGCTCGTCTCATATTTTGAAAGGATAAACCTACAGCGACTACATTTTTCTATTATGTTTGTCTCTAAAATGAAAGAAAGAAAATACACGCTAATTAAATTACATGCTTGGCCAACTCCGACCTCTTATTAATTATCGGATTAATTATTTATGAGGCGGGGAATTGTTTTATGCCTTATTCCATGAGCGAACATGCTTTTAACATAATAAAGGAAATTGCATACAAGATTAATGAAATGCTAAACTCACGCTAAACATTCTTCAAGTTGAATTAAACTAACTTATTTAAACTAGATTAATGGAATTAACTACTAGAGGATGCTACTAATGGGATTCGAACATTGTCCTATAAACTGCCTAACGAAATCTGATTTGATAGAGTCAGCTCAAATGACTTAAAACTATATTGCATTTTTTGCCAAATTAGAAACAACCTGTCTTACGTGTTTAAAATAAGAATAGAGATGAGATTTAACTATCGATATACTAAACACCTGTGCATTCCATGTCATACAGACAGCTAAATAACTAAGATCACAGTATTAAACAAACTAAGTTTCAGAATCGAACAGTATTAACAGGGGGTTCAAATTGTACTGTCAAAACAAAGAATGGCCCTGGGAACTAATTAATCGATCGAAACTCATTTCAATTGATTATATAGTTAAACACATACACTCATCAATGAATAGAGAAAAATTCGCCAAAATAAAAAGTCCGGGCAAGGTGGACAGAATAGTCGACACAAAAAATGAAAACAAATCAACTAACATTTAAACACATGAACAAACATTTAACAAAACAAACAACATGAACTGGCAAGGAAAAGAAAAAGAAAATAACTTAAAGAATTGAAAATCAGACGACCATGTCTCGGATTTTGAATCGAACCTCTTTTGGGGTTGAACGGACTTTAATCGAAGTGTTCTCAACTGAGAACACTTCGATTAAGGTCTATTAGACCCCAACCTTCTCGTTTAATTGGACAAAAACTTCAAATTCCGGATTTCTAGGGTTCTTGGGCTTGATTTGGGACTTGCGGTTTCCTGGTTAGATTTGGACCAAACCAAGCTTGGCTTGGTCACGAGGGAGGTCAGGGGGGTACCTGGTATGGATTTGGGGGGGTTTGGCAAGGTTGGGGTCCGGCTCGAATCTTCAAATGAAGATTCGAGACGGTGGGGAAAGATTCGAGACCTATGGTTTGTAGATCCGTGTTCAGGGGGTCGAGGTGTACTAGGGGTGTTAGTCTGGTGGTCACCGGCATCGTTGTCGCCGGGTTTACGGTGAGGGAAAGGGGGGGCGGTGCTAGGGTTCTTGAGGGTGTCTGGGAAGGGGACGATAATGGGGAGGGGGGGTCTGGCTTAGGGGGCGTGGGGGTAAGGGTTTGGGCTTATATAGTTAGGGGGAAAATTAATCTAGGCCGTTAGATCATCAACAATCGATGGCCTGGATTAACCATCTTAAATGGAAACGACGCCGTATGGGTTAAGTGAGACCGGTGGGTCTCTGGGTGAGACGGGTCGGGTTAAAATGTGGGTATGGAGATGTGATCTTGGCCGCTGATCATTCTGAGATCAACGGCCCAGATCAAGCATGATCAAGATGACGTCGTTTGGACGTCCCTGAGGTCAACTGATCTGGACCGGGCAAAATAGATGCTTTGGGCCCGATTTGGGTCCAAATTGAAATGGCTCAATCCCAATTTTATCCAATTTCAACTTATTTCTTTTCTTTTTCCATTTATAATAAAAATCCGAATTTACAAAATTCTAAAAATATATTATAAAAAATACAAAAATCAAAATTATATCACAAGACACCAATTAAGTTTTAGTAATAATTAACACACAATATCATATATTAATTAAACAAAAATCAACCTTTAAACGATAAAATGACAAAATTAACAAAGATAAATATTTTTGTGATTTTTTATTCATTCAAAACTAAATATGATTTAATTAATTCCTAATAGTAGAACAAAATCCCAACTTTATGCGCGAGATACATTTTTTGTATTTTCAATTGATAAAACTAAACAATCACAGATAAAAACTACAAAAATGCCAAACAAATTCACAAAATTATACACAAAGACAATTTATTATTATTTTTTCGATTTCTTTTGGAGTAATTGTCGTGTAAACAAAAATCACGTGCTCACAATAGCATGAAAACAGCAGAATTTAATGAATATATGGAAGACTTAAATTAAAGAAACTGAACAATAATACGGAAATCAACATATGCCTCTACCCAATAACTGGTGTCACATTACTCACGAACTTCTAGAGTACTAAATACAACCATTTGAAAGAAAAATATAAATTGTTTGTCTCGAATACATGAGATAACAGACTGAAATAAAGATAGAGGAGACGTCGGGCCTGCAGACGCTTGCAAGGCTACCTCGGTGTCTCACTGGACTGAAAGCTGGCTCCCGCGCTACTGTTGTTGTCCAAGACCTGGATCTGTGCAAAAGAGCACATAGTGTAGTATTAGCACAACCGACCTCATTTGTTGGTAAGTGTCTGGCCTAACCCAGGCGAGGTAGTGATGATGCTAGGACCAGACTCCAGATAAACCTGTGCAATTATATACTATATGGCGGAAAAGTAAACAGGTAATAAGCAATCAAAGCTGGGAAAGGGGAAACATGCTCCGAAAGTAGCAAATAAAACAGAATATCAAAGAATAGTAAGGAAACTACAATTTAACTTCTAACACGGATAAAGAGAAATAAGGCAACTTTCACTTTCAGTTTCATCTTGTTGCAGGCGTGCAACCCGATCCCATTTCTCATATCTTGTGGTAGGCGTACCACCCGCTCCCATTTCGGTAAATCTTGTGGTAGGCGTACCACCCGCTCCCATTTCAGTATATCTTGTGGTAGGCGTACCACCCACTCCCGTTTACATTTCATCACACAATCACAAGAAATTCCGGCAAGGGAACATAAATAATATAATAAATTCCCGGCAAGGGAACACAACAATATTATAATTTTCCCGGCAAGGGAACAACAATGTTGAATTAGTCATCCCGGCAAGGGAGAATCAGCTATAACCAATCTCAACTTGTACTCAGTTCAATTATTGAAAACGCTTAGTCATCGAAGATCATTAAGTAAAGCACCTAAGTGTCATTTAGGAACACACCAACTTTCAATTTAAGACTCACGGTCATGCTTGACACCAACGTATAGATACTCATCACTATGTCTATACGTCGTACTCAACAAGAAGCAAGTAGCAAGTATGACTCAACTCCTAATCCCTCAAGCTAGGGTTAGAACAAACACTTACCTCGATGCCTTGATCACCACTCAAGTCTCAACTATAGCTTTACTCCTTGATTCCACCACCAATTCGCTCGAATCTAGTCACAAGTTACTTAATTACATCAATAAGTGCTAAATGAATCAACCTCAATGCATGAATATGAGAATCTAAAGTTTTACCCAAAAGTCAGAAATCGCCCCCGGGCCCACGTGGCCGAAACCCGAGGTCCGGAATGAAACCCGATTACCCATTCCCCCAAGAATCCAAATTTATAATTTGTTTTGAAATCGGACCTCAAATTGAGGTCCATATCCCCAATTTTAGAAAAACCTAGATTCTACCCAAAATACCCAATTTCCCCATCTTTGATTTGAAGTTGAAATCATGTTAAAAGATGTCAAGGAGTGAAGAAAATGAGTTAGAAATCACTTACCAACGTTTTTGGAGAAGAAATGTTGTTTGAAAAATCGCCTCTTATGTTTTTGGGGTTTTGAAAAGTGAAAAATAGCTGAAATTCCCGCTTATTTATACCCACATCAGACCCCCAGTGCGGACCGCATCAAATGGACTGCGGCCGCACAGCCTCCACCACGGACCGCATAAAGGCGACCGCAACCGCGCTGGCCCCTCCCTGAAGACCTGCAGTTGAGCTCCCTGTGCGGACCGCACAAAGACGACTGCGGCCACACAGCTTCCACCGCGGACCGCACAAAGGCGACCGCGGCCGCGCTGGCCCCTCCGCGGTCGCACGCGATTTCTCACGGACCGCACTAGAGGGTTCAGAGATTGTGGCTTCCTGAACCTGCAACACCTGACTTTCTAAGCCTAAGGCATCCCGGAACCTACTCGAAACTCACCTGAACCCTCGAAACTCCAACCCAAGTATACACACAACCTCAAAAACATCTTACGAACATATTCGTGTAATCAAATTACCAAAATAACATCACGAGCATCGAATTAAACCTCAAGATCACTGAAAATTCTCAAAACTCTTTTAAATATCAAATTTCTCAATTTAGGTCCGGATCGCGTCCAACGACGTCCGCTTTTAACCAAATTTCACAGGAATGACTCAAGTCATATATAAGACCTGCACCGGGTTCCAGAACTAAAATACGAGCCTGATACCATTGCTTTCTAATCAGTTTTCATTTCAAATTTCCTTAATCAATTTCTGAAACATAATTTCACTTAAAAATTTATTTTTCGGGCTTGGGACCTCGGAATTCAATTCCGGGCATACGCCCAAGTCCCATATTTTCCTGCGGACCCCCCGGGATCATTGAATTACGGATCCGGGTCCGTTTACCCAAAATATTGACCGAAGTCAAGATTATTCCTTTTAACATCAAAACTTAGCATTTTTTTCACAGAGGATTTCAAGGCCTCGGAGGCACAGAAATTAACTGAAAGCAAGCGATATCACCATACAAGGAAATTAAAGTTTATAAATTTACCAAAAAAATTAAATAATAAATACAAGGAAAAATGAGGCTTTTAAAAAATTGATTGTAAGTACAACTTTATCCAGATTAGAATGTATTTGTGAAAGATTAAAAAAATTAATTATAATTTTGTATTAAAATTTGAGCTTTTATAATAATATTAGCTTTTATGTGCATACATTGTGCGTGTATTATTTTATATTTGAATTAAATAAACTTGACACTTCTTGATAAGGAACTAAATTGCGTTCAAAGTTTTTTAAACATCCTCAAAATTCTATATATAAATAAATAAAAGAAACATTCTTAAAATAAACGTAGGTTAAAAAAAAATTCAAGAAGGAATTAGATTGTCCCAATTCCTAAAATGTAACAATAACAAAAAAGGAAAATACATTTCCGAGAAGGAAACAGATTACTTTAAAAAATTACAGAGAAAGAACCTTTCAAGGAGCAATCATTTTGTCCTCTAGTCCCAAAAAGACACCTAAACTTAAAAAGAGAAAATGAAAGTAATATTGCCTTGAAAGAATTGATATTTTTTATATTGTATTAAAAGCACGAAGGTCCTTAGTAAATTGTCGTTCACCATTTTTACCAACTTTTAAAAATAGAGCTCCCACTAGATAAAATAATAATATAGTTATTTTTTTTATTTTTAAGTATATAAAATCTACTAAATTTTATTTACCAAATCCTTCCTTATTTGCACTACATACAAAATTCTAATATTTAGAACTTAAAAATCTATTCAGATTTCACCATTTCAATTAAACACAAAGGTATAATAAACACATAAAATTAGTCATTAACCTAAAAATCTTAACTTTTATGCAAATTACCTTACACATATAAAGAAATTGACGATGGAATAATCATTAAAAGATAATGAATACTTATGTAGGCATACTTATATAATTAAATAAAGACACATATATAAATATTATAGCTATATGTGTATATAGGAGTACTGAAATAAAAATACGCTCATATACAAATTAAAAATAGGGAAATATTGCATATATATAAGAAAATATCATATTACTTTAGGGCAGAGTGTGTTACTTTATTGAGTAATTAAATTATTAAAAATTAGTTAGTATATATATATATATACTAACTAACTTTGTTAGACAATTTATTTGAGTTATATATAATTATAAAATAAAAGTTAAACAAAACTTTTTGAACATAATAAATGTTGTTTCCATTAGCTAGCTCAATAAATAAAGATATCATATACCACAAAAGTTTTCAGATGTCTTATTTGTGATTAAAAAAAGGACTTATATCAGAATTTGAAAATTAAAAAATCTTTTGGTCTTCTAGAAATTGTGATGACCCTTTTAAAAGTCCATTCTGTGTTTTCAGACCTTAAAAATCTCCTTTTATCTCACCTCGACTTGCGTGCGCGGTCTGAGCGTATATCTGGAACGCTTTTATGTGAAAATTTGATAAAAATGCTAATTTTGCCTTTAAAATTGAATTTAAGTTGGCTTTGGTCAATATTTTGGGTAAACAGACCCGGACCCGTGATTTGACGGTCTCAGTGGGTCTGTAGAAAAATATGGGACTTGGGCGTATGCCCAGAATTGAATTCCGAGAAATGAATTTTTTAAGAAAATTGTTTAACTGAAATTATAAGAGTTTTTGGAAATTTAAATGTTTGAATTTGATGGTATCGGACTCGTATTTTGGTTCCAGAGCCCGGTACAAGTCTAATATGGTATTTAAGTTGTGCCTGTAAAATTTGGTTAAAAACGGACTTCATATGACGTGAATCGGACCCTCGGTTGTGAAAATTTGAACTTAAGAGGTCTTGAGATTTTTCTAAGATTTCGTGCTAAATTCTTTGTTAAAGATGTTATTTTGATGATTTGATCGCACGAATAAGTCCGTAAGATATTTTTAATAAAATATAAAAAGAAACATATTAATTAGAAATGTAATTTGATGCAATATTGCAGGCATATATTTTAAATTGATATATAATGTGCAATTTTCTAGAATAAAAATTGTGTTCCCTTCTAATCAAACAAACAACAATCATCTTGCAATATTAAAGTTTAGTAAGACAAAATAAAAAGGAAAGGTACATTAATTTGAAACTTAAGGCAAATTCACGGCATAAATTGTTTACTAAGAATCAAATTGAATGATTCATGCCCTACTTGAAATTAAATAAACTTGATACTTCCCAACAAGAAATTGAACTGTGCTAGAACGAAAAATACTCCTAAAATTTCTAACATAAGTAAAAAATGGAGTTCTAGTTTCTCGAACTTGATAATTGTCAAAGATGATTATTACAATTTCAATTTCAAGTAGTCTTAAAGTAATTATATGTATGTTACACGAACAAAATTTTAGAATTATAGTTATCTACGAAGTGTGATCTTTTAGTTTTTACTAAAATAAATAATTCGTAGCCAATAATCTCACGATTCAACTACAAAACTCGTAGCAAATTAAAAATGCTATTTTGTGACAAAATATTTTTGTGACTAAATTGTATGTTCAATAGCGACAATTAAATAATTGTCACTAATTATTTGCAGTATCAGCGATAAAAATTAAGGTCACAAATAAATATAAAATTTTGTGGCTAAAGTTTACCTTGTTTAGCTACAAATTCTAATTCGCCACTATTGTAATAACATATTTTTTGTGACGAAACTTATTTATATCCAAAATTTAATTACTTTTAAGACAAATAATGCTTCGTCATTAATTGGGTACATCATTAGTGACAAAATAATATGTCACTGATAATTTTAAATTTGTGGCTAATATTATTTAATAATTGGCGCCAACTCAATTTTTGGTCGGAAACTTTAGTGGACAAAATTTTGCTACAAAATATTGTGTTTCGTCACTAAAAGTATGTGGCTTATGTATTTAAAGACGAAATGTAATTTTTGTTACGAAAAGTAAACTATTAGTGACGAATTAGTGACGAATTTTATGTCGTAGCTAATAATTTCATAGCTAAATATCAGTTTTGTTGTAGTGTATAAAATACATATAAAAATTATATATGACATATTGATGGAATATTTACATTACAAATTATCACAATATAATATACTTGAAATATATTAAAGGTATATTATGAGTAAAAATAAAATTGTACAGTAAAAACTTTAAAACTTAAAAGAAAAAAATACTAAAATTTCCATTGTGCAACCTCGTTAAAGAGGAGATTATTTTTTAGATATTCTTTTTTCAGAATCTTTGATATATTTGGTAAGTGTTATTTATGGAAGAGAAGAAGAAAATTATGGAAGAGAGGGGGAATATGGATCCCTGAGTTAATGAGTTACCAACGTGAAAGTGCTAAAAACGTAAAAAAAATGTGCCGATTTTAGAATAAACAAAGATTATATCATTTATCAAAATAGTTTTTAAAAAGCGAGCGACCATGTAAATACAGTGTTATTTTATTTTTCCTATTATTAAAAAGTTATAGTCTACCACCTGAGATAGCCAATATCTTCAACGGAAATGTACAATCGACGAATTGAAATATTATCATTCTTTGCATTACTGTGGTAAAATAAGTTTCGCACCAAAAAAAAAATGTTTCGAAAGCTACGAAGAAAACTTCTGAGTTCACGTGGGTTATGAGTTGAGAATGGAAACTTTAACAAACAAAAATATAAGGTATTTGACCTGTATTTTAACAAACAAAAATATTAGGTGACACGTGTATCTATCATGGAGTGTGGCATAAGCAGTACAGCAACCACAAATTTTTTAATTTAAAAACAAAAAGTACGTTAAAAATATATGAATCATGAAATTTATTTTAAAAACATTTCAATTGTATACAATTAAGAATGTACAAAATTTGATATGATTATCTAGTTTAATGATACGTTTACATATTAACAGTAAAACTTTTGAGGATAATGAAATCTTACTTTATTTTGGGATTGTTACACAAATAGCTGGTCAAATTATTGTTTACTTTTTCTAACCAATATGCATAAATTATACATTGATTATAAGCATTTACACACACACGAATTTTTAATGGAAAATGTAGAATTTCATATAGAATTAATTCCTATAATTTTTATTGACTGAATCGAATTGTTTATGACTAGATTTGGGAATTTCGGGCACGAATTCGCGAGGCAAAGGCTTGTTGGAATTTTGAATTGATTGCAAAGCGAGGTAAGTGTTTGGTCTAACCTTAGCTTGAGGGATTAGGAGTTGTGTCTTATTTGCTACATGTTAATTGTGGAGTACGACGTATAGGCATGGTGATGAGTATCTATACGTTGGTATCAAGCATGCCCGTGAGTCTTATACTTTGATTAATGTGACTCCGTTTCGTATTGTATATGCTCTATATGATAATTTCTATTGAGGAATATGACTTGTGGAAGTATTATTGTTAATTGAACATGGTAGAGCGTTGGTTCAAGTTGAGAATTGAATTGTTGAACATTGTAGAGCATTGGCTCTAGTTAAGAATAGAATTATTGAACATTATAGAGCATTGGCTCAAGTTGAGAATTAAATTGTTGAACATTGCAGAGCATTGGCTCAAGTTGTGAATTGAGTTGTGGAGTAAACGTGAAAGAAGAAAGGAGAGAGAGAATCATGATATTGTCTCCCTTGCCGAGATGTTATTGTTTTGATGTTGTTTCCCTTGCCGGGATTCTTTCGTGATTGGTGTTGATTTGTATATGATTTGGATCGGGTTGCACACCGCAATAATATTATATGGATCGGGTTGCATGCCGCAACAATATTATATGGATTGGGTTACACACCGCAACAATGTTATATGGATCTGGTTGCACGCCGCAACAATATTATATGGATCGGGTTGCATGCCGCAACATCATTATATGATTTGGATCGAGTTGCACGCCGCAACATCATTATATGATTTATATCGGGTTGCATGTCGCAACAATATGATATGTTTTGGATCGGGTTGTACTCCGCAACAGTAATATATGGTTGGGATCGGGTTGCACGCTGCAACAAGAAAGAATAAAAGTGAATATTGATTCTTATGGTGAGCACGAGTAAAAGCATGAAGGGTGGTGACGTGCACTTTCTGCTGCTGTATTTATTTGTTGTTATCAATTCAAGTGTTTTTAACGATTCAGAATTTCCTTACTGTTGTGATCCTTTGTGTTGGAACCCGTATTGTTTTGAATACCTCGCCTCATTTATATAAAGCTTTCAATACTTAAATTTTCAACAATTGTTATACCTCTAATTCAATTGGCTTCTCAACTAAATCTCCTTAGAACGTCTGAGGTCATATTTTTACTTAAAAATAGAATTTCTGCTAAGTTAATATATTAAATTCCTTGTTAAAGGTAATATTTCATTTGGTGTTGTACCTTAATTGAAAATGGTACTTTCTCTATTTAAATAATTTCTAAAAATAACTTCATCTTTTCTTGTTGATTTCCTAAATGGGTTGGAAGTTGTACTCTACTTTATATTAAGTAAATGAGACACCTTGAACATTCTTAATAGTATTAGGTTATGGACCCTATGAACTGAGTAACATGAAAACGTTGTTGCGGAATGTGAGACGAAAACATGTGGGCACCAGGTGCCGGGAAAAAAATATGATGATTTTATTTAATGGCACGTGAGTTGCCCGTGCGGTTGTGATAGAAATATGGGCACGAGATTGTTACACCTTGTGTATTTGGCGTTATCATGTTGTAAAGGGGCTAATTCGATAGGAAGATAATTTCTATGAGATATTTAAATGATGCGATAGTTATACGTTAAGATTGGAAGTCATTCGAGTTGTGATTAAAAATTCGACAAAGATCGCAGCAAGTTACGGGTTTTAAATTTCACTGAAATTTAGATAGAATGTTGATGGATTTTCTCTCAATATACTAGAAGTTATAGTGTGTTCTACCCACCGAATCGAAGGTCTATGAGTCTAGTTTCCAACGCAATAAACCGTTCGTTAATACGACTTCGGAGTAGAGAGATATTAACATTTTCGTACAGGGGTGCACACTGTTACGGGAACAGTGTGCATAGTCGGTTTTGGTTAAAAATAATTATTTAAGTCAGTTTTAAAACATAACCCCTACGTTTTATCCTCTCCAAAACAGAGCCTAAAACCTAGGGATTTCCTCTCAAACTCCTCCCATCCATCTAGCCAATCATAACAATAATTTAGTCATCCTCAAGATAGAGAACACCATGGTAGCTTCGGAATCGTGAATTCTTCAATGTTTCACTTTTCGTAGGAAGACTCCGCCTTGAAGTAATCTAGAATTTAAAGTAATTCTGGTCACATAAGGTATGATTTAACTTCCTCTTTGATCTTTGTAAACTTCTACCATAAGAATTCCTAAGAAATAGTTGAAACCTCTATAGAAATATTCTTGATTTTTTAAAGAAACCTCTCTTAATATGACTTGATTGTTGGGACTATTTTATATGGTTTTATTGTGTTGTTTAGATCTGTGAAGACATAGATGGAATTGTGTCGATGAGGAGATGTAGTAAAGTAAAAATTTGGTGGTGTGTTGGGGGGAAATTAAGCTACAAAAGAGTCTACAAATTCATGCCCGCAAGTTGTTCGCTTAAATGTCTAAATGAAGAATTATATAAGATATGAGCTTGAATTTGATATTGAATGGTTCGTATTATGTAGGAAATCGTTCCTAAGGCTTTCGAGGTCTCCGAAACTGCATACAACTCCATCGACAAGGTATGTAGGGCTTTCGCTATACATGACTAGAATTTGAATAAACGTTTATCGAATTGTTTCGTCGGATTTGAGTTATTTCACCTTCAACTTATAAAGATGCTTAGACCTGATCCTTTCTCATAGATTTCTTACTTCAGAGAATATATATGAATTCTCGGATTTCCCTGTTCCTTTCTTAAAAAGAACTAGAGCCTTTCGACGTTCATATAAATCATGAATAAGTAACACTTACTTCAAAGGTACTCATAATACATAACTCTTATGTTCTTAGTACTTGTTGGCTTGTAGTTGAAAATTAATTATTTTAGCGACAACCATGATAGTCGGGGAATAATGATGATAGTCCACTTCGACTCTTCGTAGAATACGTCTTTTAAGGTTAGTTTTGCATTGCACTTATATAATTCATGATTTAATATATGTATGTATTTACTTTCATTACCGAACCGCACTTTAGACGGCCGGGTATGACACCTATTGTGTAACCACTGATCAGTTGGGATTACCGAGCTTCACGTGGCCGGGTACGATTCTACCGAGCCTTTAATATGGCTGGGTATGGTATGGATATTATAGCCCCACAGAGGGATTTATTATTATATAATGTGATATATTATAAATAGTAATAGTGAGCGACGATTCCACGAGCATACATTTATATCCATATTGAATTTTAGTTTTCCTATCGAGGCTAGTTTCAGAATTCAAATTGTCTTTATACTCTTCTCTTGTTAATTACATTTTTCATATTACACTTGTCGCCCTACATATTCAGTACATATTTCGTACTGACTCTTTTTTATGCGCTGTGTTCATGCCCACAGGTTCGGATAGACAGAGCGGCGTGCCTCCTCAGTAGGACCCCCAGGATCAGCGTTGGTTTTCGCACTCCACTTCTTCGGAGTTGCTGACTTTGAGTCCATAGGTACTATTACAGATGTATATGTGTAGTTTTAGGCATGTCGGGAGCTTTGTCCCGCCCTGTTGAGATTGTCGTACACTCTTAGAGGCTTGCGGACTAGCGGTCATTGCATATATTTTTTTTGTATGGCCCTATCGGCCTTCTGGATAGCTGTTATATTGTTGTTGCAGTCTTGTTGGCCTAGGTTATATATATATCGTGTTGGGCTCTTCTGCCTGTAGGTTAATATATATCGTGTTGAGATCTTCTGCCTGCAGGTTAATATATTTCAGATCATATCTCATGATTGGTTCGCTCGGGTCTTCGGGCATCGGGTGCCGGTCACACCTCCCAATATTGGGGTGTGACAAACTTGGTATCAGAGCAGGTCAATCCTAGGGAGTCTGCAAGCTGTGTCTAGTAGAGTCTTGTTTATGGTGTCTTGTGCACTACACTTATAAACATAAGGCGATTGGGCATTTAGGATTATTACTTTCTTCTTGATCTAGATCGTACAATAGAGCCTAATCATAAGTGTTCATTCCTAATTCTCTTTTTGTTTACCTTCTCAGTGATGCCTAATACTACGAGACGACAAGTGGATATGAAATTTATTCAGAGGTTGGATGAGGAGGCGGGAGAGGGCACAAGTTAGGTGCCACCTACTAATGTAGATCAGCATGAGCCACAGAATGAGGCTATTTCTCAGGCTTCTGGGGCAGCACCCCCATCACCCCCAGAAGGGCGTAGAGGAGCTAACGTACCTCCAGTCCCTCTCCCAGTTGTTCCTGATCAGGACTTAGACATGCGGAGTATTGTACAATTGCTGACTCGAATAGTGGCCTCCCAGGCCCAACACTAGACCCTCGGTATTGCTGATAGGTCTGTGAGTGCGAGAGTTCGGGACTTTATCAACTTGGATCCTCCAGTATTTACAGGGGTTGATCCTAATGCTGACCCACAGGATTTTCTGGATCTTATGCAACGGACCTTACAAACTATACATGCCACGGATGTTGAGTCAATGGAGTTTACTTCTTATAGACTACGCGATATTGCTGTGACATGGTATGAGACTTGGAAGAAGACTCGGGGGCCTAATGTGCCACCAGTGACATGGAAGGAGTTCTCTAAGGCATTTTTACAGCAATATTTGCCAATCGAGCTTCGAAGAGCCCGACGAGATAGGTTCTTACACTTAGAATAGGGTAATATGAGTGTTCGGGAATATAGCATGCAGTTCAACTCTTTGGCTAGGTATGCTCCTACGATTGTTGCTGATATGAGTGATTTGGTACACCAATTTGTTAGTGGTCTGAGGGTACACTTGATAAATGCGTGCATTACAGCTTCTCTAAACCAAGGAATGGATATTTCCCGTATTCAATCATATGCACAGGATCTAGAGTATCGCAAGAGGCAACAACGAGCCAATCGAGAGCATGATAGAGGTTAGAAGAAGAGGGCACGGTTCACAGGTAACACAGGAGAGTTTCGAGGTGGATTTAGGCCACAGTTTCCCCGGCATCAATCTTATCTGGTAGCCAGTGTGCCACCACAGTTTCAGGGACAGTGACATGATCGGACCACTTATTCTGGTCTAGGTCAGAGTTCACGGACCCCAGGTCCACAATTTATAGGCGAGTTCAGTCAGATAAGGCCTCAGTTTCCCAGATGTGATCGATGTGGCCAAAATCATTTTGGACCATGTCACCAGGGTTATGATGCATGTTATGCATGTGGACAGCCAGGTCATATTATGAGACATTTTCCGATGACAGTGGAGGGGGTATGGCTCAGCCGACGGCATCTGCAGGGGCTTCTTCTTCTTTTTCGGTATGTCATCCTAGGCAGAGTATGCAAACATCAGCTGGTAGGGGTAGGGGAAGAGTTGGAACTTCTAGTCCAGGAGGTCAGCAAAATCGTATATATGCTTTATCGAGTCGTCAGGATTTAGAGTCATCTCTGGACGTGGTTACATGTATACTATCCTCTTTTCTATCGATATGTATGCTTGATAGATCCTGGTTCTACATTATCATATATCTCCCCCTTCGTTGCTAGTAAATGGGATAGAGAGCTTGAATTGTTGCATAAGTCATTTGAGGTATCTACACTAATGGGTGAGTCTGTTGTAGTTAGACGGTTATATCGAAGTTGCGATGTGAAGATTCATGACCGCCATACGTTAGCTGATTTTCATGAGCTAGAAATGGTTGATTTTGATATCACTATGGGTATGGACTGGCTGGCTTCTTTTTATGCCAATGTAGATTGCTGGACAAAGATTGTTCGTTTTAATTTTCCAAGTGAGCCTATTATTGAATGGAAAGGTGATGCTGCAGAGCCTAATGGGAAGTTTATTTTTTACCTTAAAGCTCGAAAGATGATTTTGAAGGGGTACACCTATCATTTGGTACGAGTGCATGATATGGAGGTGAAATCTCCAACCCTTCAATCGGTTCCCGTCGTGAATGAATTTCTTGATGTATTTCCTGATGAAATTCCTGGTCTTCCTCCCGAAAGAGAAATCGACTTTGCTATTGATGTGCTTCCAGATACTCAGCCAATATCTATTCCTCTATATATAATGGCTCCTACTGAGTTAAAAGAGATGAAAACCCAATTGAAGGATCTTCTGAATAAGGGCTTTATCAGGCCCAGTATTTCCCCCTGGGGTGCACCAATGTTGTTTGTTCGTATGAAGGACAGTTCGTTAAGAATGTGTATTGACTATCGTCAGCTCAACAAAGTGACTATCAAGAACAAGTACCCCTTACCCAGAATTGATGATTTGTTTGATCAGTTGCAAGGTGCCAAGTATTTCTCAAAGATTGACCTTCGATACGGCTATCACCATGTTACACCCCGTAATATTACGTCAATATTACGTCCCGCAGTATTATATTACGATAATGTTACCCTCTGCAGTAATATATTACGATGATATTACGTGCAGCAGTATTAAGTTACGACAGTGTTCTACTCAACAATATTACATTACGGTGATGTTATGCTTCGTAGTAATAAGTTACGACAGTGTTGCACCCTGCATTATTGGATGTTGAATTTTTCATAAGGTAATTGACATCAGTCCAAGGAAAAGATTATTTGGAAATTATAAGGATTGTAAGTGATAAATAAATTCGTGAAGGTGAGAGGGGAAGCAAGTCGAAGAGAATGAATTTCGTTGAAATTTGGTACTTTGGGTTAAAATACGCCTCAAGCTAAAATACGCGGTATTTATGGATTAGTACCATACAAGGTACCACATGACCATAATAGTAAGGTGTATAAGGTATGTGAAAAGTGAGTAATATTTTAAATAAGTGGGAATAATTCTCAAATTTTCGGGTAATTGGTTAATTACCGGGTAATAGGACATTACCCGATTAACTAATAAGTGGATAAAACTTAATTAACTAAACACCCCACCCACGTGACAGAAAGGCCACTACATAGGAATGACTCATATCAAATTATATGTAGGTGGCAGATCAAGTCTTATTAAAACAAGACTTAAAGCACTTTGGTCTTGGGTTTCAAAAAGACATTATGTCTTTGACATCAATTATCATAATTCATTTGGTCTTTGGGTTCAAAGAGAAAACGCAAAAACGGTATTAGATTCCATTTTCAAAAGCTAGCTTCATTCATAAAAAATCCGTTCATCAATTCAAGTTTTGCCAGCGTTTTAATTTCAAAGAGCCATCAATTCTGTTTCTGATTTTCGAGAGCTTCAAAGCAGAATTTCGTCCATATTTCGCAGAAGTAGATTCGTTCAAATAATTTCGGGAACAGGTATGTTAAGGTTATCCCTTCTTTCTTTTGACATGATCTATATGATATGAACGAAGCGTGCAAATGCACAAATTGCATAAGTGACTCTACTCATAGAAGTAATAGAAAAATCTATATTCTTTAATTATCATGTGTCATAATATTTTATCATCTGTTCATGAGTCTCAGAAAAATACGAAAGTTGAAAAGATGTTACTTTATGATATTGCTCAAGAGGCAAAGTGGTCTTATGACCTTCCGAATGATTTTATTGACGTACTTTTCATGCATTGCATTCATGTGCATTGACACATGACCAGATGGCGTTATATACGCGTATATATGCAAATATATGTATATGGAATGGGAAAAAGTTATGGCGTTATATACGCACCACCACCTGATCAGTTGGTATATGATGATGATGTTGCCCACAGTGGCCGAAATATGATTCAAACGGCGTTATATACGCATATATATGTAAGTATTATTCAAACGGCATTATATACGCGTATATATGTATGTATGCATGTATATGGGATATGAGAAAGGTTATGGCGTTATATACGCACCACCACCTGATCAGCTGGTATACGATGTTGATTTTGCCCACAGTGGCCGATATGATATGATGGGATGCCCTCAGAGGCTGATGATGTTATGAAACATGTACCTATGCACGACATGACATTCATACGCATATGCATGACGTTAAAAGTAATTTATGATTTACAAAGTTATTCAGACTTACAGGTTGAGTCATGTACTCTATATGTCTTTCATATCTCTCTTGTATTTATTTATGTGCCTTACATACTCAGTGCGTTATTCGTACCGACGTCCCTTTTGCCTGGGATGCTGCGTTTCATGCCTGTAGGTCCCGATAGACAGGTCGAGAGCCCTCCAAGTAGGCTATCAGCTCAGCGGAAGATGTTGGTGTGCTCTATTTGCTTCGGAGTTGCTCGTTTGGTTAGTATGATTTAGATGTGTATTGTTTGGTATGGCGAGACTTTGTCCCGACCCTTATGACATTTATGTATTCTTAGAGGCTTGTAGACATATGTAGTGTACATAAAAGATTGTACGGCCTTGTCGGCCTATGTTTTGAGTTTATAAAGGATCATGTTGGCCTATTAGGCCCGTATGCATGTGTATATGATGATGTATTAAGAAAGATACGTTACGTTGGTACTCAGTTGAGTAAGGTACCGGGTACCCGTCCCGGCCCATCGGTTTGGGTCGTGACAAAAGTGGTATCAGAGCAGTTCTTTCCTAGGGATGTCTACAAGCCGTGTCTAGTAGAGTCTTGTTTATGGGTGTGTAGTGCACCACACTTATAAGCAGGAGGCTACAGGGCATTTAGGATTGTCACTCTTTCTTCTTACTCTAGATCGTGTGGTAGATCTCACTTATAAGAATCCAAGTTCTGAAATTCTATTTTATTCGTAATAAGACGATGCCTACTTCCCGAAAGAAGGTTGGAAAGAGAGATTGTTGTGGAAAAGTTGAGTCAGAGGATTTGGATTTTTGTATGATGCCTATGATAAGTAAATGTGAGGTCTTAAGCAGATCATGGTTGTACTGAAAGGTACAAGCTTCCTGATAAGAAGCCTTAAGGCAATAATGTCTATCCATCTTTATGGTAAAAGACAATGGGAGATTAAGAAGATAAATACAGGTTTCAACAAGAAAAAAAAACAAGATGAAGAAGGGTACGAGGCACCCAATTAATGAAGGCTAACAACATTTGTAATTGAGGCAGATGAACATAAGCCTTTTGAGTTATAGTCAATAGTAACAGAGGTATATACAATTGGTCGCACCCCTTCCAGATACGCCCTATGGAAGTTAACAAAAATAGTATAAGAAGATATGATGGATGAATTGATCGTGTTAGTTGATATTTCCGAAGGATATTGCAAGTGTGCTAGTAGATCTCCTTGTGAGACACCCAGATAGTACACTCTAAAATAGTGCAGCCAGATATGAGTACTACAAAGACATGCACTATAAACCTTGAAGGGATAAAAATTACCTTAGTGTGGCTCGCGTCTCTAGTAAAACGAGAACGTTAAGCAACTTGAAGAGCCACTGGATGGAGAAAAGGAAAATTAAAAACGAAAGAATGTCGTATTTAAGTTTTCACAAGAAAAGGGATATGCAGAAATATTAGAAGAATAATAAGAAGCGAGATAAGGAAGCATTATGAATAAAGTGTGATACATTGATGAAAACGGTAGAGTGTTACAGAACATATAGTCAAATGAAGGAAGAGATGGTGATGGGCATTAAGACAACAAAAGTGTATAGGCTATAAGGTTATATCCTCATTCCGAAAAATAAGTTCGTGAATCCAATACGACTACCAGAGGGGAGAGTTAATCCCCAAAGTAACAGAGATCAGTATGGAATGATAAACAAGATAAACTAAATATGAATTAGGGACTGAATAATTGGAAAGTACTCGACATCATGGGAATTTCAGATTTTGTCCCGCCAATAATAGAATGGATGACAAAAGAAAATTCATGAGAAATTTAGAGAATGGTCATCCAGGGAGACGCTTCCCTAAAGCAAGCAATGTGAGCAAAGTTAAGCTTAAGAGACTGTATGTGTCAGTTAATTTAAGTGACACCCTCGCGAGTAAGGGAATTTGTCATCTTTTGTACAGAATAATTGTCGCAAAGCGGGTAAGAATCATTGATGTTGAGAAACAACGCCAAAGATGAAAAGGCAAAACATCTATAGGTAGATCCTCGTGGCTTCAGCTTTTAGTACACCCCTAAATGGGGGAATATGGAGTAATGTTGCATTAAGACAGAATTAAGTGGTTCTAGTAACTATAGAATGGTAAAGGAAGAATACGATAATTGAAAGAGGAATGAGATAGCACTTATCCAAATCTTACAGATATGCTACGGTTCAAGAATATTGTGCAAGCACGATGTCAAGGAGATGAAGTAAAGGTTCCTTCCCGAGTTGTTATTAATAAATAAGGAGTCAGTGCGAGACGTAAGTTAAGAAAAAGAAAATAACCCAAGAAAGATTACGAGGAATATTGATATGAGAATAGGCCAACGAGTAGTTAGTAATTGGTCAGGAAGATCCCAGTTATGGCTAAACAGGAGGTTATAGACGAGTCATCAGATCGTGTAAGATAAACATAGCTTCAAAGAATATCATTATAATACTTGAGATATATTCAAACAAGAGTCCGGGTAGTTAAAGGTATTGTATGAGTGTTATGGGGATAAAAAAAGTCCACTGGGAAGGCAGTCAAAATATCATTTCAGAAGCAACCATACAAGCACAAGGGCATGGAAGTAAGCAACTACGGATGATTATAGGCAATAAGGACATCAAAAAGGTCTGTAATAAGCTCACAGCTTTACAAGAGTCAAGGGTTCTCCCTAAGTACTACAATGAAAGACTAGCTAAGGAGATAAAAAAGAAGGCTTCAACCTAAGCACAACAACCTAAAGAGGAAATGGTCATGTAACAACAATCTCACAACAACATTGTAAGCATTCCAAAGGAAAATGGCACCTACCGTGGCTAATGAACAGGAAGTAAGAATAAAAGTAATATTCGAGATCATATGAGTTGCATGAAAACACTGGCAAGTATGGGTGCTAAGATAAGCTAAGTATGGACGCAACAAAGGGGGCATGAAGACCAGAAAAAGTAATAGCTTACGATAAAAGAAAGCTAAAACGGAACAAAAGAATTATTTGATCAATGATCTAAAGTGAGTACATTATGGATACACTCAAGATTATGGAGCATTATCCAGACAACATATTTGTTGACAATAATATAGCTATAGAAAACTCCGGTATAAGTTAAAAGAAAAAATGGAGCCCAGGGCATAGACAAAGGATTGAATTGTTAAAAGATTCTGTCATGGATATTCCATACATGAAAGGCTAAGGTAATAACTGATACCATGAGCCATGGATTGGAAGATAGCTTAAGCCTACGTAAAGGAAGAGAAATAACACAACAACCATAATCTATAATGGCATTACAAGGAAGCCAGTTAGAAGAAGTACCAACCTCATAAGAAGTCAGTACGAAGCTCCCACTGGGTTGTGTATGTACTAGAGGTGTGAGTATTGTAATAGAGCTTCAAGTTATGAATGTGAATTACACCTAGGTGGAAGGGAGGTCAGGAAAGATATAGAAGATACAATGCGAGATTTAAATATAAGTAAGGTAAAGGTGAACAACATACGAGATACTCAAAGGCAAAAGATCGTGAATAGTCCATAATTCGGATAGAAGGCTATCAGCACGGGGATCTAGTAATCGGGAATGATAATGGCATCGTCAGAGGCATGTCTTCCAACCTATGGTTTCTAAGTACTGAGAGATCTAGTTAAGAGAATAGAGAAGAGTTGGAGACGGTGTGATGTATTGTTTGACATTCCAGAATAATATAAGGAAATATATGGCGTAAGCAAGTTGAAGGAAAGTTGCGAGTATTATAAATGGATATTTATAGGTCGCAAGCTAAAGTATGGTAGAGCGACAAAGTTTTGAGAAAACATGAGTAAGAATGAGGAAAGGCAAGTGAAAAAGTGACGAGAATGGATCAGTCCTCAAGATTAAGTCCATAAAAATAAGAGAGCTAATGGTTTCTCTAAATTATAGAAAGTTCAGTATAGCCTGAACAAACTCAAAAGAGTCTAAGACTAATAACATTCAAAAAAAATGGAATGCCACCCTATTAATAGAATGAGGGGTAATTATTATAGACAAAAAAATAACGTTTGGGCCTTCAATTAAGTAATGATCTGACGGATAAAAGAAAGGGATCTCATGAATTTGACAGGATTAAAATACCCACGCAAGGTGAATCCCATTGGGATGCCGTAAGATACGGTTATGAAAGCAGGGTATTGCCCCAAGTGGATCAATCTAATCATTTCAGATGTTCCCCGATAAAACGTGAATCCTAGCTGCAATATTACATAAAAGGTTAAGCTATCAGGGTTGGATTATGGATAAAAATTGAAGTGAATCAACAATGGATGGATAAAAGTTACAAAGTATGAGAGGATATTAGGTCGCCATTCTTAAAAGATGAAGAGTAATGTGGAGGCATTAAAGGACTTAAATTTATACATATGGAATGAGCAACGAGAGTAAGCTGGGATTTGGTAGTAGACCTCAACAACGATAAATTAAAGTAAGAGTTATGGCAGTAAACTCATACGGATGGTTAAATGGACCTATGCGATGAGATACAAAAATATTCGTGATTTCAATAAAGTACCGAGCAAAGAACTTCAGTATACTCATAGATGCCCAACATGAAATCTTATCAAGCTCTACATATGAAGCCTAGAGATTAGGCACACTTACAAGGTCAAAATCGTATTGGTTGCATGATGAAAGGTAGCAACAGTTACGAGATTGGAAAGATTCGACTACAAGTTGTGGGGTAAGAAGGAGACCTAAGGGGGGAATGCCCTAGACTTTGGAATTATTCATAGAACAATCGCCTAGATGTCAAGGAAAGTTCTAAAGTATTCGGAAGATATAAGTTAAGAAAATGATAAGAGCATTAGTCAACATTCGAGGATGAATGTTCCAAAGGGGGGAATGATGTTACACCCCGTAATATTACGTCAATATTACGTCCTGCAGTATTATATTACGATAATGTTACCCTCTGCAGTAATATATTACGATGATATTACGTGCAGCAATATTAAGTTACGACAGTGTTCTACTCAGCAATATTACATTACGGTGATGTTATGCTTCGCAGTAATAAGTTACGACAGTGTTGCACCCTGCATTATTGGATGTTGAATTTGTCATAAGGTAATTGACATCAGTCCAAGGAAAAGATTATTTGGAAATTATAAGGATTGTAAGTGATGAATAAATTCGTGAAGGTGAGAGGGGAAGCAAATCGAAGAGAATGAATTTCGTTGAAATTTGGTATTTTGGGTTAAAATACGCCTCAAGCTAAAATATGCGGTATTTATGGATTAGTACCATACAAGGTACCACATGACATAATAGTAAGGCATATAAGGTATGTGAAAAGTGAATAATATTTTAAGTAAGTGGGAATAATTCTCAAATTTTCGGGTAATTGGTTAATTACCGGGTAATAGGACATTACCCGATTAACTAATAAGTGGATAAAACTTAATTAACTAAACACCCCACCCACGTGACAGAAAGGCCACTACATAGGAATGACTCATATCAAATTATATGTAGGTGGCAGATCAAGTCTTATTAAAACAAGACTTAAAGCACTTTGGTCTTGGGTTTCAAAAAGACATTATGTCTTTGACATCAATTATCATAATTCATTTGGTCTTTGGGTTCAAAGAGAAAACGCAAAAACAGTATTAGATTCCATTTTCAAAAGCTAGCTTCATTCATAAAAAATCCGTTCATCAATTCAAGTTTTGCCAACGTTTTAATTTCAAAGAGCTATCAATTCTGTTTCTGATTTTCGAGAGCTTCAAAGCAGAATTTCGTCCATATTTCGCAGAAGTAGATTCGTTCAAATAATTTTGGGAACATGTATGTTAAGGCTATTCCTTCTTTCTTTTGACATGATCCATACGATATGAACGAAGCGTGCAAATGCACAAATTGCATAAGTGACTCTACTCATAGAAGTAATAGAAATATCTATGTTCTTTAATTCTCATGTGTCATAATATTTTATCATCTGTTCATGGGTCTCAGAAAAATACGAAAGTTGAAAAGATGTTACTTTATGATATTGCTCAAAAGGCAAAGTGGTCTTATGACCTTCCGAATGATTTTATTGACGTACTTTTCATGCATTGCATTCATGTGCATTAACCCATGACCAGATGGCATTATATACGCGTATATATGTAAATATATCTATATGGAATGGGAAAAGGTTATGGAGTTATATACGCACCACCACCTGATCAGCTGGTATATGATGATGATGTTGCCCACAGTGGCCGAAATATGATTCAAACGGCGTTATATACGCATATATATGTAAGTATTATTCAAACGGCATTATATACGCGTATATATGTATGTATATATGTATAGGGGATATAGGAAAGGTTATGACATTATATATGCACCATCACCTGATCAGCTGGTATACGATGTTGATTTTGCCCACAGTAGCCGATATGATATGATGGGATGCCCTCAGAGGCTGATGATATTATGAAATATGTACCTATGCACGACATGACATTCATATTCATATGGATGACGTTAAAAGTAATTTATGATTTACAAAGTTATTCAGACTTACAGGTTGAGTCATGTACTCTATATGTCTTTCATATCTCTCATGTATTTATTTATGTGCCTTACATACTTAGTACATTATTCGTACTGATGTCCCTTTTACCTGGGGACGCTGCGTTTCATGCCTGAAGGTCCCGATAGATAGGTCGAGAGCCATCCAAGTAGGCTATCAGCTCAGCGAAAGATGTTGGTGCGCTCTATTTGCTTCGGTGTTGCTCGTTTGGTTAGTATGATTTAGATGTGTATTGTTTGGTATAGAGGAACTCTGTCCCGACACTTATGACATTTATGTATTCTTAGAGGCTTGTAGACATATGTCGTGTACATAAAAGATTGTACGGCCTTGTCGGCCTATGTTTTGAGTTTATAAAGGATCATGTTGGCCTATTAGGCCTGTATGCATGTGTATATGATGAGGTATTAAGAAAGATATGTTACATTGGTACTTAGTTGAGTAAGGTACCGGGTACCCGTCCCGGCCCATCGATTTGGGACGTGACACACCAGTTGCGAATTAAGGAGAGAGATATTCCGAAAACAGCTTTCCGGACTAGATATGGCCATTATGAATTCCTTGTGATGTCTTTCGGTCTTACTAATGCGCCGGCAGCTTTCATGGATTTAATGAATCGGGTTTTCAATCCATTTCTAGATATATTTGTAATTGTTTTCATTAATGATATTCTGGTATATTCTCGATCAGAAGCAGAACATGAGGATCATTTGCGTGTGGTGTTGCAGACTTTGAAAAATCAGAAATTATATGCTAAATTCTTCAAATGTGAATTTTGGTTGAATTCAGTGGCTTTCCTTGGGCATATTGTTTCTGATGAAGTATTAAGGTAGATGGTCAGAAAATTGAAGCAGTACAAAATTGTCCTAGACCCACAACTCCTATGGAAGTTCATAGTTTCTTGGGCTTAGCTAGTTATTATCGGAGATTTGTGGAGAACTTCTCTTCTATTGCTTCTCCCATGACAAAATTGACACACAAAGACGTTAAGTTCCAATGGTCTGACGCATGTGAAAGGAGCTTTCATGAGTTGAAGAAACGCTTAACATCAGCACCTGTTCTAGCACTTCCTGAGGGATCTGAAGGTTATGTGGTATATTGTGATGCATATAGGGTTGGATTGGGATGTGTTCTAATGCAGCATGGCAAAGTTATTGCATATGCTTTGAGGCAGTTGCGGAAGCACGAACACAATTATCCGACTCATGATATTGAGTTAGCAGCTATTATATTTGCCTTGAAAATATGGCATCATTATCTTTATGGTGTTCATGTGGATATCTATACAGATCACAAAAGTTTGCAATATATATTTAAGCAGAAAGAGTTGAACTTGAGACAAAGGAGGTGGCTTGAATTACTGAAGGACTATGATATGGATCTTTTGTACCATCCAGGCAAAGCAAATGTGGTAGCTGATGCGTTGAGTCATAAATCCATGGGCAGCTTGAAGCATGTAGAAGCTGGGAAATTAGAAATGACTAAGAAGATATATCGATTGGCTAACCTAAGTGTGCGACTATGTGGTACAGGTGACCAGGGTGTAGTAGTCCAAAATATTATGGGCTCATCACTGGTAGCTGAGGTAGAAATGTGTCAATTTGAGGATCCTGAGCTAGTCAAGATTAAAGAGAGCATCCCTTTTCAGAAAAAGCAGCTGTTCGGTCAATTTGATGATGGAATTCTAAAATATAAGGGTCGATGGTGTGTACCTAATATTGGGGAGCTTTGTAAGCAAATTATGACAGAGATGCACTAGTCTCGGTACTCAGTTCATCCTGGTTCAACTAAAATGTATCATGATCTTCATCAACTATATTGGTGGAACGACATGAAGAAAGATATAGCCACATTTGTGGCTCAGTGTCCCAACTGCCAACAGGTTAAAGCTGAACACCAGAAACCTGGAGGGATACTTCAAAATATTGAGATTCCAGCTTGGAAATGGGAATCGATTAATATGGATTTCATTACAGGATTGCCCAATTCTCGGCGGAAGTTTAATTCTATTTGGGTCATTGTGGATAGGCTGACGAAATCAGCTCACTTTCTCCCAGTTAGGAGCACCTATTCAGCTGAAGATTATGCGAGACTATATATCAAGGAAATAGTTCGGCTACATGGAGTTCCGCTTTCTATTATATCTGACAGAGGTGCCCAATTTACAGCTAATTTCTGGAGGTCTTTTCAAGAAGGTTTGGGTACTCTTGTTAACCTTAGTACTCTTTCATCCATAGACCGACGGACAAGCCGAATGCACTATTCAGACGCTCGAAGATATGTTGCGAGCTTGTGTCTTAGACTTTAAGGGAAGTTGGGAAGATCATTTACCGCTTATTGAGTTTGCTGACAATAACAGTTATCACGCCGGTATTTAGATGGCACCCTATGAGGCACTATATGGGAGGAAATGCAAATCTCCTATTGGCAGGTTTGATATTGGCGAGACAAAGTTGCTAGGACCCAAATTGGTACAACAAGCTGTAGAAAAGGTAAAGTTGATCCAGGAAAGGTTGCGTATAGCTCAAAGTCGACAGAAATCATATTCAGATAGCCGACGTCGAGACTTGGAATTTGTTGTGGGAGACTGGGTATTCTTGAAAGTGTCGTCTATGAAGGGTGTAATGAGATTTGGCAAGAAGGGAAAACTCAGCCCTAGATATATTGGGCCATATCAGATTGTTCAGAGAATTGGGCGAGTAGCCTACAAACTTGACTTGCCACTGGAATTAGACGCAATACATCCGATATTTCACGTTTCCATGCTTCGCAAATTTTTAGGTGATCCTTCTTGCATCAGTTCTATTGAGGATATTCAAGTTACCAAGGACTTGTCATATAAGAAATACCTGTTGCCATTCTTGACCGTCAAATCCGTAAGCTACGGACTAAAGAGGTAGCCTCAGTAAAAGTACTTTGAAGGAACAATAATGTAGAGGAAATGACATGGGAGGCCAAGGAGGACATGAAGTCTAGATACCCTCATTTATTTGAGTCTTCAGGTGATATGCTTGAGATAAATAAGGCAGGTATTGCACAGATATCAACCAGTGACAGTTGAGGTAATTAAGTTATGGCTAACCTTCTTATTATCATTATTGTATAAGTAAACGGTCGTGTGGGGCCAAATTGATGTTATTATGATAATATGTAGCCCTGTTTGGCCTTAGATATGTATGCTTGGGCTGATGACAGGTTTTGGATAGTCCTATTTACAGGGAAAACTCTCGCGAAATATTTTAAAAATATTTTTTCCAGAAGTTAGGTTAACCGCTAACATTCGAGGACGAATGTTCTTAAGGAGAGGAGAATGTTACACCTTGTGTATTTGGCGTTATCATGCTGTAAAGGGGATAATTCAATAGGAAGATAATTTTTATGAGATATTTAAATGATGCGATAGTTATACGTTAAGATTGGAAGTCATTCGAGTTGTGATTAAAAATTTGACAAAGATCGCCGTAAGTTACGGGTTTTAAATTTCACTAAAATTTGGATAAAATGTTGATGTGCTTTTCTCTCAATATACTAGGAGTTATGGTATTTTATACCCACAGAATCGAAGGTCTATAAGTCTAGTTTCCAACGCAACAAACCGTTTGTTAATACAACATCAGAGTAGAGAGATATTAACATTTTCGTACAGGGGTGCACACTGTTACGGGAACAGTGTGCATAGTCGGTTTTGGTTAAAAAAAAATTATTTAAGTCAGTTTTAAAACATAACCCCTACGTTTTATCCTCTCCAAAACAAAACCTAAAACCTAGGGATTTCCTCCCAAACTCCTCCCATCCATCTAGTCAATCATAACAACAATTTAGTCATCCTCAAGATAGAGAACACCATGGTAGCTTCGGAATCGTGAATTCTTCGGTGTTTCACTTTTCATAGGAAGACTCCGCCTTGAAGTAATCTCGAATTTAAAGTAATTCTGGTCACATATGGTATGATTTAACTTCCTCTTTGAACTTTGCAAACTTCTACCATAAGAATTCCTAAGAAATAGTTGAAACCTCTACAGAAATATTCTTGATTGTTTTAAGAAACCTCTCTTAATATGACTTGATTGTTGGGGCTGTTTTATATGGTTTTATTGTGTTGTTTGGATCTGTGAAGACATGGATGGAATCTTGTCGATGAGGAGATGTAGTAAAGTAAAAATTTGGTGGTGTGTTGAGGGGAAATTAAGCTACAAAAGAGTCTACAAATTCATGCCCGCAAGTTGTTCGCTTAAATGTCTAAATGAAGAATTATATAAGATATGATCTTGAATTTGATATTGAATGGTTCGTATTATGTAGGAAATCATTCCTAAGGCTTTCGAGGTCTCGGAAACCGTATATAACTCCATCGAGAAGGTATGTAGGGCTTTCGCTATACATGACTAGAATTCGAATAAACGTTTATCGAATTGTTTCGTCGGATTTGAGTTATTTCACCTTCAATTTATAAAGATGTTTAGACCTAATCCTTTCTCATAGATTGCTTACTTCAGAGAATATATATGAATTCTCAGTTTTCCCTGTTCCTTGCTTAAAAAGAACTAGAGCCTTTTTACCCGTTCTCCTTTCGACATTCATATAAATCATGAATAAGTAACACTTACTTCAAAGGTACTCATAATACATAACTCTAATGTTCTTAGTACTTGTTGGCTCATAGTTGAAAATTAATTATTTTAGCGACAACCATGATAGTCGGGGAATAATGATGATAGGCCACTTTGACTCTTCGTAGAATACATCTTTTAAGGTTAGTTTCGCATTGCACCTATATAATTCATGATTTAATATATGTATATATTTACTTTCATTACCGAGCCTCACTATAGACAGCCAGGTATGACACCTATTGTGTAATCACTGATCAGTTGGGATTATCGAGCTTCATGTGGCCGAGTACGATTCTACCGAGCCTTTATTATGGCCAGGTATGTTATGGATATTATAGCCCCACAGAGGGATTTTTTACTATATAATGTGATATATTATAATTAGTGATAGTGAGCGACGATTCCACTAGCATACATTTATATCCCTGTTGAATTTTAGTTTCCTATCGAGGCTAGTTTCAGAATTCAAATTGTCTCTATATCTCTTCTCTTGTTAATTACATTTTTCATATTACACTTGTCGCACTGCATATTCAGTACATATTTCGTACTGACGCCTTTTTATGTGTTGTGTTCATGCCCACAGGTTCGGATAGACAGAGCGGCGTGCCTCCTCAGTAGGACCCCCAGGATCAGCGTTGGGTTTCGCACTCCACTTCTTCGGAGTTGCTGACTTTGAGTCCATAGGTACTATTATAGATGTATATGTGTAGTTTTGGGCATGTCGGGAGCTTTGTCCTGCCCTGTTGAGATTGTCTTACACTCTTAGAGGCTTGCAGACTAGCGGTCATTGCATATATATAATTTTTTTTGTATGGCCCTATCGGCCTTCTGGATAGCTGTTATATTGTTGTTGCAGTCTTGTTGGCCTAGGTTATATATATATCGTGTTGGGCTCTTCTGCCTGTAGGTTAATATATTTCAGATCATATCTCATGATTGGTTCGCTCGAGCATCGGGTGCCGGTCACACCTCCCAAGATTGGGGTGTGACAGAGATGTCGTGGAAATATGAAAGTGGGCTGAGACCTATATTATTTATGATTATGAAATGAGGCGTCACAAGGTGACCTTTACTCGAAAGAATTATATTCCAAAGATGCTTATTTGAAAGATATTTATTTGAAGGAAATATATTCGAAATATATTTATTGAAAAGCATATTATCTTAGGGATTATTACTTGAAGAATTTATAGGCTAAAGATTTATATTTGAAGGACTTCATTAATTGATTGCACTTGTATTTATTACTTGTTGAGAAACAATTATGGTGTTCTTGTTGACTACTTTTTATATCACTGGTTGGTCATTGTTGCCATCATTGTTATCTGCTTCCTATTATTTTTGTACGCTATATTGCACAGGTTTATTTGGTAGTCTGGTCCTAGCCTCGTCACTACTTCGCCGAGGTTAGGCTAGGCACTTACCAGCACATGGGGTCGGTTGTGCTGATACTACACTCTGCACTCTTTTGTGCAGATCCCAGTGCTGTAGACTTCGGACCGCAGTGAGATTGATGTTTCTTGTTCATCAGGCGACCCGAGGTAGTTTTGCAGGCGCCCGCAGGCTTTGGCGTCTCCTTCTATCTACTATTCCTATTTCTTTCATGTATTTCTAGATATATTGTTGTATTTATTCTTTCAGACCTTTATTTGTAGTACTCCTAGACAGTCTGTAAAGTTGTGACACCAGTCTTGGATATATTTGTTATGGATTGGTATTAGCAGTATTATTAAAACTTTACAATGCAGCCTTTCGCTTATTCAATTCTGTTGTTATCTAATTGTTGGCTCTTAACTGTTATCGGATTAAAAATGGAAACAAGGTAGATAGTTCAGTTGGTTGGATTGCCTAGCTTTCACTAGTAGGCGCCATCATGACTCCCAAGGGCGGGAAATCCGGGTCGTGACGAGATGGTGGCACACCTCCTTTTTCGCCCGCACCCCCCGCAAAGAGGCGCGGAAGGGAGTTTTTCCAATTAAAGGACAATAGAAACGGAATTTATTTATTTATTTCAGAGTCGCCACTTGGGAGATTTATGGTGTCCCAAGTCACATGTTGAATCCCGAATCGAGGAAAAGAATGACTCTGTATTACAGTCCGCAAACCAAAAATCCGGATAAGGAATTCTGTTAACCCGGGAGAAGGTGTTAGGCATTCCCGAGTTTCGTGGTTCTAACACGGTCGCTCAACTGTCATATTCGGCTTGATTGTCTGATTTTATACAATTATGAACATATGTGTGAATTTTGAACTCTTTACCGGTTTTATTATTATTATTATTATTATCGAGAATTGCAACATCGTGAAAATACATCTCGAACCACGTCGCATCAATGTACCCGTGGTTGTTGGCACATTTCAACTCTGTTGAGATTTGGATTTGGGTCACATAAATGTGCACCCGAGTTTAAGAAGATAACCTTATTAAATACGCGCCTAAAGCGACTAGCGTATCATTATTTTGGGTAGGGCCTTGAAATTTTGCTAAACGGTCCATCCGAAGTCTAAGTATTTTAAAACAAATTATTGAGGGCCCCGTAACTTGTGCGTTTTATTGGGCGAGACTCATCTCGTTTATTTTAAAAGGATAATCCTAAAGTGCCTACATTTTTTCTATTAAATTTGTCTCTAAAAATGAAAGAGAAAAGGTCCTAATTTATTTACATGCTTACAAGTTGTTATAGTCGGGTTCCGAACGCAATTTGTTAAATCAGAATGTAAACACAATATGGACAGCCCGTTGACCAACGTGGGCCCAGGTTCACCGCATGTAGTATTAAACGTGACTTGGGCAGTCTTATTCCAATATTGGGCCAAGTTAATTATTTCTACACATGTTCACAGTTTTTGCACTTACAGAGATATAAGATGATAGTATCTAACTAAGCAAGTTACATGCAAGTTTTAGAAAGAGCAATTAATTGGAATGAAGTAATTTAAGGGTCTAGTTTTAATCCTAAATTCAAACAATTGATTGTTGGAGCTAGATTGCCATGATATTAAAACAGTCTAGTGGCCTGGTTTTATTTAACATGAATTTGAACTTATACTACCTAATAACCAAACTAAAACAACGGGACATTATTGACTACATTACTATAACACTGTCCAGTTATACAGAAATGGCAGAAATTTTTTACGAAACAGTAGTGTATAGAATGTCCTAAGTACAATCAGTAACAAAACTAAATCATATTAAAACTTCAACTCTTTATTTGTATTCATGCTTCATGTTTCAGCTTACAGTAACCAGCGTATCAGTTGTGTACCTGATATTGGAAGCAAAAGAAGAGGAAGATCAGCAGAAATGCAGTAGCATACAACAACAGTAATAGTAACGGAAACAGAACAGCCCAGTAACAGTGTTTAATGAAACCAGCAGAATTCCAACAACACCCCAATGAAACAATAACAAATAACCAACCAAACTCAAAGAACAAACCAAACGAAAGTCCAGAAATACCAACAGCAATCAATGGGCAGAAACAAAGTGAACCTTCTTTTGGGATTGAAAAACCAGTTAATGTTTAACCCTTAAATTATGACTCCGTATATCCAGTGTATTCAGAGCGTATATTGGGTGTATACTACTCTCTCTTTAGATTTCCATAATGTTTTTTTTTTGTTCCGAAAAATCCTCAAATCTCTCTTAATGTTCTGAAAATTCTTAAATCTCTTCAAAAATCCGTCTTCTAAACTCTTTCAATATTTCCGAATCCCCCCTAACTTGTGTCAAGCTCTTTCTCTTTATAGCCAAACTAGCAGCACCTAAATTAATTCTCACCATCTTCTACCCATCCCCCTTTTGAATCTCACTACTTAATGTTTTGTCCCCCACTATATTAAACAAATATATTAGTTCTCACTAACACATATCTTTTCTTTATTTAATTCCCGTATTGCCCCACTACCGTATGTTTTGTCCCCCACTATATTAAACAAATATATGTATTCCCGCCATTATGTCTTGTCCCCCACTACGTATTAAAAATGTATTAATTTAATATTATTAGTACTTAGTTTACAGAACATTCAAATTAATTATTATTTTTTTAAAACTTAAAATCCCGAAAATGCCCCTGAAATTACTAAAATTACCATTCTACCCCAGAAAATACTGCAATTTATCATTCTACCTCCATCAGCTATAACCAATTCACCTAATCAATTAACCAAAATATAGCAGCTATAACTAATTCCTAATCAAATTTCATCGACAAATTTAAGCTAGAAACTCAGATTATGTCAAATATCATCAAAACAAAGACTAAGGATTCAGGGAACCAAACAATATGATGAACAATAAAGAAACAACTAAAATCATTTTGACTAAACAATATTTTTTAACAACAAACATTCTTTCAGATTCAATAACAGTAACAAATTGAATATAACAAACAAGTAAATTCAAATCACTAAACTCAATAAGCAATGGAACTTCAAATTAAATCTAACAACATTACAACCAAGATAAAGGATTCAGGTGATTAAACTAACACACTTCTAAATTAAAACTAAACAAGTACAAATGAATAAAAACAAACTGAAGAAATAATCAAGAAATGATAAACAACGAACAAGAAAAGAATCAAACATATACTGATTTCAAATTCGAGAATATCAAACAAAATACGGACAGAAATGAAACTTAAACCAACTAACCGGAAATGACCGCAACGGAACAGAAACTCGGACAACAACCTCGACGTACCGGATCTCGACTCAACGAAAACCCACCTTCTCTTTTAACTTCGACGAACTCAGAACGACAAACGACGACCTCGACAGAACTTCGTCGGACTTTAACCGGACTGCTTTGCTTTTCCTCCGTCTATCTCTCACTTTGTTTCAATGACCTCTTGTTGCTGCTTTATCCATGTGTGTGTGTGTGGTCGTGGAAGGCTGTTGAAGGAGGTCGCTGGTGTTATGGGTTATTTTCCGGCGAGCTTGGTTGAGTCGCTGGCGTGAGGAGGAGGACGAGGGGAGGTTGTTTTGGTTGGTGAAGGTTTAGAGTCGATGGTTGTTATGTGTTCAACGTGAGGGGTTGTCGTTTGTGAGGTAAAGTTGGACGTTGGGTGGTCGTTCATGGTTGAGCTATGGACGAAGAAGAAGAAGGAGCAGCAGCCATGGCGTCGTCTGGTTGGCTGCGTCGCTTGGTTTCAATGGCAGATGGGGGCTCGACTTTGGTGGTCCGACGATGGAAAGGAAGAAATGGACGGGGAGGGGGGGTTGGTCGACGCAGCAGTGCTGCTGCTCGTCAATGGCGGACCACGGAGGAGGGGGGATGTGGGGTTTCTTGGGGGAGGTGAATGGAGAAGATGAAGAGAAGGGGGTGCATGGGTCCGGCGGCTAGGAGAAAGAGATGGGGTGTCTTTAGGGTTTTTTAGGTAGTGAGTAGCAAATGAAACAAAAATGAGAGAAAGAGTGGGGGGGCGGTTGGGCTTGGGTCAAGGAGTTTTGGGTTGGGTAGAGGTGTTTTGGGCCTAGGTTCAAAATTGAAGAAGAGGCCCAATTCCGATTTTCTTTATATTTTTTGCTCTCTTTTCTTTTACTTTCTAATTAATAAAACTAAAATTATAAATTAAGTTATAAACTAAATTAACTTTTCAAAATACTAATTAATTCTTAGCAACAATTATCATGCATAATTAAACACCAATTAAAACAAAATTGCACAATTTGACATTGAATGCTAAAAATGCAAACGATGCATTATTTTTATGATTTCTTTTTTGTTTTTGTAAAAACAAACTTAATTGCTCCTAATTGTAGAATTAAAGCCTAAATGCAAATGCGACATATTTTTGTATTTTTATTAATTTAACAAATAAACATGCATGGACAAATACAAATAATTATCCAAAAATGCTACAAAATCCTCAAAATTGCACACAAAAGGAAAATTGTTTTATTTTGAATTTTTGGGAGTAATTCTCATATAGGGCAAAAATCACGTGCTTACAGCTGCCCCTCTTTGTCTGAAAACACGAAGAGTTTTCGTGCAAAGATAAAGTGAGCGATTTTTGCCCATCCGAGTACTCCGTGTGAAGCATTTTTTGAAAACGATTTAACCGAACCTTTGCTTCAAAGGTTTCCTACATATCCCTGGCTAGAAGGGAATAAGGTTAATATAGTTCGGGAAGTTTTTGTAGTTGGGACTACCATGGGACTGAAATGTTACTGCTGTTGCATGTTGTTATTACTGCTTGCCGACTTCCTTATTACACCATGCTGAAAGAAAACAAGAAGCTAGACTAAACTATAGTCTATGAATTACAAAATCTTATCTAGATCTTCAGTCGTGCTCTTGTATCTCTTGTTGTTTTGATGTCTCGGTGACTCCTCTGGCATTTCTTTACTTTTAATTTGTCTTGTATTCTCCCTTGACTGCCGATCTCGAACTGCTTATGTCCTTCTCGGGAGCTTTGCATTATTTTCCATCGAATCTTGAACTGCCTTCCTCTGCTGGGGATTTTTGTTGTATTCCTCTACTTTACTGACTTGAAATGTATTTCTCTGTTTTATGGGCGGGCTCCCAACTTCTGGACTTGAAATTTAAAGACTGAAATGTATTCCTCTGTTATATGGGCGGGCTCCCAACTTCTTCAAAAATGTAAAGACTGAAATGTATTCCTCTATTATATAGGCGGGCACCCAACCTCAACCAACAACTTTGAAAATAAAGTGTCATTCCGTTCTTCAGGGGGGGCTCCTGACCTCAACAACAACTTTGAAAAATAAATCGGCATTCCGTTCTTCAGGGGGGGCTCCTGACCTCAATAACAACTTCGAAAAATAAATCGTCATTCTGTTCTTCGGGGGGCTCCTGACCTCAACAACAACTTCGAAAATAAATCGCCATTTCTTTCTTCAGGCGGGCGAGATTTCAACAACTTCGAAAAATAAATCGTCATTCTGTTCTTCAGGGGGGGATCCTGACCTCAACAACTTCAAAAAAATAAATTGCCATTCTGTTCTTCAGGGGGGCTCCTGACCTCAACAACTTCAAAAAAATAAATTCCCATTCTGTTCTTCAGGGGGCTCCTGACCTCAACAACAACTTTGAAAATAAATCGTCATTCTGTTCTTCAGGGGGGCTCCTAACCTCAACAACAACTTCGAAAATAAATCACCATTCCTTTCTTCAGGCGGGTGAGATTTCAACAAATTCGAAAAATAAATCGTCATTCTGTTCTTCAGGGGGGGCTCCTAACCTCAACAGCAACTTCGAAAAATAAATCGTCATTCTGTTCTTCAAAGGGGGCTCCTGACCTCAACAAATTCAAAAAAAAAATCTCCATTCTGTTCTTCAGGGGGGCTCCTGACCTCAACAACAATTTCGAAAAATAAATCGTCATTCCTTTCTTCAGGCGGGCGAGATTTCAACAACTTTCTTAAATTTTAACACCTCCATTCTCCAGGCGGGCTCCTGACTATAGGAAAACTGAACATTGATAATCTTAAGAAAACTAAAAAATGACTCCCTTTTTTTTTCAAATTCAAACTTCTTTTTTTCAAATTATCCTAGGAGAAAATTCATCAGACTAGGTTTTCTATCTTAGGAGAGAAATTCGTCATACTAAGACGTTTATCCTAGGAGAAAATTCATCAGACTAGATTTTGATCCTAGGAGAAGATTCATCCGACTAAGATTTTGATCCTAGGAGAAGATTCATCCGACTAAGACGTTTATCCTAGGAGAAAATTCATCAGACTAGGATTTTGATCCTAGGAGAAGATTCATCCGACTAAGATTTTGATCCTAGGAGAAGATTCATCCGACTAAGACGTTTATCCTATGAGAAAATTCATCAGACTAGGATTTTGATCCTAGGAGAAGATTCATCTGACTAAGATTTTGATCCTTGGAGAAGATTCATCCGACTAAGACGTTTATCCTAGGAGAAAATTCATCAGACTAGGTCTATTTTTGTCATCTTAGGAGAAAGATTCATCAGACTATGACGTTTATCCTAGGAGAAAATTCATCAGACTAAGATTTTGATCCTAGGAGAAGATTCATCTGATTAAGATTTTGATCCTAGGAGAAGATTCATCGGACTAAGATTTTGATCCTAGGAGAAGATTCATCCGACTAAGATGTTTATCCTAGGAGGAAAATGTAAAGATCATAGATTTGAGAAACTTACCTTAGTAATTTCTTCTTTTCTTTTCTTTTTCCCTTGCGCTGCTTTGTTCCTGTTTCAACTCTCAAGCAAAGAAAAATTTATCAATTTTAAAATGGTGGCCGATTTGTGGCCTTGCTAGGGATGGCTTCCTCCTTTAAAAGCTCGTGTTGTCTTCCCACGAGACTGCTGGGGATAATGATGTTGGGGAATTACTTACTGGGGATAATGATGTTGGGGAATTACTTACTTATCTGCTGGGGATAATACCACTGGGGGAGTCTCCTTTCTTCCCCTCCTAAAAAATTTTTTTTTCTCTCAACACTGCTGGGGATAAAAGTGTTATCATCTTGGGATAACGTTGTTGAGGATAACGCTGCTGGGGAATTTATTCCTTCAAATCGGTGTTTCATTCTTCTGGAAGCTGTTGGGGATGATAATGTCTTTTGCTTTGTATAAACACCAGTTTCATCTCTTTGTTCTGTCCGTTGGGGATACAAATCCTTTCATTAAAACTTGTTATTTTCTTTCTTTCAACACTGCTGGTTCAAAACCCACTTCCCTTAAGACTGGTGTTATCTTTCTTCTTCCCCATGTGGATACATGACTTCCAGAAAATTTTCTACACCAATTTGATAATCTTCTTTATGGCATGCCCTTCCGCCATCAATGTCATTTCCTTTAAGATTCGACTGTGGTGGTTGGTTGTGATACTCCTACTAGGGATGGCTTTTCCCTTTCTCCTTCCCTGCTCTGCGTTCTATTACACTATCAAAACTTGTTGGGGATGATATTCCTGCTGGTCTTAGAATGACTTGACCTGCTTTGCGTCGTTCGGCTATCTTGAAACTTGGGCGATAACTTCCGACCTTATTGTCGATTCCTTATTCACCAACCTCTCAACGTTGTTTTCCATCTGACCATGTATCTTTTCCATGACAGTTGATTCCCCTTGAGGATTTTGCAATGTTTTGCTGATAAACCACTTTCTTTGTTTATTCGTGTCACTGAAAACAACCTTTTCTGTTGGGTATATCCCTCTTCTTTTGTGGCATAGCTCAGAAACTGGCATTTCCCCGACATTTTAGTCTCATATGAATTTCGCCTTGGCCTTGAGGTCTATAACCTTTGATTTCGGCGAGGATATCCCTCTTGACACTCATCCATCTTTTTGTCAATTCCCTCTTGCTGGGGATATCTTTATTGATACTGGACTCGCGTTTGTTCCTTGCTGACTATACCACTTGGATGTACTAGTCAGATCTCGTCTTGCATAATTGGAAAGCTGATGGCAGATCTTGAAGTCATTTCTCACTTGTTCTGACCAAACAGACTCTACTGGGGAATTTTTCTATGAAAGGAGAAAGATAAAAAGGAACAGAATAAAAGACAAAGGAAAGAGATGACTCTCTAACGAGGAAACTATAAAATAAAAACCTATCAAATGCGGATATCAACTCTAATGGTCATGACATGCACATATGGCCTATCCTCCGTCGTTAATCGCCTTTCACAACTTTCGTCTGGTGATTTCCATCTGATTCTCAATCTTTATTCGACTTGTAGTGCCCGAAGGGTTTTCACTGTCAAGCATCTCTCATTTTGGTTTTTCTCTCAGCTTTCATCGCCTTATGGTGCCCGTGAAGATTTTCACCGATAAGACTCTCTCATTTGTATCACTTTCCAGCTGGGGATTGGGGTGTTACCGCTAGACTCTCTCATATTTCTTTTCTGTTGGGATCAGAGTCTTTTCTGCTGGAGATCATTGTGTTCACCGGTAAGACTCTCTCATTTGTCTAACTTGGCATCTTTTGAAGACTGATCAGAAGGTCTTTCTTTGGATTGTAATGTAGGATTTTGGATAGGCTAAAAAGGGGGTTTTAAAGGCTCAAAACAAATCGATTTGGGTTCAAAATTTACAACCTTCGGAACCGGATTTCTTTACATCAAGCACAACTTCTGCCCTAGTTTCTTGCTTGGGAATTTTTATTTTTGTTACAGTATGCTACACTATGCACACTATGACCGAGCCGTAAAGCGCCTACGTATCATCTTTGAGGAATCAGGTCAAACGTAGTTCCCAATTCCTCTTTTTTTTTCTTTTTTTTCATTTACTTATTATTTTCTTTTCTTTCTTTTTCTCTTTTCTCCTTTCTCTTTTGTCGTTTTGTTATTTCTGTTGTTTTCTTTTCCTTTTTCTTTTTCTTTTTCTTTATCTTCCATGCTTGTGTTTTCTAATCTTTGCTACTGATTCCGAACGAGGGGTACGAAAGAAAACCAATAAGGCTCAAAGGGGTTAATGAAGATAAAGTGTTTAGATAGCAGAACAAAATGTCTTCGTCATTCCAATCTTCAAAACATGCCAAGCACAAACAAACCCATTGAATATTCGCTACATCTTCTGATTATGCCGGACTTGATAACCATATCCACACATTCGCCTTTTCATTTATCATTTTTAAAGCACCGTTGGGCAACACTCTCACTTACTTTTATGGTTTTTCTTTATGTTTTATTTGCCCTAGTTTCACATGGCTCGGGCTTCAAAGGATCTCAAGCTATTCCTATTTCCCTTAAGTGTCTCGAACTTCTCCCAATGGCTTTATGATTATCTTTTAAGATTAGGCCTAAACTGTGCACGCATGTCATGTCACTAGAATCGGCGTTGAACAAAGACAAAAAAGGATAAAATAATTAAACAAAGAAGATGACTGAAAGTAACATAAGACCGGAATTTGCATTAGACAGGCGGTGGAATGATTCGTATAACAAAACAAACAAAACAACTGGGGTACAACATAGGAACAAACCTAAAACGAACCTAGACAACACTAAACAAACCACTATGACAAAATGGAAGGATAAGAGAGTTTGACATAAGACAATGTCTGGATTACAACCCTGCAAATAACCCGGACAACAGCAATGATAACAAAATGAACCACCAAAAACTCCTCCCTGACCAACCAAGAAAGGAACGTCTTTCCAATTGCCAAGCTCGGCATCATATCCACTGAATTCTTCATCAACATTACTGGGACCTCTACCAACTTCCATCTCATTGTTCTTAGCAAATTGCTTTTGGGTTCCCTTTGCGGGCTCGTTCTCAAGAGCCACCTTTGATAGCACTGAGAACTCTACAATGCGCGGACCTCTGAGGATTTCAGAAGACTTCTCATATTCCTTTTCAAAGCAAGTCATATTCGAACATTGCATCTAGATCGAACAAAGCAAGTCATTACCCATAGGCAACGGACTTTGGCTAGTGTCTGTTGCATCTGGATTTTGCATGACAATGTCACCTACATCAATAAGCTTCTGAATTGTTTTCTTTAGCTTACAACGCTTCTCTGTGTCATGCCCTGGGGCATCTGAGCAATATGCGCACCATCGAGAAAAATCAAGCTTCTTTGACAGAGGGTTTGGCATTTTTATCTGAATCGGCTTCAACATGTCCAATTGCTTCAACTTTTGGAACAAACCGGCATATGATCCTCCAACTGGGGTGAAAGTCTTTTCTTTTTTCAGCAACCTCTCATTCTTAAATGCCTGATTGGGCCGAAAACCTGATCTAGAGGGCTTTCGGTAGGCTTGTGAGGGTGGATAGGCATTTTGTGGAGCTGGGTACTAGGAAAGTGAAGCATATTTTTGGGAGTCCCGTGGAGAGAAGTAGCGTTAGGGAGGGGAGTAGTGTTTGGAGGATATAGTTGGATGACGAGTGATGGAGCTGCTCGGGTGGCTGGGAAAGCTATCATAAGTGGGTAGATATGGAGAGTATGGGGGATCATCCGTTATTGGGTTAGTTGCTTGGGTAAGGACAGAGTTCAAGCAGCTAGGCGGTGGCGGGGGTGGTGCTTTCCCATTCATCCATGTCTGATACATATCTGCCACATGTTGTCTCAACATTCTCACCTCTTCTACTAACCCGTAGTCCTGTTCAACCAATTGCTTTCGGGCATCGGTACCAACCCACCCAGTTCTGTTGTTCTCTGCCATTGTCTTTTGTCTTTGTGTTGCAGGGAAGCGTTACTTTCAGGACCACAACCAACAACCTTTCTAAAGATTGAAAAGGAACAAAAATGAGAGCACCCAGTTAGCGTTAGGGTTTTTAACAGATAGGAAAACACACATTGAGGATGCAATGCAACTAGGAAGTTAACCCTTTCTATCATGCATTTGCTTCAGTTACATGCGTCATTCCGGCTTCTTGTAATTGTGCTCCCTTTTTTCTCTTTTTTTCTTTTTAATGGTGATCGAATCTTATGTGGATTTCCTACGTATCATGTCCCCGCATGAATCAGACCGGGCGTAGTTCTGCCACATAAAAGGTAAACAACAATAAAACATTTTTGGAATCACTTAAAGACGAACAACAGACTCGAAAGTCAAACGGCCCACATACTTTAATCAAAATAAATACAAACTCAAGAAAAATAAAATGACACATTCCTTCCTCTATATGCCGATTTTAACCAAACGGTTATTTTTGCCAACGTGTCCCCTTCCCAACTTCACATGAATTTTGAGGCCGGGAAGATTATTTTATGACACTTCACAAATTTGTCCGTTCTTTTACAAAAATAGCCTTTTGACAACTGAAAGATACTCTAAGGCTATCTCGGTAAGAACGGTTTAAGACACTGCCGAAACTGGCTCGGCTTAAAAAATTTAAACGGTATTCTTGACCACTGACTCTTTTTCTTATTATTTTTCAAATTAAAATAAAATAAAAGATCGGTTTTTTCCAATGCGGCCTTTCAGCACCTCGGGGACGAAGATTTTAAGGTCGTGAGGGTCAACCGACCAAAACTCTAAAAGATGATCAAAAGTGACCATTTATGCAAAGTCAGCCTTCCGGCGTCCCTTTTAGGAACATTCGGCTATTCCTGCAAAAAACAGCATCACCCGACTTATTTATATTGACAATTAAAATTTAACATTTTTTGGCTATTTGCAAAATGGGAGGTTGGACCCGATGAGGGCTGCCTACGTATCTCACATCCTGTGAGAATCACACCGGCGTAGTTCGGGCAACATAAACTAAACTTGTAAACAAGACTCCTTTCTTTTGTTTTTTAAATAAATCAAACTAAAAAAGACAATTTTTTTCATTTTTCAAAATTTCGGCAGGGTTTTGACACTACTTGGACATTGGTTTTATTTTTCTAAAAATAAGTAGTTATCTCCCTACACTGCTATTTTTCTTCTTCTTTTTTTCACAATTTTTCAAAAATACCCGATTTCAGAAGCCGGTCAGCATGCAGATCTGAAGCAAATAAATGTGCAAAATCAAACAGGATGCAGCAGGATGGTCTTTTTTCATTTCAGGTTGTTTGTCCTAGACGGACCCAACCCTTGTGTTGAGTCCCCTAAGTCAAATGCAACATGATGCAAATAAACGTTCCTACTAGGAATCTGGCATGAAGTCAAGTTATTCTAGGTTCAACCTGGGTATATGTTCTAGGCAGTGTACCCGAGCGGACAATTCGAGTTGAGGAAGGAGCTCCTTTCCGGGAACCAAAAGGCTAGCTGGCTTAGAAACTTTCCGAGCCTCTTTTATTTCAAGGTATGGCACTAACAGAATAGGGAGTCTCAACCAGTAAGTACATCCCCGGAGGTGAGAAGAAAAGGTTTCGGCACAGTTTATATGTACAGTTCAAATAATATCAAAGCGGTAAAAAGCATCATTTTGCACATTTAAGCTCAATCACACTATAAAGCCAAATACAACAATTATTCTAAGCTTGAATTTCTAACCCTAAACCAGTGGTTATGGGTCTTCTTCGTCCCCAGTAGAGTCGCCAGAGCTATCACACCTCCTTTTTCGCCCGCGCCCCCCGCAAAGGGGCGCGGAAAGGAGTTTTTCCAATTAAAGGACAATCAAAACGGGATTTATTTATTTATTTCAGAGTCGCCACTTGGGAGATTTATGGTGTCTCAAGTCACCGGTTGAATCCCGAATCAAGGAAAAGAATGACTCTGTATTACAGTCCGGAAACCAAAAATCCGAATAAGGAATTTTGTTAACCCGGGAGAAGGTGTTAGGCATTCCCGAGTTCTGTGGTTCTAGCACGGTCGCTCAACTGTCATATTCGGCTTGATTGTCTGATTTTATACAATTATAAACATATGTGCGAATTTTGAACTCTTTACCGCATTTATTATTATTTTTATTTTTATCGAGAATTTCAACATCGTGAAAATACATCTCGAAACACGTCACATCAATGCACCCGTGGTTGTTGGTACATTTCAACTCTGTTGAGATTTGGATTTGGGTCACATAAATGTGCACCCGAGTTTAAGAAGATAATCTTATTAAATACGTGCCTAAAGCGACTAGCGTATCATTATTTTGGGTAGGACCGTGAAATTTTGCTAAACGGTCCATCCGAAGTCTAAGTATTTTAAAACAAATTATTGAGGGCCCCGCAACTTGTGCATTTTATTGGGCGAGGCTCATCTCATTTATTTTAAAAGGATAATCCTAAAGTGCCTACATTCTTTCTATTAAATTTGTCTCTAAAAATGAAAGAGAAAAGGTCCTAATTTATTTACATGCTTACAAGTTGTTATAGTCGGGTTCCGAACTCAATTTGTTAAATCAGAATGTAAACACAATATGGACAGCCTGTTAACCAACGTGGGCCCAGGTTCACCGCATGTAGTATTAAACGTGACTTGGGCAGTCTTATTCCAATATTGGGCCAAGTTAATTATTTCTACACATGTTCACAGTTTTTGCACTTATAGAGATATAAGATGATAGTATCTAACTAAGCAAGTTACATGCAAGTTTTAGAAAGAGCAATTAATTGGAATGAAGTAATTTAAAGGTCTAGTTTTAATCCTAAATTCAAACAATTGATTGTTGGAGCTAGATTGCCATGATATTAAAACAGTCTAGTGGCCTGGTTTTATTTAACATGCATTTGAACTTATACTACCTAATAACCAAACTAAAACAACGGGACATTATTGACTACATTACTATAACACTGTCCAGTTATACAGAAATGGCAGAAAATTTTTTACGAAACAGTAGTGTATAAAATGTCCTAAGTACAATCAGTAAAAAAACTAAATCATATTAAAACTTCAACTCTTTATTTGTATTCATACTTCTTGTTTCAGCTTACAGTAACCAGTGTATCAGTTGTGTACCTGATATTGGAAGCAAAAGAAGAGAAAGATCAGCAGAAATGCAGTAGCATACAACAACAACAACAACAACAACAGTAACAGAAACAGAACAGCCCAGTAACAGTGTTTAATGAAACCAGCAGAATTCCAGCAACACCCCAATGAAACAATAACAAATAACCAATAAAACTCAAAGAACAAACCAAACGAAAGTCCAGAAATACCAACAGCAATCAACGGGCAGAAACAAAGTGAACCTTTTTTGGATAGAAAGACCAGTTAATGTTTAACCCTTAAATTTTGACTCCGTATATCCAGTGTATTCAGAGTGTATATCGGGTGTATACTACTCTCTCTTTAGATTTCTAGAGTGTTTTTTTTTCTATTCCGAAAAATCCTCAAATCTCTCTTAATGTTCAGAAAATTCTTAACTCTCTTCAAAAATCTGTCTTCTAATCTCTTTCAATATTTCCGAATCCCCCTAACTTGTGTCAAGCTCTTTCTCTTTATAGCCAAACTAGTAGCACCTAAATTAATTCCCACTATCTTCTACGCATCCCCCTTTTGAATCTCACTACTTAATGTTTTGTCCTCCACTATATTAAACAAATATATTAGTTTCCACTAACACATATCTTTTCTTTATTTAATTCCCTTATTGTCCCACTACCGCATGTTTTGTCCCCAACTATATTAAACAAATATATTAATTCCCACCATTATGTCTTGTCCCCCACTATGTATTAAAAATGTATTAATTTAATATTATTAGTACGTAATGGACAGAACACTCAAATTAATTATTATTTTTTTAAAACTTAAAATCCCGAAAATGCCCCTGAAACTACTGAAATTACCATTCTACCCCTGAAAATACTGCAATTTACCATTTTACCCCCATCAGCTATAACCAATTTACCTAATCAATTAACCAAAATACAGCAGCTATAACCAATTCCTAATCAAATTTCATCAACAAATTTAAGCTAGAAACTCAGATTATGTCAAATATCATCAAAACAAAGACTAAGGATTCAGGGAACCAAACCATATGATGAACAATAAAGAAACAACTAAAATCATTTTGACTGAACAACATTTTTTAACAACAAACATACTTTCTGATTCAATAACAGTAACAAATTGAACATAACAAACAAGTAAATTCAAATCACTAAACTCAATAATCAATGGAACTTCAAATTAAATCTAACAACATTACAACCAAGATAAAGGATTCAAGTGATTAAACTAACACACTTCTACATTAAAACTAAACAAGAACAAATGAATAAAAACAAACTGAAGAAATAATCAAGAAATGATAAACAACGAACAAGAAAAGAATCAAACATATACTGATTTCAAATCCGAGAATATCAAACAAAATATGGACAGAAATGAAACTTAAACCAACTAACCGGAAATGACCGCAACGAAACAGAAACTCGGACAGCAACCTCGACGTACCGGATCTCGACTCAACGAAAACCCACCTTCTCTTTTAACCTAGATGAACTCAGAACGACAAACGACGACCTCGACAGAACTTCGCCGGACTTTAACCGGACTGCTTCGCTTTTCCTCCGTCTATCTCTCACTTTGTTTCAATGACCTCTTGTTGTTGTTTTATCCATGTGTGTGTGTGTGGTCGTGGAAGGCTGTAGAAGGAGGTCGCTGGTGTTATGGGTTGTTTTCCGGCGAGCTTGGTTGAGTCGTTGGCGTGAAGAGGAGGACGAGGGGAGGTTGTTTTGGTTGGTGAAGGTTTAGAGTCGATGGTTGTTATGTGTTCAACGTGAGGGGTGGTCGTTTGTGAGGTAAAGTTGGACGTTGGGTGGTCGTTCATGGTTGAGCTGGGGACGAAGAAGAAGAAGGAGGAGCAGCCATGGCGTCGTCTGGTTGGCTGCGTCGCTTGGTTTCAATGGCGGACGGGGGGTCGACTTGGGTGGTCCGACGACGGAAAAGAAGAAATGGACAGGGAGGGGGGGTTGGTCGACGCAGCAGGGCTGCTGCTCGTCAATGGTGGACCACGAAGGAGGGGGCTATGGGGTTTCGTGGGGGGGTGAACGGAGAAGATGAAGAGAAGGGGGGTGCATGGGTCCGGCGGCTAGGAGAAAGAGATGGGGTGTCTTTAGGGTTTTTTAGGTAGTGAGTAGCAAATGAAACAAAAATGAGAGAAAGAGTGGGGGGGTCGTGCGGTCAGATGGGGGGCGGTTGGGCTTGGGTCAAGGGGTTTTAGGTTGGGTAGAGGTGTTTTGTGCCTAGGTTCAAAATTGAAGAAGAGGCCCAATTCCGATTTTCTTTATATTTTTTGCTCTCTTTCTTTTACTTTCTAATTAATAAAACTAAAATTCTAAATTAAGTTATAAACTAAATTAACTTATCAAAATACTAATTAATTCTTAGCAACAATTATCATGCATAATTAAACACCAATTAAAACAAAATTGCACAATTTGACATTGAATGCTAAAAATGCAAACGATGCATTATTTTTATGATTTTGTTTTTTGTAAAAACAAACTTAATTGCTCCTAATTGTAGAATTAAAGCCTAAATGCAAATGCGACATATTTTTGTATTTTTTATTAATTTATCAAATAAACATGCATGGACAAATACAAATAATTATCCAAAAATACCACAAAATCCTCAAAATATCACACAAAAGGAAAATTGTTTTATTTTAAATTTTTGGGAGTAATTCTCATATATGACAAAAATCACGTGCTTACGTATGGTTCTTTGAACTTTGTGCGTATCTATTCAAATTCTTAAGATAGTATGATAAGACATGTGAGGAATAAAGGATTATTCTCCAAATTAATAGAAATAATTGAACTCCCATGAAAGAAGATTATAAGCCACAAGTTGATCACAACTACCTTGGCCTTTTCTCTTCCTAATTTCTTCCCAAACGTAACCTCTATCCCTTCGATTCCCTTGTATTTCTTGCGTTGAAATGGAACTATTAATTGCTACATTAAAATTTCATAATCTTAATGTGAATTTCAGGAACAAAAATAGTTAACGTCAAATTACATTTTTGTATTTTTATTATGCAGAATAGTTATTTAGTTTTCAAGGGCAAAATAGTTTATTATATATATATATATATATATATATATATATATATATATATATATATATATATATATAAAGCCAATTATTTTTAGTTTAAGAGATTAGGTGAGTGAATTATTTGAATTAATTGTTCATATTTTAAACCTTTTCAACATAAAATTCTAGTATTTGTGGTACCGAGGTAGTTCACGAGAAAACCACGCGGTATTAGAAGAGGAATCTATTTACTATAACAAATTAAAATACACTAATAGTGTTTAAAAAAATACTTACACAAACTTAAATCTTTCTCACAGTGGTGGTCAAAGTTTACCACTTTGGCACTGGTTTAATGCTTTTGCAAATAATGTTATAGATCAAGAGTTAAATTGTTAAAGATTTTTGGGGTGCCACGCAAAACAGGAACGACAAATCCAGTGTAATCATCCAAGTGGGATCTGGGGAAGGTAGTATGTGCGTATACTTTAACTTTACCTTGTAAAGGTAAAGATGTAATTTTCAGTCTTTCCGATGGACCCTTGGCTCAAGGAAAGGAACTGAGTGAGGAAGAAAATTTGTTGCTCTGAAATTTTGGAATACAAATGGATTTATTTACACAAACGAACACTAGTGAATAGAAGTCCTAAACTTCCCTTTTAATTGAAAAAAGAAACTTCCCTCCTTTTGCCACTCTTCCTAGTCTAAACATACTTAACCAAAAAGAACTCTAATATGGGACATATGAAGAGCCCACTTCTTTTACCAAAGAATATTACTACTTACTGTATGTATTCGTTCATAAGGATCCCCATTTTGAGATTGAAGTAAGTATGATCAGCGATCTTTTGAGCATTCAAGCCTGAAATAGCAAAACAAGAAAGCTAAGACAAAAATTTCATGTTAGTTTATTCTGCATTGTATAAAACCATAGTTTGAGTAGACATGCCTGAGCTATGGGGCGCATTGGCCGTGCAGTTTCAGCAATGGTCTTTTTAAGTTGTTGTTTAGGTGAGGCAAGTTGTGTAGGCCGAGATGGCCCTGGACCTGTGATGTCTAAAGAAGTTGTTTCTTCTGATTCTTGTACTGCTTGTGTCAGTATCTGAACTACTTCACTCATTTTTGGGCGCTCTTTGGCGATCTTGTTTAAGCAGCTATCGGCCAGTTTTCCAATTCTTCTAGCAGCCACAAGTGAGAACTCGTTTCGAAGCCTTGGGTCAATGATCATGCTGAATTTTCTACTATCAGCAGGAAATTGCTTTACCCAATCGAGAAGCTTCTGCTGCATCACAGGAAGGTTCCTTTCCAACGTTCGTCTGCCTGTGAGGATCTCATAGAGAACAACTCCAAAGCTCCAAATATCACTCTTGACCGACAGATGTCCAGTTTCAACATATTCAGGGGCAGCATATCCTAAAGTCCCAACCGGCTAAGAGCAAAAAATACGAAATAATGATCAGCCAATGAGAATCAAAGGCTAAAGTATGACTTCACCTATGCAATTTAAAGTCTTAATAATGTCTCCAAACGACAAACTTTATCAGGTAACAAACCACTTGGTTAACAAAAATGGGTAGAAACCAAGGAAAACAAACAGCATCACAACTTGTTACTGGGAAGAGGATTATGATCGCTCATCATAGCGAGAAGCAAACATAAAAAGGGTTGCTTCAAATATTAGCCAAAAGGGTGGGAATATTTAAAGTGTACTGAATTCAATTGGTGTAACAAACACCATCACACACTTTTTCCTCGAGCGAGATGCAAAGAAAGGAGAGAGGGAGATAAGCCACATGGCAACATGTTGCAGGAAGCATTCAAAAAGTTAGCATCTAAGAGAAGTCAACTACAAAAATTTGGCATCCATGCGATAACCAATATCACCATCACTTACCGCTGTAGACACATGAGAGCGGTCACCAGCTGGCCCTTCCCTTGCAAGCCCAAAATCTGAAAGCCTTGGATTAAAATCCTCATCCAGAAGAACGTTTGATGACTTGAAATCCCGATATATCACCTTCACATTTCAATCAAAAAGTATTCATTAAGAATGAGAAATGAGAAAAGGTTCAAGAGTTTGTATGAAGATAGAATAAAGAAAGGTGCTTTCAGGAGCACAAATTGTGTTAGCTTAATGGGTGTTAAATTGTTAATTATGATCATAAAATGCTATTCAACTCATTTATCTTTCTTGGCTTCAGAGGTTAGTTGTAAATACCGATACACACTTGGCAGCAGTTAACGAAGTTTATTTGTTGCATTTTGCAAGCAGATGGAACAAGAAATATGCCAGTTGTCTAATAACAGTTGTCTAATAACGTTAAAAGGCAAAGCGTGTCTGCTAACTGCTGAAAACACACTTGACATTTAGGACATGACTCTGTTGGCAAAGTTAAACAATATGTATTCTCTATGCAACAAGCACAGAAACAATTGTGAACTGACATAAAATTTGAAGTGCCAATCATTTATCTGTGTAGTTAAAGGATACCTGGACTTCGAGACCTTCGTGCAAATAAGCCATTCCTTGTGCTGCACCAAGGATAATTTTCAATCTTGTCTTCCAGGGAATTACCGGCACAGCTCTGTTGAACAGATGATCTTCTAAGCTCCTATTTTGCATGTATTCATAAACCAATAGGCGCTGAATCCCTCTTTCCCCATCTGTAGCGCAATATCCTAGAAGCTTAACAAGGTTAGGGTGCTCCAAAACACCGAGAAATTGAACTTCTGCAACCCATTGCCTGTGGCCCTGCATATATAAAGAGTTATCTATGTTTTAACTTAGGAGTCATACAGCAAACTCAATAATGAAATTAAGAAAAGGCGAAGACAACAATTAATAATGGCTTAGCTAGTGACGGAAAGATATATGTTCCCTCCCCATAAATATGAAATTGGTTATGGGACGAAGATGCAACAAGTGGTACTCATTGAGGTATTAACGTTGTAAAAGATAAAGAGACAGTAGGCTTACACAAGTAAATAACAAAGGTGGATGTTAAACTCTTTACTTCATTTACGATTCTTCAACATAACAAGACAAGTAAAAAAGAGCAATGACCATTAAAGAAAAGAGTGAATGGGGTTCCTAAGACCCGGACCAGCGGGAGTTACAGCAGCACTGAATCTCAAAAGGTTAAGAGCATAAGAAGCGGATGTAAACAGGAAAATAGTTACTCAATGCAGGAATTCAATGTATCAACTAACGAACTGTGGAGAAAAGAAGCAAGAAAGACAACAATTTTGCTTGCTAAATTAGTTCACAGCCCTAATATATTCATCTTAGCACCAAAATAATACTAACATGGCAGTGCCTTTTAAATTGTAATACACATACGTAAGATACACAAAGCAGAATCAGTGGAGTTCAGATCCCGTAGAAGAATGAGGTTCAGGAATTTAGTTCCAGATCACCAGAAAAACAAAATAAGTAAAGCATTAAATATCATGACGCGAAACTTTAGGTGATTGGCAACCTCCCCCCCTTCCAACTCAAAACACTTGAGTAGAACATTACACTATATTTGTTCCACAAATTGGAAAAATGCATACATTAAAGGCAGTAATGTAACAAGTTTTAAGTCTACCATTTGCCATCTTTTATTTTTCAAGCATTTATCATTCATAAAAGTTACTTTAACATAGAATTTTCCAAGATTCTGGGCCAAATTAAGTTATCATCTGCCACATCATATTCAGCTATCTTGCTCAAAGGGCACAAATTGTGCTATCTCAATCCAATTATGTTCAACTATCCTAGTACAAGAGCAGAAGGGGAGCCTTGGCGTAACTGGTAAAGTTGTTGTCATGTGACCAGGAGGTCACGGGTTCGAGTCGTGGAAACAATTTCTTAGAGAAATGCAGGGTAAGACTGCGTACAATAGACTCTTGTAGTCTGGCCCTTCCTCGGACTCCACGCATAGCGGGAGCTCAGCTGAGCTGCCCTTTTTTATATTAGTACAAGACCACAATCTATGTTATTCAGACTGTCCAAAAATGTTGCCGCACCCGTGGGATCCGACATGGGTGCGGCAACATTTTTGGAGAGTCCGAGCAACGTAGACCACAATAGCATAAACTTCAAAGGGGCATTTCTACTATTTCTCTCTCAATCAGAGATTCAAATCATGAACTCATTTACTACTCGAGACATTTTATCCAAGGGAGATCTTTTAAAAAAGGCAAGCAAATTATACATATACTACAGATCAAAAGCAAAACTCATACCTGCAATCCAAGCGTATTGAGCTTCTTAATAGCAACCACAATAGGATCACCTCTTCCATTAGGAGGCTGAATTGTACCTTTATATACACTCCCAAAACCACCTTCTCCAATCTTTAACATCCTATTGAAACTCCTTGTAGCTTCCTTAAGCTCTGAAAGTGAAAAAACCCTCAAATTTTGCTCTTTTTCTCTATACATTTCAGGTATACTTCTAGCAGATGAAACTGAACCTGTAGACTTAGCTACCCTTTTCCCTTCTGAATTACCATCTCTCCTACTTTCATTACTTAATTCTGGTGCTGATTCCCCTCTCCTTCTTGACCTTGACTTATCCTTGAATATATAAAAACACTTCAGCATTTTTTTTTCTTCTCAAAGCTATAATCTTGAAACCTTCCCTTCTTGCCAAATTTCACAAAGATTCTGTTTCTTTATCAAAAATCTTCCAAGATTGAATTTTTATCAAAATTAGGTGATTAATAGGGGGGAAATATCAAATTTCTGTAGCTAAAAGAGAAAATTTGATGATCACTAAGGGAAAAATATTAACTTTTTGTAGCTAAGAAAGGAACCAAATTAGGATAAGAATGGAAAAAGTAAGAAAAATTGAAAACTGGAATGACTATGTGAGAAAAGAACTAACTTTGGAAAATGGAACAGAGAAAAGTAGGCTTTACACCAAAAGGGAAAAAAATTCCATGTGGACTAAAACAAAGCAAAAAAGCAAGAAAGCTCAAAAACAAGAGGAACTCATATGAAAACAGAGACAAATAAGGAAAACTCAGAAACCCCAATTGAGAATTGAAGCTAAAAAAAGTGAAGGATTGAACCTTTAAATTGATACAAAAACAAATTAAAGACAAGAATGTTGTAGCTGTAAAAATAGTAACATTTGGAGAAAATTATTTGAACAAACGTGTGACATAGGAATAGAGACAGCGAGAGAGAGATGCAGCGTGTTAACGTGTATGAAAGGAAAAGGAGTATGCAATGACAAAACTTGAGAAGACCAAAATTTATACAAGTTGACCTCATCAATTTTGCCTTCTTCTGCTCCAATATACTAACTTCTTATGTAGTACTATGATATGATTACTTCTTCTTTTTAAATTAATGTACTATGAATATTATATTTCAATTTATTTTTTTGGGTGTTACTAATGTTGTCCGGAAATTTTGGGATAAAGTTGTTATCATGTGATCGGGATGTCACGAGTTCAAGCCGTGAAAATAACTTCTTGTAGAAATACAGGGTAAAGCTGTGTATAATAGACCTTTATAGTTCGGTCCTTTCTCGGACACCGCTCATAGCAGGAACTTAATACACTCAACTGCAATTTGAGTATGTGTTAATAATATTAAAAAAATAACATTGTGTAGTCGCTCTTAAAATAATAACACACACACACACACACACACACATATATATATATATATATATTATATTTCTATATGTTATATACGAAAAATATATAAATATTATATACTTTTACAGTTATCGAATATAAATAATTTTAGGCGCGGACTAAAATTGATATTTGTCCTTTTAAGGTTTCTTGCTGGTTGCCTGAAGGTGGTTTCTTGGAGAATTCTTGCGGACCAACATTTGACAATGACACTTTCCTTGAAGACTTACATCCCTAAATATTTTAACTTTAGGAGTATTTGACTAGAAAATTTCAAATACAGCGTTCTTCTGTTTTTCACAGCTTATACTTAATTTAATCCTGTGAATATATTTTTTTATTCAAAACAAAGAATAAAATATATTTTCAGTAGAAAATTAGAAAGCTGAAATTTGTTTTTCTTTTTTTGGGTTTTTGTTTTTTATTCCTGACAGGGATATTTCTGAAACAGTTAAGACAGTTAAACGCGTTTTGGCGCGAGTGCCCGGCTTTATACTTCCAAAAGGGAAAAGATTAGTAAGAAATTAAAATGTTGAATTACTAAGAAGGGAGTTTGCAGTTTTGATATTGTTAAATAGGACCAATTTGACAAAAATGGAAGTACAAATATAGGTGCTTAGAATTTACTAGTATAAGATAGGTATGTTACTTGGGTTAAGCCGAATTGGTTGGGTGAGTGGTTTCTCACGCAGGAGATATGGGATCAATTTCCCTCATCAGCACATCTCCTCAATCATGAGCAGGTTATCCAGTATGCACCCAAAAGATAGCGACTGCAAACTTTCCCGAAAATTTTCCCAAAAAAAAAAGGATATGTATGTAACAAAATAACTACTATCTTTCACCTTAAATGCTGTGCAACTACTACTATATTTTAAACTTATTACTCCCTCCGGTCTAAAATAAGTGATTTTTTGGCCTTTTCTTGTGGTCCAAAATAAGTGATTTTTTCAGATTTCAAGAATGAATTAATTATTTTTTTCCTATATTGTCCTTGGAGTAAATAGTGTTGGAATATGTGTTAGGAGTATTTATGTTAGATAGTAAAGGTTAATGTGATCAATTCTATTGCTAATTAATGTTAAACGGTGGATTTTTTAATTTGTGTGAAAACCTCCAAAAAATCACTTATTTTTAACCGGAGAGAGTAGTTTTTTATTCCAATATTGTCATATAAAGAAAGATGAATGGAGTAGCAAGTTACACATGATTCTTATGGGTTAAAAAATTTAAAAGTTTTGAAATCCATTTTCATGATTTTATATTTTAATATTGGTCCATATTATTATTCTTTTACCCAAACAAAAGAAAAAAGAATAAAAAAACTGGTGGTTATGATATTTCCTTGTGGAATGTGCGTATACAAGTAGGATTTGTTTTCGGCTTACTCGTTTCATATGTGTTCAAATTGGATTTCTTTTTCTTTTATTTAGTTTGATAAAATGTTCATGCAAAAAAATTGATGATCGAGTTCTTTTACACTATATTTTTCTCTTTTTGCTTTTATTTGAAGTTATTTTTTATGTTGAATACATCAACGTTTATAGTTATAAGCTTTTTAGTACCATTATATTTATAACCACCACAATAGAGATAAGCCTCTCTCAATTCTATAATTCGTGACACCGTTTAATCAAAAATGAAATTCAAGTTTACTATAAAATAAGTAATAAGTAAACAATATTGAATAAATAATAAACAAAATAATTTTATCAGATCCAAACTTAAATATGATTGGTTAAAAATCAACGCCAATTGCCATCATAAGTAGGTTCATATTCAGTCTTTAAGAAGACGAAGAAAAGTATTTCTTGCTGCCTATATTCATTTACTTATAGATATCTTCAAATTTTTTCACTTAGAAAAAAATCAGGTACCAGATCAATTTGAATAACTTGATCAAGAAAAAAATTAAATAACAAACTCTTTCTACATCTAATATTCCGCTGCTTCAAGGGATTCCTTATATATGTGCAAACAATATTTTCATAAAAAAGATATTATGATATATACAATAGACTGACTATACCAACAAAATTATTACAGTAATATAAAGTGAACACTAAAATAAATACTCAAAATTAACGCAATCCTAGAACTACCTAATTAGAGACCAAATAATAGTCCCGATATTAAATTTTAAAAAAAACAGTCTCGTCTACGAACCATCCCGCATTCATGCAGGGGTCCAAGAAAGGGTCACACCTCAAAGAGGTATAACGTAGGCAACCTATTATAATGTAAGCATAAGTGGCTGGTTAGGGGTGTATATGGACCGGGTTGGTTCGAGTTTTATCAAAACCAAACCAACTATATCGGTTTGGATTGGTTCAGTTTTGTCGGATTTTTCAGGTTTTCCATTTTTTTTGTTATGTGAATATTATTTCAATCGTATATACTTTGTTAAATTTTATATAATTAAATATATGTTTTGCAAAAATTGAAGAAAATGACAGATATATTATCTGTTAAAATATTTTTATGGAAGAATTTTCTTAGTAACACATGATAGTTATTTTTTAGTCGTCTAACAATAACTTTACGTTAACGTACACTTTTAAGGTTCACTGAATTTAATAATTAAACATAAAAATAAATATGAAACTATATGATTGTCACACCTCCTTTTTCGAGAAGGAAGTTTTTTCCAATTAAAGGACAATCGAAACGGGATTTGTTTATTTATTTCAGAGTCGCCACTTGGGAGATTTAGGGTGTCCCAAGTCACCAATTTTAATCCCGAGTCGAGGAAAAGAATGACTCTGTATTACAGTCCGCGAACCAGAAACCCGGATAAGGAATTCTGTTAACCCGAGAGAAGGTGTTAGGCATTCCCGAGTTCCGTGGTTCTAGCACGGTCGCTCAACTATTATATTCGACTTGATTATCTAATATACATATTATAAACTTATGTGCAAATTTTATTCTTTAGCCGCTTTTATTATTTTTATTTATTGTTATTATTTTACGAAGAATTGCAACATTGTGAAAACGTATTTCAAACCACGTCACAATCAATGCACCCGTGGTTACCGACACCTTTTGACTCCGTTGAGATTTGAATTTGGGTTACATAAATGCACACCCATATTTAAGAAAATAATTTGTTAAAGACGTGCCTAGAACGACTAGCGTATTGTTGTTTTGGGAAAGGCCGTAAAATTTCACTAGACGGCCAACTCCGATGTTCTAAATAATTAATACATACATTTTGTGAGGGCCCCGCAATCTATACATTTTACTAGGCGAGGCTCATCTCATTTATTTTTAATGGACAAATCTTAAAGCGACTACATTTTTTATTTAAAATTAGTCTCTAGAATAAAGAAAGAAAATCCTAATTAATTACGAACTTTTTTTATTTTTTATTTTAAGAAAGCATGGCATACTAATTGCTAGATTAATATAAATATTGATGAAAAGGAATTTCACTTAAAATTTTCGAAATTATAAATAAAAGAAAAATTCGACAACTAATATTCAAAAGAATCAAATATAGCTAAATTAAAACTCGCATTGTTATAAAAAAAACTATTGAGATTAATTATTCACAATTATTTGAAACTAGATTTAACCATAATTACTAAAGCTTATTAGAAAGTTTATTAAACTTAAATGTTCTTCTAATCTTGTTCGAACTTAAATCATGTCTTAATGCCTAATTCACGAAATTTAGTTTAAATTCATGTCTTAGCTAAATTTAGTTACTTGTTCACGATTAACCTACTGTTGATAATCTTAAAACCTTCATATCTAGTGAATTAACCCATTTTGCCAAACCTATTCATTAAAGACTAACTTATGTTATTTTCTCTTATTCCAATTATTGTTCAGTAATACATAAAATAGCCTAAATACAATCAATAAAAGAAACAAAGAAAAAGCGAAATTAACACTTCAAAATAACATTCGTCATATGTATTCATGCTTCCACATTATTAGCTTGCAATAGCTAGTATTACAGTAGTGTACCTGATATTGGAAGCAAAATAAAAGGGAGATCAGCAGAAATTCAGTAGCATACAACAACAACAACAACAACAACAACACCCAGCAACCAATAACCAGCAACGAGAAACCAGTGACAGATTTTGAAATCAAGATAAAAATCTAGAAACACCGACAACAATCAACGGACAGAAGCCAAGGGAATCTTTTCAGATTTGAAAGACTAATTAATTGTTCAACCCTTAATTTCTGAATCCGTATATCAGAATATTTAGATCGTATATCAGGTGTATACTATTCTTCTTTTGAATTTCCAGAATGTTTTTCTTTTTATTTTTGGAGTCTTAATATTTTCGAAATTTTTCTCTCTATCTTCAATATTAAGCTCTCTTTTTTTTATCTATCCCTCCTTCTTTTTTTTTCTCCTCTATCTTCTTTCTGTCCTTTTTCTTCTCTCTCTTCTTCTTGTCTTTCAAGTTCAAGTCTAAGTCCTCTTTTTCTGATCAAGTCTCCCTTATTTATCTTCCATCCCAAACTCTTTAATTCATTAATAAAACAATCACTTTCTCCTACCAAACCCACTACTACATAAAAAATACAATTATTACTTATTTAAACAACTTTTCTTGAGCCCCGCAATCCCACTATGTCTTGTTCCCCACTTTTGATTAAACAAGTACATTATCCTCCCCCCATTATATCTTGTTCCCCATGCTTATATTAAACAATTGCATTATTCCCCACCATTATATCTTGTCCTCCCATTATTGATTATTTTAATATTATTTTAATCTTAATGTACAGAGCACTCAAAATAAATAATTGTTCAGAATTTTAATTCCAAAAATATCCCTCTGACCTTACTGAAATTACCACTTTGACCCTGAAAACATTATAATTTACCAATCTACCCCGTCAGCTATAACAAGTTCAACTAATCAATTCTAACCAAAATATAGCAGCTATAACCAATTCCTAATCAGATTTTATGAACAAACTCAAACTATATGATGAACAATAAAGAAACAACTTGAATTATTTTGACTGAACAATGTTTTTACACAACAAACTTATTTTCAGATTCACCAACAATAACAAACAAATATATTCAAAGCATGAGCTCAAATTCAAATTAAACTTTAAACAAAATAAATAAACAGATTCAAATCACTAAACTCAAATAATCAATTGATCTTTAAATTAAATCCAACAAAATTATAACAAAGATACATGATTCAAACTAAATCAAAAAAAGAAAAACTAAAACATAAACTCACATTAAATCACTGAATTAACATGAACTTCAAACAAAAAATGAACATGAATTATATCTAAATTAAATAACAAAGAACGGATTCAAACGATTTAAACTAACACTCTTCTATATTAAAATTAAATCCTTTTAAATTAATAAAACAAACTGAAAAATAATTAATTGAATCTTCAACTCAAATCTAACAATATTATAATTAAACTAATCAATTTCTACCTAAAAATAAACAAGAAAAATGAATGAAAACAAATTGAAAGATAAAAAAACGATGAACATGAAATTAATATCAAACATATTTGATTTCAAATCCGAAAAATATCAAACAAAAATACAGAAGAAATAAAACATAGAACAACTGACCGTAAATGACCAACGACAAACTCGAACGAACTTAAACGAAACCAACGAAACCTTGACATAAACGGACTTGAAGACAACGAAGCAATAGATGCGACAGCAGCCATGGTGAAAGAAAAAGAAGATGAAGCATCAGCAGCGATAGCAGCCATGGCGGACAGTGAAAACGCAGCAGCAATGATCTTGAAGAAGAAGAAACACGGGCGGCGACAAAACAATGAAGCAGCAGCGCAACAGTGCGACGAAACTCTCGTGGTTGTTTGGACGAGCTCGAAGACGCAGCCATGGCGGACAGTGAAGAACGCAGCAATGATCTTGAATAAAAAGCAACCAACGTGATCTTGGAGAAGAAGAAGCATGGGCAGCAGCAGTGGTGGTGGAAGAAGCAGCAAAAACAACAACCATGGGGTTCGTTTGGACGTGAACTGAGTGGTCGTTTGGTTGGTTATGGCGACGTGGGGTTCGACGGAGGGTTGGCTGCGTTTTTATTGAAGAAAGAAGATGAAGGAGCTGTGCGTGTGTGAGTGTGTTGGAGGTGTGAGGGACGGGGGGACAGGCAGCAGCCATGGCTGCCATGGGAGGGGAGCTTGGGGTGTTTTTGGAGAAGAAGAAGATGAGGAAGGGGGGCGTATGGTTAGTGTTAGGGTTTTTTGGGTTTGGTTATTTGGGTGCAGGGTAACTGAAAAGGGGAGGGTCCTTTTAGTTTAATGTTGGACCGGGTCGGGGCGTTTTGGGCTGGGTAAGGGGTAATTTGGTTTGGGCTTGGGGGTTTAAAATTGGAGGAAGGGCCCAATCCGATTTTTTTCTTCTTGTTTGTTCTCTTTTCTTTTACTTATTAATAAAACTAAAAATGATAAAATTATAAAAACAAAAATTATCTTAAAATACTAATTAACCCCCTAATAATAATTATCACCCAAAATTAAACATTAATACAAATAAAAATCACACAATTTGGACATTAAAATGCTAGAAATGCAAAAGATTATTTTTTATGATTTTCTCATTTTTGTAAAACAAACTTAAATAAATACTAAATGAAAAATGCGACATATTTTATATTTTTATTAATTTAAACAAATAAACATGCACAGACAAAAATACAAATAATTATACAAAATACCAAAAAAATACAAAAATTGCACACAAAGGAAAATTGTTTTATTTTGAATTTTTTTGGGAGTAATTCTTTCATAGGGCAAAAATCATGTGCTTACAGCTGCCCCTCTTTGCCCGAAGACACGAAAGGTTTTGGTGCAAAGATAAAGTGAGCGATTTTTGCCCATCCGAGTACTCCGTGTGAAGCATTTTTTGAAAAAAGGTTTAACCGAACCTTTGCTTCAAAGGTTTCCTACATATCCCTGGCTAAAAGGGAATCAGGTTAATGTAGTTCGGGAAGTTTTGGTAGCTGGGACTACTGTGGGACTGCAATGTTGCTGCTATTGCATGCTACTTTTACTGTTTGCTGACCTCCTTATTATACCATGCTTAAAAGAAAAATCAAGAAGTTAGGCTAGACTACGGATTACAAGATCCCATCTATCTTCCATTTGTTCTTGATGCCTTGCTTTCTTGTCGGCTTGCGTCGATTCCGGTGCTTCTTTCTTCCGAGAATTGATGGGGGTGACACCGACCTTTTGCTACTTTGAATACCAATTCTCACTGTCTGGTTCGGTCCGCTGGGGATATGGCTTTCTTCATTAAGCTTTGTTATGCTGGGCATAATTCAATGTTCACAGGCCGCTTCTTTCAAGATGCGTCTTTTCTCCCTTTTGACTCATGCGCTTGATTTTGCGCTGAGATCTCTTGTTGCAGCCTTCCGCTTTCCGGTGTTGGGGATTTTTATTGTTTCCCGCTGGGGATTCCTGTTGGATTCTTCTGCTTTACTGACTTGCAATGTATTCCTCTATTATATGGGTGGGCTCCCAACTTCAACCAACAACTTTGAAAATAAAATCGTCATTCCTTTCTTCAGGCGGGCTCCTGACCTCAACAACAACTTCGAAAATAAAATGTCATTCCTCTCTTCAGGCGGGCTCCTGACTTCAACAACTTAGAAAAATAAAACGTCTTTCCTCTCTTCAGGCGGGCTCCTGACTTCAACAAACAACTCTGAAAATAAAATGTCATTCCTTTCTTTAGGCTGGCGAGATTTCAACAACTTTTAAAAATAAAACGCCTTTCCTCTCTTCAGGCGGGCTCCTGACTTCAACAACTTTGAAAATAAAATGTCATTCCTTTCTTTAGGCTGGCGAGATTTCAACAACTTTGAAAATAAAATGTCTTTCCTCTCTTTAGGCTGGCGAGATTTCAACAACTTTGAAAATAAAATGTCATTCCTTTCTTTAGGCTGGCGATATTTCAACAACTTTTAAAAATAAAATGCCTTTCCTCTCTTCAGGCGGGCTCCTGACTTCAACAACTTTGAAAATAAAATGTCATTCCTTTCTTTAGGCTGGCGAGATTTCAACAACTTTGAAAATAAAATGCCATTCCTCTCTTCAGGCGGGCTCCTCACAACAACAACTTTGAAAATAAAATGTCATTCCTTTCTTTAGGCTGGCGAGATTTCAACAACTTTGAAAATAAAATGTCATTCCTTTCTTTAGGCTGGCGAGATTTCAACAAATAAAACGTCTTTCCTCTCTTCAGGCGGGCTCCTGACTTTAACAACAACTTTGAAAATAAAATGTCATTCCTCTCTTCAGGCGGGCTCCTGACCTCAACAACAACTTTGAAAATAAAATGTCATTCCTTTCTTTAGGCTGGCGAGATTTCAACAACTTTTAAAAATAAAACGCCTTTCCTCTCTTCAGGCGAGCTCCTGACTTCAACAACTTTGAAAATAAAATGTCATTCCTTTCTTTAGGCTGGCGAGATTTCAACAACTTTGAAAATAAAATGTCATTGTACAGGTGGGCTCCTGACTTCTTCAACTTAAAATTTAATAACCTCCATTCTACAGGCGGGCTTCTGACTTTAACAATTTCTTAAATTTTAAAACCTCCATTCTCCAGGCGGGCTCCTGACTTCAACTCTAATACTTTTAAAATAAATCAAGCTCCTTTCGAGCTTTGGAGAAAGATTCATCGGACTAAGATTTGATATCTCAGGAGAAAATTTCATCGGACTAGGACTTTTATCTTAGGAGGAAAATGTAAAGATCAAAGGTTTGAGAAACTTACCTTAGTAATTTCTTCTTTTCTTTTCTTTTTCCCTTGCGCTGCTTTGTTCTTGTTTCAACTCTCAAGCAACGAAAATTTTATCAGTTTTTTTTTCTAAAAAAAATGGTGGCCGATTTGTGGCCTTGCTGGGGATGATTTTCTCCTTTAACAGCTCGCGTTGTCTTTCCCCGAGACTGCTGGGGAATTATTTACTTACCTGTTGGGGAATGATATTATTGGGGAGTCTCCTTTCTTCCCCTTTTCTCCAAAGCTACTTCCTTCAAAACTTTTCTCTCTCAACATTGCTGGGGATAAAATGTTATCAGCCGGGGATAACGCTGTTGAGGATAACACTGCTGGGAGATTTTGATTCCTTCAAAAACTAGTGCTTCACTCTTCTGAAGGCTGCTGGGAATGATACTGGCCTTTTGCTTTTTCCGAGCACAAGTTTCATCTTTTTGTTCTGTCCGCTGGGGAACAACTTCCTTTATTAAAACTTGTTATGCTGGGGGTAAAACTGGTTCAAAGACCACTTCCCTTGAGACTGGTGCTATCTTTATTCTTCCCCGAATGGGTATCTGACTTCCAGAAAAATTTTCTAAATGAAAGGAAAATTTTCTGCCCCAGTTTGATAATCTCCCTTGTGGCATGCATTTCCGCCATCAATGTCATTTCCTTTTAAAATTTGACTGTGGTGGTTGGTTGTGATACTCCTACTGGGGATGGCTTTTCCCTTTCTCCTTCCCTGCTCTGCGTTCCAAAAAACTTGCGGGGGATGATATTATTTGTTGGGAATGATCCCTTTCTGCTGGGGATATCCCTATTCTTTTGTGGCATAGTTCGGAAACTGTCATTTTCCCGACCTTTTAGTCTCATATGAATTTCCCAAATCATGCTCATTGCTCTTCTTGATTTGTCCACAGTCCTTATCCTTGAGGTTTATAACCTTTGATTTCGGCAAGGGTATCCCTCTTGACACTCGTCAATCCTTTTGTCAATTCTCTTTTGCTGGGGATATCTTTCTTGACACTGGCCTTGCGCTTGTTCCTTGCTGACTATACCACTTGGATGTACTAGTCAGATCTCATCTTGCATAATTTGGAAAGCTGATAGCATATTTTGAAGTCATTTCTCACTTGTTCTGACCAAACAGACTCTACTGGGGAATTTTTCTATGAAAGGAGAAAGATAAAAAGGAACAGAATAAAAGACAAAGGAAAAATATGACTCTTTAACAAAAGAAACTATAAATAAAAACCTATCAAACGCAGATATCGACTCTAATGGTCATGACATGCATATGTGGCCTATCCTCCGCCGTCAATCGTCTTTCAAGATCTTCATTTGGCGATTCCCCATCTGATTCTCAATCTTATTCGACTTGTAGTGCCCGAAGGGTTTTTACTATCAAGCCTCTCTCATTTTGGTTTTTCTCTCAGCTTTCATCGCCTTATGGTGCCCGTGAAGATTTTCACCGATAAGACTCTCTCATTTGTATCATTTTCCAGATGGGGATTTGGAGTGTTGCCGATATGACTCTCTCTGCTGGGGATTAGAGTTCTTTCTGCTGTGGATCAGAGTGTTATGTTCACCGGTAAGACTCTCATTTGTCTGACTTGGCATCTTTTGAAGACTGATCAGAAGGTCTTTCTTTGGACCGTAATGTGGGTTTTTGGATAGGCTAGAAAGAAAGGGTATTAAATGCTAAAAAACAAACCAATTTGAGGTTCAAAATTACAACTTTCGGAACCATATTTGTTTACAACAAGCGCAACCCTTGCCCCAATTTCTTGCTTGGGGATTATTTATTGTTATTTTATTTTTATATATAATTTTTATTACACCATGACCGAGCCTTGAGGCGCCTACGTATCCTCTTTGAGGAATCAGGTCGAACGTAGTTCCCAATTCCTCTGTTTTCTTCTGACTTTCTTTTGTTTTCTGTTATCATTTTTCTCTTTTCTTTTCATTTTTTTTCTTTTTTTTTTGTTGCTTTTTTTTTCTTTTCTTTTTGTGTTTTTTTTCTTTTTCTTTTTCTTTTCTTATCTTTTTATGTTTGTGTTTCTACTCTTTGCTACTGATTCCGAAAGAGGGGTATGAAAGAAAACAAATAAGGCTCAAAGGGTTAACGAAGGAGAAAGTGTTTAGATAGCAGAATAAAATGCCTTCATCATTCCAATCTTCAAAACACGCCAAGCACAAACAACACCATTAAATATTCACCACATCTTCTGATTGTGCCGGACTTGATAACCATATGCATACATTTGCCTTTTTCTTTTGTCATTTTTAAAGCACCGTTGGGCAATACTCTCACTTGATTTTATGGTTTTCTTTATGTTTTATTTGCCCCAGTTCCATATGACTCGAGCTCCGAATAATCTCAAACCGTCTTTATTCCTTTTAAATGTTCCGATCACCACCCAATGGTTTTATGATTATCTTTTAAGATCAGGCCCAAACTGTGTGCGCATGTCATGTCACCTGAATCGGCGTTGAACAAAAATGATAAAAGGACCAAACAAAAAGATAACTGGAAATAATAAAAGACCGGATTTTGCATTAGATTACCGGTGAAATGGTTTGAATAACAAAATGAACGAAAACAAACCAGAATAAAATCCTAAAGCAGCCTGGACAAAACTTAAACAAACTGCTATGACAAAATGGAAAGATAAGAAAGTTTGACGCAAGACAATATCTGAATTACAACCCTAATAATCCGGAGAACAGAAATGACAACAAAATAAACCATCAAAAGCTTCTCTCTTGCTAACCAAGGAACGAAGCGCCCTCCCAATTATCAAACCTGGCATCTTAGCCACTGAGCTTTTCATCAATACTGCCAAGACCATTACCAGCTTCAACATCATCATCCTCCGTCAACAAGTTCTCGATAGGGTTCGAGTGCTTCATGTCACTGTTATTGATCACAATCCGCGCTTTTTGGATCATTTTTTCTACTTCCCTTTTCAGATTACGACAGCTCTCAATGTTGTGCCCTATGACATTGGAGTGGTATGCGCATCGTGCTGCCGGATCAAAGTTTCTTGCACGTGGATCTGGAGTATATGCGGAGAGCGGCTCAATCAGGCCATCTTGCCTTAGCCTTTCAAACAGACTTGCATAAGATACTCCGATAGGGGTGAGAGCCTTTTCTCGTTTTAGCAACCTCTCGTTCCTAAATACTTGATTGGGCCGGAAACCTGATCCAGGGGGCTTCCGGTAGGCTTGTGAGGGTAGATAGGCCTTTTGTGGAGCTGGGTATTTGGAAAGTGAAGCATGTCTTTGGGAGTCTCGTGGAGAGAAGTAGTGTTGGGGAGGGGAGTAGCGTTGACGAGTGATGGAGCTACTCGGGTAGCTGGGAAAGCTGCCATAAGTGGGTTGGGATGGAGAGTATGGGGGATCTTCCGTTATGGTGTTGGGTGCTTGGGTAATGACAGAGTTCAAGAAGCTTGGCAATGGAGGGGGTGGTGCTTTCCCAGTCATCCATGCCTGATACATGTCTGCCATATGTTGTCTCAGCATTTTCACTTCTTCTACCAACTTGTTGTTCCGTTCGACCAGTTGTTGTCGGTCATCAGTACCGACCCACTTGGTTCTGAGGTTCTGAGTCATTATCCTTTGACTTTGCTTTGCAGGGAGGAGTTACCACAACCAACCACTTTTTTATATATGAACAACAGCAAAGTGAAGCCATCACATTAGTGTTAGGGCATTTGATAGATAATCATATATCAGAGATACAATACCCCTAAGCAGTTAGACCGTTCTATCACGCATTCACTTCAGTTACGTGCGTCGTTCCGGCTTCTTGTAATTGTGCCCCTTTGAAAATCTCCCACACTTTTTTTTTCAATGGTGGTCGAATCTTATGGAGATTGCCTATGTATCATGACCCCGCATGAATCAGACCTTGCGTAGTTCAGACCAATAAAAGATAAATAATAATAAAATATATATTTTTTGGAATTTTCAATTTTCATATTAAAACAAACTTGATTACAAAAGTTTAAAAAAACTGACCATACTAACAGACTTTGACAAAAGACAACAAACGGCCTCGAAAATCAAATAACTCGCATACTCTAATCAAAGAATTACAAACTCAAAAACAAACGGCTAGTTCCTTTCCCCGTTTGACAAATGCAACCAAACGGTTATTTTTTGCAAATGTGGCCTCTTCCAAATTTCATATGAATTTTGAGGCCGGGAAGGATTATTTTACAACCTTTCACAAACTTGTTCGTTCTTTTACAAAAATAGTCCTTCGACAACCGAAAGATACTCTAAGGCTATCTCGGCAAGAACGGTTTAAGACATCACCGAAGTCGGGCCGGCTTATTTTAACTAAAAACCAAACGGTATTCACTTGACCACTGACTATTTTCTTGTTTTTTTTCAAATAAAAAAGACCTGGTTTTGCAAACACGGCCTTTCAGCACTTCGGAGACGAAGATTTTAAGGTTGTGCGGGATAACTGGTCGCAACCCAAAAGAATGACCAAAAATGGTCGTTTACGCAAAATCAGCTTTCCGGCGTCCCTTTCGAGAACATTCGGCTATTTTTGACAAAACGGCGTGACCCAACTTATTTATGACTCTTTTCTTGTTTTTTTTTTCAAATTAGAATAAAAGACCTGGTATTGCAAACACGGCCTTTCAGCGCCTCTAGGACGAAGATTTTTAAGGTTGTGTGGGTCAATTGGATCAAATCTAAAAAAAATGACCCAAAGGTGGCTGTTTATGCAAAGTCAGCCTCCTGGCGTTCCTTTCGGGAACATTCGGCTATGTTTTGACAAAACAGCGTCACCTGACTTCTTTATGATGAAATTAAGATTTGACGTATTTTTTTGGCTATTTTAGCAAAAGGGGAGGTTGGACCCGATTAGGGCTGCCTACGTATCTCACATCCGATGAGAATTAAACCGGCGTAGTTCGCCCCTCAGAAATAAAGCAAATAAGCTAACTCCTTTTTTTTCGAAAAAATACTTACAAAGAAGAGAGAAAATATTTCTGGATTTTGATTTTTGTTGTTGTTTTTTTTTATTTTTTTATATATTCTTTTTTTTGTTTTTGAAAAAAAAACAACGACGGCTAAAAAAAATATATATATTTTTTAACTTCTTTTCCCTTTTTTTTTGGAAAGTTCAAAAAATCTTCTAAAGAAAAATGGAAATATTTTTGGACTATTACCCTGGATTTCTGAAAGAAATACTACAAAAGAAAAAAAAATATTTTTGAATTTTGAATTTTCTTCTGAACTTTTAAACAAATATTTTGAATTTTGAGAGAGATTAAAAAGAAATATTTTTGTATTATATTTTTTTTTTAATTTGAGGTCTACAAGACTGAGTAATGAAAAATATTTTTTTTTTGATTTTTTGGAATATGGAGGGCCGGAACCGAAGAGGTTTTCCTATGTATCTCACATCCGGTGAGAATCAGACCAGCGTAGTTCGGGCAATTAACTGAACTATTTTAAAACTTGTTTTTTCCTTCATTTTTGGCAGCAAAAATCAAGACCACTTTAAAAGCACGACTCTTTTCCTTTTCGGTTTTGGGCATTTTCATAAAAATAAAAAAAACTATTTTAAAAATAAGACCCTTTTTTTCATTTTCATTTTCCATGGTAAGACAAACTATTTTCCTTTTCTATTTTTTGAAAACAAGACAGAATAACGACTCTTTTTTCTATTTTTCCTTTGCTTTTAGTAAAACAAATTAATAAAATATTTTTTTTTATTTTCTCATAATTTCGGCAGAGTTCGACGGTATTTGGGCATTAGTTTTTTCAAAAATAAACAATTAACTCCCTAACCGCTATTTTTTTTTTCAATTTCACAATATTCCTAATATTCAAAAACCGGTTAGCATGCGGGCGCGAGACAAATAAATGCACGGAAAACAAATAGGATGCATCATGATGGTCTTTTCATATCAGGTTGCTAGTCCTAGACGGACTCAACCCCTGTGTTGAGTCCCCTAAGTCAAATGCAACGTGATGCAAATAAGCGTTCCTACTAGGGATCCGGCATGAAGTCACGTTATTCTATGTTCAAAACCTGGGTCGGTGTTCTAGACAGTGTACCCGAGCGGACAACTCGAGTTGAGGAAGGAGCTCCTTTCCGGGAACCAAAAGGCGAGCCGGCTTAGAAACTTTCCGAGCCTCTTTTATTTAGGGTATGACACTAACAGAATAGGGAGTCTTAACCAGTAAGCACATCCCCGGAGGTAAGAAGAGAAGGTTTCGGCATAGTTTATATGTACAGTTCAAATAATATCAAAGCAGTAAAAAACATCATTTTGCACATTTAGGCCAAAACATGTAATAAGATCAAATAATAAATAAAGCCAAATATAACAATTCATCTAAGCTCGAATTTTGAACCCTGAACCAGAGATTCTGGGTTATGTCCCCAGCAGAGTCGCCAGAGCTGTCACACCTCCTTTTCCGCCCGCGAAGGGGCGCGGAAGGGAGTTTTTTCAAATTAAAGGGCAATCAAAACGAGATTTATTTATTTATTTCAGAGTCGCCACTTGGGAGATTTAGGGTGTCCCAAGTCACCAATTTTAATCCTGAATCGAGGAAAAGAATGACTCTGTATTACAGTCAGCGAACCAGAAATTCGGATAAGGAATTTTGTGAACCCGGGAAAAGGTGTTAGGCATTCCCGAGTTCCGTGGTTCTAGCACGGTCGCTCAACTGTTATATTCGGCTTGATTATCTGATATAATACATATTATAAACTTATGTGCAAATTTTATCCTTTAGCCGCTTTTATTATTTTTATTTATTGTTATTATTTTACGAAGAATTGCAACATTGTGAAAACGTATTTCAAACCACGTCACAATCAATGCACCTGTGGTTATCGACACCTTTTGACTCCGTTGATATTTGAATTTGGGTTACATAAATGCACACCCATATTTAAGAAAATAATTTGTTAAAGACGCGCCTAGAGCGACTAGCGTATTGTTGTTTTGGGAAAGGCCGTAAAATTTCACTAGACGGCCAACTCCGATGTTCTAAATAATTAATACATACATTTTGTGAGGGCCCCGCAATCTATACATTTTACTAGGCGAGGCTCATCTCATTTATTTATAATGGACAAATCTTAAAGCAACTACATTTTTTATTTAAAATTAGTCTCTAGAATAAAGAAAGAAAATCCTAATTAATTACGAGCTTTTTTTATTTTTTATTTTAAGAAAGCATGGCATACTAATTGCTAGATTAATACAAATATTGATGAAAAGGAATTTCACTTAAAATTTTCGAAATTATAAATAAAAGAAAAATTCGACAACTAATATTCAAAAGAATCAAATATAGCTAAATTAAAACTCGCATTGTTATAAAAAACTATTGAGATTAATTATTCACAATTATTTGAAACTAGATTTAACCATAATTACTAAAGCTTATTAGAAAGTTTATTAAACTTAAATGTTCTTCTAATCTTGTTCGAACTTAAATCATGCCTTAATGCCTAATTCACGAAATTTAGTTTAAATTCATGCCTTAGCTAAATTTAGCTACTTGTTCACGATTAACCTACTGTTGATAATCTTAAAACCTTCATAACTAGTGAATTAACCCATTTTGCCAAACCTATTCATTAAAGACTAACTTATGTTATTTTCTCTTATTCCAATTATTATTCAGTAATACATGAAATAGCCTAAATACAATCAATAAAAGGAACAAAGAAAAAGCGAAATTAACACTTCAAAATTCCATTCGTCATATGTATTCATGCTTCCACATTATTAGCTTGTAATAGCTAGTATTACAGTAGTGTACCTGATATTGGAAGCAAAAGAAAAGGGAGATCAGCAGAAATTCAGTAGCATACAACAACAGCAACACCCAGCAACCAATAACCAACAACGAAAAACCAGTGACAGATTTTGAAATCAAGATAAAAATCTAGAAACACCGACAACAATCAACGGACAGAAGCCAATGGAATCTTTTCAGATTTGAAAGACTAATTAATTGTTCAACCCTTAATTTCTGAATCCGTATATCAGAATATTTAGATCGTATATCAAGTGTATAATATTCTTCTTTTGAATTTCCAGAATGTTTTTCTTTTTATTTTTGGAGTCTTAATAATTTCGGAATTTTTCTCTCTATCTTCAATATTCAGCTCTTTTTTTTTTATCTATCCCTCCTTCTTTTTCTCCTCTATCTTCTTTCTGTCCTTTTTCTTCTCTCCCTTTCTTCTTGTCTTTCAAGTTCAAGTCTAAGTCCTCTTTTTCTGATCAATTCTCCCTTATTTATCTTTCATCCCAAACTCTTTAATCCATTAATAAAACAATCACTTTCTCCTACCAAACCCACTACTACATAAAAAATACAATTATTACTTATTTAAACAACTTTTCTTGAGCCCCGCAATCCCACTATGTCTTATTTCCCACTTTTAATTAAACAAGTACATTATTCCCCCCCCCCCCCATTATATCTTGTTCCTCATGCTTATATTAAACAATTGCATTATTCCCCATCATTATATCTTGTCCCCCCATTATTGATTATTTAATATTATTTTAATCTTAATGTACAGAGCACTCAAAATAAATAATTGTTCAGAATTTTAATTCCAAAAATACCCCCTCTGACCTTACTGAAATTACCATTTTGACCCTGAAAACATTGTAATTTACCAATATACCACGTCAGCTATAACAAGTTCAACTAATCAATTCTAACCAAAATATAGCAGCTATAACCAATTTCTAATCAGATTTTATGAACAAACTCAAACTATATGATGAACAACAAAGAAACGACTTGAATTATTTTGACTGAACAATGTTTTTACACAACAAACTTATTTTCAGATTCACCAACAATAACAAACAAATATATTCAAAGCATGAGCTCAAATTCAAATTAAACTTTAAACAAAATAAATAAACAGATTCAAATCACTAAACTCAAATAATCAATTGATCTTTAAATTAAATCCAACAAAATTATAACAAAATACATGATTCAAACTAAATCAAAAAATTAAAAACTAAAACATAAACTCACATTAAATCACTGAATTAACATGAACTTCAAACCAAAAATGAACATGAATTATGTCTAAATTAAATAACAAAGAACGGATTCAAGTGATTTAAACTAACACTCTTCTATATTAAAATTAAATCCTTTTAAATTAATAAAAAATAATTAATTAAATCTTCAACTCAAATCTAACAACATTATAATTAAACTAATCAATTTCTACCTAAAAATAAACAAGAAAAATGAATGAAAACAAACTGAAAGATAAAAAAAACGATGAACATGAAATTAATATCAAACATATTTGATTTCAAATCCGAAAAATATCAAACAAAAATACGGAAGAAATAAAACTTAGAACAACTGACCGTAAATGACCAACGACGAACTCGAACGAACTTAAACGAAACCAACGAAACCTTGACATAAACGGACTTGAAGACAACGAAGCAATAGCTGCGACATCATCCATGGTGAAAGAAAAAGAAGATGAAGCATCAGCAGCGACAGCAGCCATGGCGGACAGTGAAAACGTAGCAGCAACGATCTTGAAGAAGAAGAAACACGGGCAGCAGCGCAGCAGTGCGACGAAACTCTCGTGGTTGTTTGGACGAGCTCGAAGACACAGCCATGGCGGACAGTGAAGAACGCAGCAATGATCTTGAAGAAAAAGCAACCAACGTGATCTTGGAGAAGAAGAAGCACGGGCAGCAGCAGTGGTGGCGGAAGAAGCAGCAAAAACAGCAGCCATGAGGTTCGTTTGGATGTGAACTGAGTGGTCGTTTGGTTGGTTATGGCGACGTGGGGTTCGATGAAGGGTTGGCTGCATTTTTATTGAAGAAAGAAGATGGAGAAGCTGTGCATGTGTGAGTGTGTTGGAGGTGTGAGGGACGGGGGGAAGGGCAACAACCATGGCTGCCATGAGAGGGGAGCTTGGGGTGTTTTTGGAGAAGAAGAAGATGAGGAAGGGGGCGGGATGGTTAGTGTTAGGGTTTTTTGGGTTTGGTTATTTGGGTGCAGGGTAACTGAAAAGGGGAGGGTCCTTTTGGTTTAGTGTTGGACCGGGTCGGGGCGTTTTGGGCTGGGTAAGGGGTAATTTGGTTTGGGCTTGGGGGTTTAAAATTGGAGGAAGAGCCCAATCCGATTTTTTTCTTCTTGTTTGTTCTCTTTTCTTTTACTTATTAATAAAACTAAAAATGCTAAAATTATAAAAACAAAAATTATCTTAAAATACTAATTAACCCCCTAATAATAATTATCACCCAAAATTAAACATTAATACAAATAAAAATCACACAATTTGGACATTAAAATGCTAGAAATGCAAAAGATTATTTTTTATGATTTTCTCATTTTTGTAAAACAAACTTAAATAAATACTAAATGAAAAATGCGACATATTTTATATTTTTATTAATTTAAACAAATAAACATGCACAGACAAAAATACAAATAATTATACAAAAATACCAAAAAAAATACAACAATTGCACACAAAGGAAAATTGTTTTATTTTGAATTTTTTGGGAGTAATTCTTTCATAGGGCAAAAATCACGTGCTTACAATGATGATATGTTTTATTTAATTTTAAACTATTGAAATATCATTTCAAACTCGAAAAAGATATAAGATATTAATAGATATTGACATATAAATATGAAAGAACAAATTAAAGAGATTGACGCATTTCACTAACACTTGATAAAAAAGTAATCATACAACTCATTAAAGTTAATAAATATGGAGCACTTCATATTTAACTAAATTTTATCCCATAAGAGAATCACAAATATTCCTTGACATTTTTTAAAGAAAATTCTATAAAAAGTCTTAAAAGTATATATAAAAATTATATATTTATATGTCGGTTTGGTTCGAGTTTTTTTACTCAATACCAAATCAAATCAAACCAAACCTAATCGGAATTTTTTAATTGGTTTGGTTTGACTTTTCGGTTTGGTGTGATTTTCCGGTTCGATTAGTACACCCTTATGGCTGGTATATTCAACGGCTCGAATAGGTCACACAACAACTTTAGGCTTTAGCGTTGCTCCCAGCATCAGTTCCGATATTATTTCCATAAAATCATGTGTATAGCAACCACTAGTGACATGTGATGTAGACCAAAGAAATTCGCTGTAAAATAAACCTTTTCGACATGAATTCGTGTAGGTTATTGTTACATTAATTATTTGAAAGTGATTTTCCGTTCAACAACTACTAATGCATGCAATTTCTAAATGAGAGCTAGCCCATTTCTATCACCTTTAAATGTTGTATCTATGGCAACAATAAATGAGATAAGGTTTCGTCTTCCCATGTGTTTGTGAAATGGAAAACTTTTGTATAGAATATCAATTTTGGTCAAGCTTTTACACGTTATATTGATATTAAATGATGTTCAGTGTTCTCATAAAACCCTTTGGTCTACCTAAACTTTGTGTTTTTCTATAGACTTCGCCTGCCCACTTTAGTTTAGTACCAGGAAAGGTCAAGATATTATATTATATAGAACCATATATGTTTAGTGGTAGAAAATGCAATCATAATGAGGTATGAAATTTTAGGACTTCCATTGACTTGTTAAGTCTGCAGTAGACAACTTGATTTAGTCGGTAATTTATTTCCTTTTTTTAAATTTTTTTACATAGTTTTATACGAAAAATAGGAAGGTTTAATTGAACAGCGATGATCAGAAAGTTACTGGGATTTGAACTTGTAACATTACCATGGAAAATACAACCTTTTGGCCAAAGAACTATTTCGTACTGGGACGGTTGACGATTTGTCCAAGTTATTGGTAATATAAATTAAATGGATTAAGATTCTAGGTGAAAGTGCACTAATATGATAATACTATAACATAGTATGTAATCATTCTCTTTTATTATATTTGAAGAAGTACCACTATGTCTTGGCTGTTTATTACTTTGCTTAATAAATAATAAATTGATCGCAAAAAATGGAGAGGTATACGCACAAAAAGGCCATGCTTTGCCTAACAAAGGTAGTCAAAATCTCTTCCTAGAATCTTGAAATTATTTTATTTTTCTTTTGCCCGTATATATATATACTAGTAACGGATATCCCGCACGGGCCCAAGCTTAAATAAACCAACACAATTTAAGTTAATTAGTGATTTATTTCTATGTTATGTAGATTTGAGTATAATTAAGAAATTTAATCATAATTTAAGACAATACTGGTAATATATCAAAAAATTTGTTTAAGAAATATTTCAGGAAATAAATGTGACTTTTCAGGCGCAAATTTTCAATAAATTTTTCAAGTCAAGTTCACATCCGAACACAACTTAACTTGTAAATGATTTCTTTTTTAATTTTTATTTCAGCTCTAAATAGTTTTTTCTTCAACCTCAGTCAAATATTATTTGAATTGAACCCTAGCAGATATTATAATATAACATGTGTTAGAGCCTTTTATTTTGAGGAAAATTAGGTATACAATAAAATGTGACTAAGATCCAACATTAAGATATAACAATATTATTCTCTTAATTTATCTTTAAAAGAATGACAATGATGCAGTACGAGAGTCAAACGTTCTAGTTTTTATTTTATATTTTCATTATGATAATAATTCTTTTTCAGTAGTACAATAATACATTTCTAACTCTCTAAATCCTAAACACTTGCCTAAGCATTATTTCATTATTTCATCATTTCATCTTGTTGGTATTACTCCCCAATATTTGTTTAGGGCGTCATTTTTAAAAAAAGAAATTATTGCTTTTTTCTTCTTCTTTTTAATAACTCAATTACTGCCTTCTGGATCCCAATTCAATCCTTCCTTTTCTCTTAAACCTTCTGCAAAAATTTCCTAAGCTTTTGCTCCATTTTTATAAATTTGTTAGCATAATGTAAATGCCTTTCTTATAATTGATTAAGGAATTTTTCATCAATATCAATGTAAACAAACTAAAATTTGCACCAATTATAATCACGGTGCCTGATAATACTTGATTTTAAACTATTAAACTTTGCCTGCTTATCAATTATTTTAGATTTTTTCCATATCACTATTTTGTGCCTACTTCATTTTACTTTTATATAAATTATTGAATAAATTTATTAACTTTTTTTTTGGAATAAATATCTTGTGTTGCTTCTAGAATATTAAGTTTGCGTGTTGTTTTGTTTTGATACATTTTCTATAATCTATTATAAAAAAATATAAAAAAAAAACTATTTTTACTCCAAATAAAATCTTATATTGCTTCCAGTATTTTAGGTATCTTGTTTATTTTTGATAAATTTTCTACAATTTATTGCAGAAAATAATTTTCTACAATTTATTGCAGAAAATAATTTTCTACAATTTATTGCAGAAAATAATTTTCTGTACTCCAATCAAAATTGACCTTAAACTGTCTAATAATGTTTTTGAACAGTAAAAAAATAATTAAACATTTTCATCCATTAAGACTTTGCAAAATAACTACAAGCAACATAAAAATCTAAATTATAGCTGCAAAAGACAGCAAAAAAGAAATGATATGTACTATTTAACATGATCGAACAACGGATTCCCCAAGTTTACTTACTTCACACAAAATCAAGGTCATCTAAAGCAATAAAGTGATAATTTGGGGGTATAAAATACTGCTAGGTGTGACGTTGGAACATCCAAAGGGGGGCCCACATGAACAAGAAGTGCCTACTGCTATGAACGCGTGGAATGGGGCCGGTATACTTTCTGCAATCTCATCAAATGTGTCCAAGTGATAATGCTATATAGTACAATAGCCTAAAGCATATAAATAGTGAAATACCAAAACTGCCTCCGTCAACAAGCAGGCATGTTGACGGAGAGGTGCCTGTGTTCCCTCTTCTAATAAGTAGGAATATATTGAGGAGTCCTTGTCGGAGTAAATGCTAAATCAAACAACAAGAAAGATTGAAAAGAGAAAAATAAAGTGAATAGAATAGAAGGTTCCAAAAAGAAAGGAAACCAAGGTCAGTAGAATAATTGAACAATAACCAACATATGTTCCACAAATATAATAAAGATTAATAATGATATTATACAACACTGGTGTATGCACAAGTCAATCAGTTCCAAAGCTTTGTGTAGTTCAAAAGTCCCTCCCTCCATGGAAAAGTTCCAGTTATCTAGAATACAGATAATAATCATACAAACAATACCATCATGAATCTATCACATTAAAACATCACAAAGAATGGAAAACTATCATTAAAAGGGAGAAGGCGGGAAACCCTTCTTTTCTGAACCAGGTACTTCTTAGGTACTCCTTCAACCCTTGCCTTGCTTTTGTGCTCGGCCACTCTCTGTTCTTAAGTCAAAAACCAAGTAAATGCACTGAGAAGTGAATAATGCACTCTCCTTGCGGAAATGGTTTGCTTCGAGATTTCAGTAAGGATAAGCAAGTAATCTTCGACTGGGTGCTGGAGGGGCTAATCCAGGGATGTCCCGGATGTCTTTGTTATGTGGGTTTACAATCTGCAGATCCAAAAATTAAAGTGGTTTTAGCCTCAATATATGTTATTATTCCACCAAATACCAATAATAACATAAATCAAACAGAAATTTGTTTTTGAGGGGCAAAGTGTGATCAAGCTTTGTGAGGAAGTGAACGGTGGGTTCCTTCAATGGGTACTTGTCCAATTGTGAAGTCTCTCATAAACTGACGTTTTTTAATTTCTATCGCTGCTGCTACCAACTGGAATTAAAGTTGACATACATATCTCTAACCAAAACCCTCAAGGCACACACTACTAATAGTTGAACGGTGATGCTGCACTAATGACAAAATAATGGAAATGCAAGCTGTTCTTAAAAACTAACATCAATATTTCTATTATTATCAGATATCTCCTATTCAAAGATCAGCTAACCCACCTTGCACTGCAGTTTCCTAAGTGTTACTGTGACTTCTTTACTATATCAGTACTTCATAATTGGACTAGCTAGTAAACCTTCATAAAAAAGAGATTGTTTAAGCCATTTGGAGTGCTTTAGTTTACCATACATGGAGAGCTCGAAATTGGAAGTTATTCAGAGGATTAAATGTACATACAGAGATGGTGGTGACTCAGATCAAGAAAGAACTAGTTGATAGACTAACTTTACCTTACCTGTACAAGAAGTTATATAGATGTAGAGGACCCATGCAAAGATTACAAATGTAATTAGCTGCTCTCTTTGATTTTGGATGCCTAAGATTAGGTGCTCTTTAGTTTGTAAATTGTTCTTTGGTTGTCAATGGTAATGTTTACAGTGCTACCAAAAAACATTTCATAAAATGCAGCACAAACATTGGATAAATTAGACGCAATAACAAAAGCCTTATTAGGATAACTTGCAATAGAACTTTTTCAGGAAGACTAGAAGTTTAATTGCGCTATGCTAGATACTTCATATGCTGCAGTTTATGTGCCAAAGTACCTATGATGACAATTTGAAGTAGGCCATTAGGCCCTGTATCAGTTTTAGGGTTAAAAGGGTCAAGAAACTGTATTATGAAGTGCTAGATGGGCACATAGCCAAATAAAGTAAAAAAGTTGTAATTTCTCGTATTGATATTAACATTTTAATCTCAAGTATAAGACCACTACAATGTTGCAAGCTGGATGAATTGACGGTGGCAAACTAAGAACAACTGCTGAAATCAAAAATGATACTTGGATATAGCTTAATATCAGAAAAATATTTGATAAGTAATCCTAATATTGTTTGAGGGCATTGAAACACAAATCATTTGGACTGCTGCAGAAGAGGGGGGAAGGCATCTGACCTTCACAATAATGATTGCTATGACCCCAACCACAATCAGAAAGAGCAAGCCCATAATACAACGATCAGTTGCAACCTAAAGAAGAATTTTATTTAGAGTCACAAGATGACATAAAAAGAAAAGGTAATGAAGGGGGGATTGTACAATTTAGAAATTGACCTGCCTACCGAGTTCCTTGACCAACTGCGTAGCCTTCTTGATCGAAAAATGGATCGAGTCTAGCTCATTGACTATCCGGCTCATTTGTTCAGTCTGGGCAAGCAGCACATATAAGGCATAGGATGAAGCAAGGGCCACAAGAAAACAATATAAGATCACGCTCTTGCATCTTAAACATGTCCATTTTGTAAAATAAGCATACCTGTGCCTTCAGTGCTGCAGCAGTTTCTGTTCCAACATTTACAGTTTCATGAACCACCTGTGGAAAAAAAGAGAGCATGTAATCTACATAACAGGGAAGCAAAAGAGTCCAAAAAACTAGTTCACAAGACTCACTTCTCAAATGGCATCATATTCCTTGCTTTACTAGCTCCTAGTACCAAGCAATGTGCAGGAAAAGAACTGTCTCTGTTTAATCTACTGGCTAAGATACCATAAGTCATTACTCATTTCAGTGGTTTCACATCCTGATGATGAGTTTGATTACATATTAGGGCTTTGTCTCGGAATCGTTTAGAAGTGGAGCAAATGAAATATTGTGTTGTTCTTAACCTAAAAATTTTAAAGGAAAAGAAGAAAAACTATTTTTGCTTGAACCAGATTTCATTTAATCCTTCTCTAGCTATAATTATACATAATCAATATTATAGTCAACACTTAGCTTGGGAATCTAGTAGTCCAAAACACTCACAGAAAAAGCAGATGATAGAATTTCATATGGTATGATGTCGCAACGAGTAAAAGCTTATGTCATGAATTGCTCATACAAAAAACATTCATTCATGAAATACCAACCTTTTTTGACCTCTCAATGGCCTGATCTGTCTCATCCATCATCCTATTTCCTTGATCCATCAGTTGTTGATTGCTCATATCTGCAATGTTACATCAGCAATCAGAAAGCTATAGGGACAATTGCTTTTAAAATATTAAAAAACCTATAGACAAGGAGTAAAAATCAATGAGGTCAAAGTTCCTTTGCAAGCTGCCAAAACAGCCATGTCTTGCGAAAGTCAATGACAATATGCAGCAAAAGAGATTCATTCATTTGAGAGGGACAAATGAACTCTCGCTATATAGGATGATTAGCTTGAATTACTTGTGTCAAAAGATTCAAGAGAATAGAATCAGAACTTACTCCATTCTATATATACATATACATATACAAATACACACACACACACATGTGTGTGTGTGTATTGTATGTGTGTGTGTGTGTGTGTGCACAAAGATAATTCATTAATATGTCAGATTGAATCATGATGACCTACACAAGGCAACCTGGTCTCTACTTTCAGATTCAGCTTAAACAGTTCCGGATATCTGAACCAGTCAGAAAACTGTCACTGTGGATCACACCCCTCTTGATCATTTTTTTCATTCCATTAGCTTTGGCATTTAATTGCGCTTCCAAGAAAAATATCACACATATAGAGGAGGCCTCTTTCAATAAATTACAGTCTTCCGATCAAGACTATGCAATTTGACTTGTCACAATTCATAAAGTGAAAGGTTAAAGTGTACATTGGTTTAATGTTGATGAAGATGAGGCATCAATAACTTTCATTTTGTATTCTCGAAGGTGACAAGAGTTGCCTAGTGTAACCTCAATTCTGATACCAACCATAAGCACCTATAATGAGCATGGAAAATTTTCCTTTCTAATATAGCCATAGATACAGTTGAGACATTTTAAACCAGTAATTGTGGAAAGACGCCTATTATAATTTAGAATTATGCAAGGTAGCCTTCAAAATTGTGTATCAATCTCAACCAGATCCTATCACCAAGAAGCAGTATTCTTTCAACGGCAGCTTCAACTGCCCCACTCACCCAACAAAAGAACAGAAGAGATACCTTGAAACCAGCTCTTCAGCTGAGAAACAAGTGAGAACAATAAAAAAAAAAGACAGAACTACTAATCACCAGATGAGAGCCAAGAAGAAATACAGCATACTTCAGTCCAAAAAAAGCATAATTTATGTCAAAACTCAAATTGCAGCATAAAAAGCCAGAACGCTAAGATAAATGAAGGATGTATAAAAGTACAAAAGTGAAAGATATGCTTACTTGAAGCTAGCAAGCCATTTTCTTCAGCAAACCCTTCACCAGGACCCTCAAAAAGATCTACTCGCTTGTTCTCAATATTGCTTGCGTATCTAAAGAACCACAGACACAAAATTAAGTCTAAGATTCAGAAACCAAAGAGAAATAACATATACAATAAAACCAAAAGTTGGGGCTTTCTTGTTCGTCCGATACAAACATAAGCTCTAGTTTACTTCATAAAAAACGTAAGTGCTACTTCTGCATATTCATCAACGGGAAAACAGTGTCCTAATCTTTAACCATCCTTGAGTGAAGACTAACTATTAACATGTATAATCCAAGTCCTGAAACAGAGTTTATTGTTGATTTCCTGAACTAGTGTCACATATCTAAGGAGTATATTGAATTGATAAACTCATAAATAAGCTGGATACCTTGTACTATGTCCAAGTCAAGAACCTCATGCAAATATAGGTGACTTACTATGTTTTTATCAGTTGTTAAATTTAATGATTCTAACTCTGCTGCTATTCCTAGGTTCATTTGTGGGCCTCAAGTCTCGAGGGTAGAAAATTCTTCTTTTCCTATTTGTAATCCTGCAGGCACATTCATGGAAATACTGTTTGAAGTGTTGCAGCCACTTTCTTTCACCAGCATTACAGTCAAAATTCAATCGAGGCATCCCGGATTTAAGGAACTACAAATATACAATAGAACTTTTTGGGAAAGTGGAAAGGATCATTTAATTTCAACAAGACAAAGCTAAGAATATAAAAACCCAATACAACATTGATGGTGGGTAAGAAAAGACTCGTATAATTGCAAAGGTGCTAACTCGCTCCGGAACAGAACAAGTATAGTCGCTCTGTGCAAAGATATTTGAAGAAAGCATATATTTTGGCGATGAATCTTAAGTTAAGGAAAAGCAAAGCAGTTCAAGAATCAGCAGACTATTAAAATGAAGTTTTAGATAATGAGTAAAGCTACCCAAAAAGCACTTACTGCTTTTTCAGAGCAACATAAGAGTTCAATTCTTTGATCTGCAAAGGAAGATAGAAAAGACAACATCAGTTCAGAAAAAACAGATCCATTCGTTGTGGCATAAATATTATAGAAAAGCTTTCCAATGAACCAGACCATTGATTGCTTTTTCTCATTCAGCATCTTGGTTGTGTCAGCATCATTTTTATATTCCAAATCCTTTACTTCTCTGTCAAACTCCTTGATAAGCCTGTCGAAGTAATTAGTTTATGATTGCACGAAATTAATTGTTTGTCAGTGCATGGTTGCGTATCAATATAGTTCGGTTACCAGAATTTCATGGAAAATAAAGGGAGAAAGCAACTAGCAATTCTCCAAATCAACCTTGCATGCTTGTCAGAATCCCAAATTGACTACAATTACTCCAGTTGGCAATTACACACTAGAAATACTTCTAACGCTTTGCTGTTTCATTTGGATCAAAACTTTTTGAGAAAAAAAAACAAGACAATGTAAAGTAAATCAAATCCAATATTTTCTTTTTAAAGGAAATAAAAACCAAATTTTTATGGTTCTTCATCCTGTTTAGATGTCTCGAGAACATAACACTAACCATCTGGTGGCATCAAACAGGAACAAGCAATACATTTTGGCATGTACATGTTAAAATACTAAGCTGTTAAGCAGGAATTTTATGCAATCTTATAAAAAAAAGGAGTTTATGCAAAATACTATGTTTATTTCCTCTAAGACTGACCAAGTAATCATAGTGATTTGATACCTCATTGAATGATCAACCGCGACAGTTCGTCCACATGAAACAGCTTTATATTGATCTCACTAATCAGAGTTCTGAAAAGGGCTTATCAGAATTTGCAAAAACTAAGATGGAAAAGTCAATTCTCTTCCATCTTTATCCAAGAGATTTACAAGGAGATGTTCCTACATCAGCTAAAAACCTCGTGGCTCTTCAGTTAGTGGCTTATGGTATTAAATTACACTATTTTGCCATTTACTAGAACGTGACAATTTCTGACAGGTAAATTTTGTTTCTTTTAAATTCAAAACATGTATCGTTTAAGCAGCCTCTCTACCTCCACAAGGTAGGGGTAAGGTCTGTGTATACTCTATTCTCCCCAGATCCCACTATGGGATTTCACTGGGTATAGTGTTGTATCGTTTGAACACAATTTGAACTGTAATAAACTCCACCCTCTTGAGCTTCGCATCCTATATGAGCTTACAGTACCAATCCAAAGCCAGCTCTGATAAAGGACGGGTTGCGGAGGTTGACTGGCAGAGTAAAACTAGTCAATTTATGACAAATCCTCATAATATTGAAGTGGAATGGATATGGAGGACCCGTACAGCCACCCAACTACTTCAGAATGGAGAGGTACTAGTAGTAGTTATTATTATTTTTAATTAGTGGTTGCTGACTATTTTACTGGGTACCTGCCACCTCTCACCAGCAGAGGTACCGGGAACTCTGCCCACCAAGGCTAAGGCTTAGTAGTTGTGATTATTAGTATCATTGGGAAGTAGGCACCTTTTATTGACAGTTTCTCTGTCTGAAATCCTATTCATGGAAGTGAAAAGATAAAAATTTTCTTCACCATTCCGAAATAAAGTTCACCCATTCCTATACTCTTTTTTCCTTTTTTTGATAACGGTGGTATCCGGGCTAGCTTGTGCACACCTCCACTATTCCACCGGATACCTGCTACCTTTTAGCAACACATGTGTCGGGTAACTCTACATGCCATGGCTTAGGCACATGGGAAGGCATCACATAGTATATCTTTGACTATGCAGGAATTTGAATCTAAGACCTCATGGTTCTCCTCTCACTTCAATGACCACTAGGTCACACCCTTAGGTGCAAAACTATCAAATATTTCTTCTATATCCAAAATAAAAGTTCATCATTTCCTAATACACTTATAGTAAATGCAAATGCAGATTGTTAAACACATTGATAAATCGCCAAGAGGATCTGCAATGAGTACCTCTTACATTCCTTCATCTTTCCTGTTAGCTCCTCCAACTGCCTGCTCTGCCTGTTCGAATCCTTAATCTTCTCCAATTTCTGAAATCCATTTCTGCAACAACAAAACAAAAAACACCATTCACCTCACACTCATACATTATATTTTTACTTAAAATGGATAAACAGAAAAGAACATTGCTTACGAAAGAGCTCGGAAAATATCCGAAATCTGTCCCTCGATTTCCCCGAGCTCCTCGCTAACACCAGTCAACGAAGCCATTCCTCACAATTGGAAACAATATACCGATAAACACAAACAATTTCGATTCTCAAAACAAATCAAAACATTGCAAAAACAATCAAACTCCTCGAAAATTCAACCATCAGATCGGAAATTTCACGAATTTGAAATTTTTCGTAATTTCAAATTCGATTATTGCACAATGCGGATTCAAATCGGAAGGAAAAATAGGAAAATTAGCGGATCTGACTGTGGATCTGATGAAAGTTGAGGTGTAGGGTTTGAAAATTTTGGATTTTGATTATTACAGAGAAGAGATGAGCTGGTCTCGTGATTTTGCAGGCATTTTCAATATTTTATATTTTTCGGCTGAATATTTTTGAGGATTTTAAATGCTTGAGCGTTTTGGAGGGTTTTTTGAAGAAGGTTTAGAAAAGGAAAGAAAGGAAAATGGAAATGGGAATTATTAATTAGTCAAAGATTAGTAATTAGTGTAATTAATTAATAGTAATAGTAAATATTAACCGATATTTAGGCAGTTCAAATTGGGTTGTAATGGAAATGATTGGTGGGGTCCACATATGCGTTTACTTTGCTTCGGATATTCAGGTGTCGTGTTTTAGACGTTTATGGTCCGAGACATATCGAATTAAGGTTAAAATAGCACGGTATAGCCAGTTTTTGAACTGGTCATTCAAAAATAGTCATCGTTTACGAAGTCAATGAAAAATAGTCATTATTTTGCTGCAACAGAGACCGATCTCGCATAATATACGAGAGTTCGGTGCATCTGTGTACGAACTCCAGCATATTATGCTAGACCGGTATACTTTGCTGACTCCTGTATAATATACGGGAGACTGGAGCACCGATGCTTCAAACTCCAGTATATTATACTGGATATTTATACTTGCTGGAATTCCAGTATATTATGTTGGAGTTCTAGTGTACTTATGCTGGAACTAAAACATATTATGTTGGAACTCCCGTATAATATGCTGGAGTTCAAGCATACTTATGCTGGAACTCCAGTATAATATATGGGCGTATTTTTTGAGTTTTGAACAGTATTTTCGCTCAAATTTATCTTTACATGAAAAGTGACTAAATTTCGATTACTTTTAAAATTAGGTTATTTTTGAATGACCAGTTGTAAATCTGACTATTTTTAAATTTCTCCAAGAATTAAGTGTTAGGGTCCCGTTATGGACATGGCACATGGCCCATTGTGAATAGTGACCTTTTCTTGACGCGTTTAGGGTGGGAGTTATGTTTCTATATTTGCAAATGACTAGAATTTCTTCACGGCGGAGTTAAGAGTACATGAAATGATTACAATACAACCCAGTAATTTAAATTAAACTTTTGTATTTAAATTCAAAAAAAAATTAATATGTACGAGCTATTAATTTAGAATTCGTATTAATAAAACGATCCTACCACATGGACAACGTAATAGGTGACACATGGCAAACGATATTTAATCAGCTCCAACAGATAGGTCCAACTCAATATATCAAGTCGGAAGGTCAGTAAACGAATTGTGTCCAGGATTATCTACATCGAAACTACAATGTGATCTCGAAAATGATCATTCGGAAAGTCTCCAATATCCGGATAAGATGATCATCAAACGAGGGTTCTGAAATATTCGCTATTCTACATCGAATTGTTGAGCAATTATAAATCAGCCAGGTCTAATGTATAGAACGAAAAGATAATGCTCATAACATGCGGGCATGATTTTAGGGAATAATTACACTATTCTTCACTCTAAATATTTCCTCTCCTCGACATTTGTAAGCCTTTAAATTTTACATACTCACATTGTTTTTTTAATTTAACAACAAATCTTGTAACAAGCTATGTATTCAATTGCTCTCGCCCTATGGAAGGATATAAATGAAAAAGCTCTTTCTTTTTCATACTATTTTTATTTACAATTATCTAATTAAGTTTTCCTAATCAGAAAAACAGTTCCTACGAAGTGAAACGATTGCTTGTGACCTTATTTTTAGGGAGATTGACATGAATGGCTCCGTAAGGGGCTGATCTTAGCCGAATATCTTCAAATTAGTAGTATTTAAAAAATTAATTCTCGGACACGCACACAATTATTGCTCACATGGTTTTCTCTATTGAATTGGTAGAGTTTATGTTATATTTACTCTACCTATCTATTGAATTATTCATTAAAGTCTACCCGGTTGGTATAAGTTCGCTTCAGGAGTTTTTCTACCAGATTAATAGAGTTTATGTTATATCTACTTTACCTACATGTTAAATTATTCATCAAATCTATACGGTTGGAATGATTTTGCTTTTCAGTAATTTTCTACCAAATTGATAGATTTTATGTTATATTTACTCTACAAATTTGTTAAGTTATTTATCAAAAACTACCCGATTGACATAATTTTATTATGTTGTTTTAACAAAGTGTCTACGAATTTTTAACTTCAATTTCGATCGAATTACCCCAAAACTGCACCGATTGATCTTTGAAATAAAGCTTCCAAATATCAACCCAAATAATTACTGAGTCATTAATTTGGTCAAATAATACCAAATTAAAAAAGACCCAATTTGTCTTTTTCGTTACTTTCTAAGATCCACAATGAAATTTTGAGCTTTTTACAATAAATTATCAAATTTATATTTGAACTAAAATTTAAGCACGAATTATCAACATTCTAACGATTTTAACAATAATTGATCATTAGCTCATATTTTCACCACCAAGTAAGTATTTTAAGCTTAAAATATTAACCAACCATGGTGCTCAAGTCAAAAAGGAATAGATCGTCAAAAATGGAGATATTCCGCCAAAATCAATCATGTTGTGGGACACGTCATATAAATTTAATTAATTAATCAATCTGATAATCAGTTTTCCATTTAGTGGGGTTTGGAGAGGGTAGTGTGTACCCCTACCCTGAGGTAGAGAGGCTGTTTCCAAATAGAAACCCGGCATCCTTCCCTCCAAGAATTTTCCACCTTACTTTTGGGGAGACTCAAACTCACAACCTCTTGGTTGGAAGTGGAGTTTGCTTACCATCAGAGCAATCCCTTAGGTTAACACATTTAACTCAAAAGAACGAAACTTTTGAATCGAAAAACGTCAAAATTTTGTTCTTCCGCTGATTTTTTCATCATTTCGTTTCATAAAAGTCAATAGAAAATTAATTTCCCGTGCTAATTAGACAGTGTCTATGTTTATTTGTCTTCCATTTATACCTATCTATCTATATTATATTAAAAGGAGAGTAGTGAAGTATGTGGTTAAGCCAAGTGACAAGCTAAAAAGAAGTCACTTGGCAATTTAAAGACAACATTAAAAATTTGAATCATAAATGGAAACATAATTAATGGAAGTAGTTAATGAATCTTATACTTAATCTAAATAGATCTTAGACAAATTTAATCTATATATCTACATTTAACTTGATATTTATAAGTATATTTATATCTATATTGATTCACCCATAGATTTATTTTTTTTATTAGCTAGAGATATGGAGGTAAAAATTAATTAAAAATTCTAATCGGAAAAAATAAAAGAAATATAGAAAGACGTAATTGAGATAACCTACGACTATTTATACATTGTCACACCTCCTTTTTGCGCGCCCGCCCCGAAGGGTCAAATACGTGAGGGAGTTTTTCCAATTTAAGTGACAATATTCGAAATGGGATTATTTATTAAATTCAGAGTCGCCACTTGGGAAAGGTTTGGCTTTTGGTGTCCCAAGTCACCGGTTTATCTTGAATCCCAAATCGAGGAGATTTTCGACTTTTCCAAATGAAGTCTGCGAACCAGAAATTCTAAGTAAGGAATTCTGTTGACCCGAGGGAAGGTGTTAGGCACCCTCGAATCCCGTGGTTCTAGCATGGTCGCTTAAATTGTTATAATGGCCAAATATCTGATTTAAATACATGTTACGACTTACGTGCTTTTATTAAGTTTAAACCGCTTTTATTATTATCATTTATTTTTATAGAATTACAACGTCGTGAAAATGCGTCTCGAACCACGTCACAATCAATGCACCCGTGGTCGTCGACACATTTAGACTTCGTTGAGATTTGGATTTGGGTCACATCAATGTGCACCCGAATTTAAGAATGTAATTTAATTAAGTCGCGCCTAAAGCAACTAGCGTATAGTTATTTTTGCAGGAAGGCTGTAAAATTCACTAAACGGCCCGTCCCGAATTCTAAGTATTTTAATATATACATTTAGAGGGCCCCGCAGCTTGTGCATTTTTGTATGTCGAGGCTCGTCTCATTTTATTTAAAAGAATAAACCTACAATGACTATATTTCTATTATGTTTGTCTCTAAAAAAGAAAAGAAAATACATACTTAATTAAATTGCTTGTCTGGCCAATTTGGCCTCTTATTAGTTATTGGATTAATTCTATGCGAGGTGGAAAAATTCTGAGCTTTATTGGACATGCTTTCAGTTTGATAAAAACTTGCATACAAGACAAATATCATGCCTAAACTCACCACAGGCGTCTGTCCCATTTTAATTCAAACTGGCCTTTTGAACAAATTAACAGCATTGACTACTATAAGCTACTATCAATGGGAATTTATTTTGATCTAAGCGCCAGACCTCTTACCCGAACTCAGGCCTATTAAATTAGTTTTCCTCCAAATTGTCGCATTATTTCGGAACAATGAACCTATATCGAAACAAGGAGTCTAACAAAAGAATTGGCGTACATGACTAACCCGTTAACGTAACACCACATAAGAATTCGTTTGGAATACATTTATCTTGAAATCAAATGGGACAAGATATAACAGATTTGACAGTTCAAAGGTCTAAACAAGAGTATATACAGATGCTTGCCATGATTCTATGTTATCCTGTCACCTCTAAATCAAACCCAATGGTTACGCACATGGAAATACATCGGATCTAAAAACAATACTATCTAACAACTTAATCTCACTTAGGATGTGTGTTAATTCATACAGAGCAGTTGCAGCTTGGAATGAAATTAAACAGATACAGGCCAACTTATCATTCAACCTATGGCTCTATTTTGAACACAAGCATTGTGAAGTAAACAACATTCACTTCTTTATTTCTGCTTCAAAACTTCAAGCTTTCAACAACACATGGTTTCAAAAGTGTGTACCTGGAAGTGTTTACAGCTGAAGAAGAAGAGGAGTCAGTAGAGTAACAATGGCAACAAATGCAGCAGCAGTAACAGAATAGCAGCAGCAGCGCAAAGCAACACGGCAAAAGGGCTAGAGTGCAAGAATGCAACTATAGTCGATGGAAAAATAGCCAAATGACAGCAGCAGGCAGTGCAGTAGAAACAAAACTCCAGAACAAACCAAGTCCAGGAGAAACAAACAATGTAAACCAACCAATGTACTTAGTTGAGACTTGGGAGAAATCAGAATTGATTGAACAGGTTGAAATCAAGTGAAATCCAAACAAACAGAAAGAAGAAACAGTTTCTGATTGTTATCTATACGTTTTCCCTCCCTTGTGTATGCCTTACTTCTCTTATCTCTCTATGTATCTTTTCTGAAAAATCCAGAGAATCCCAGTCTAATTTTTCTAGTCCAAAATCTGTATGTCTTTTTTCATTTTTTTTGTTTTCAGCCCCTTTCAAAATTCAGTCCTCCAAATCAAATTTTACGTCCCCCTTTCTAATGGAAGTTCCCCTGTTTTATAAGCCTAACCTTAGCCCTTTAACAGCCTGTTCGACCAATCAGAACCCCTCCCATGTGACCTGTTTTCTTTCCACTCAACTACTTAAAATAAGACCCTCCCATGATATTCCCTGACAAATATATCTTAAAATGGGCTTATTATTTCTAAATTAAGACAGGATATGGGCAGCCTGACTATGCCCTGACAGCATATGCTGTCTCATTTGCTCTAATTATTAAAGAAACACAGTGCACATGCTGCCCAAGAATGCACATGCCATAAATTTTAAACCAAAATCTGAACTGCAACTATAAACTAAGCCCTGTAATGTTTCTGGATCAATTTGAACAACCACAAACAACTATACTTAGTTCCTAGTTGCATTCAAACAAAGCTTCAGCAGAAAAGCCAACAATATGAATAAAATTGTTACCATTTAGCAGCTGAAACTAATCGACGACGTATGTCGACTCGACTATACTAATTGTAACACATACAATCATAGCCAAAGATCAGAAATCCAACAGTATCAAACAAGGGGTTCAGACTGCAATGTCAAAACACAGATGACCTTGGGGACTGATTAATCGAGCAATTTCAAATTCGATCGACTATACAGTTTACACGCACTTACATTATCAGTAAACGAAAGAAAGGCTTGATCAGAACAGAGGTGTACGAAAACAGTTGATAAAATTTTAAAGCCACAAATTAAACAAAAACTCTTGGCCACATAAACAGACATTCAGATACCACAGACAAAATGAACTGATAAAGAAAACAAAAATTACCTCGAAACTTGAAAAAATCAGAAAACCTTGTCTTGGATTTGAATAGATCTTTCTTGGGGTTGAACGGACTTTAATCGAAGTGTTCTCAACTGAGAACACTTCGATTAAGGTCCATTAGACCCTAATCAACTCGGCTCAAACGGACACAGACCGGTCATGAGGATTCCTAGGGTTCCTAGAGGGTAGATTTGGGATTTGGGTTTCCATGGTTAGATTCGGACCAAACCAAGCATGGTTTGGTCACGAGGGGGGTTCGGGGACTGTCTGGTGTGAAGCTGGGGTGCATCGGTGTAAGTCGAGGTTCTGCTCGAATCTTCAAATGAAGATTCGAGACGATGGGGGAAGGTTCGAGATCAATGGTTTGCAGATCTATGTTCAGGGTGTCAAGGTGGTCCTAGGGTGTTAAGGCGGGGGTCACCGGCGTCCATGCCGCCGGGTTTTTGGTGAGGGGAAAGGGGGGCGGCTCTAGGGTTCCGGGGTTGGGTCTGTTGGAAGGGATGAGGACGAAGGAGGGGTATTTGGATAGGGGGTGGGGTACGGGTGGAAAGCTTATATATGGGGTGGATGGCCTGATCTCAGCCGTTAGATCAATCGAGATCAACGGCCTGGATCTGGAGGTTTAAGTGAAACAATGTCATTTGCTTTCATACTGGGGTGGATCAGGCTAGGTTTCATTGGGTCGGGTCTGACAACGGGTAAAGGGATGGAACGAGGGCTGTTAGATCAGCCCGGCTTGAACGACTGAGATTAGACGGCCTTATACGGCGTCGTTTGGGTAAAGGATTGGTCTGATCTGGGCCGTTCCCCTGAATCAATCAACGGCTCAAAAAGGATGACGCCCATACGGCGTCGTTTGGGGCATCTCGCAGAAAACCTGGTTGGACTGGGTCATTTGTATGAGTTTGGGCCTGATTTCATTTGAAATTATGGCCCAAATCCAATGTTTTCCTTCTTATAACTTAAAAAATAAAATTCCTAATAAAATCATACCAATATTAATTAATACTCAAAACAACAATTATCACTCACACTGATATTTAATTAAAATAAAATCACTTAATGACAAAAAATAGAATAAAAGACGCATATTTTTTGCGATTTTCCTTTTAAAACCAATTACGGTTCAACTACACATGACACATTTTTTGTATTTTGTTTTAATAAAAATAAAATGGGCAAAAATCATAAATAAATAAACAACATACCACGTAAAAATCCAAAAATTGTACAGCAAGACCGATTGCTATTATTTTATTTCTTTTGGAGTGATTGTCGCGTAAAACAAAAATTACGTGCTCACAGCTGCCCCTCTTTGGTCGGAAACACAAAGAGTTTTCGTGCAAAGATAAAGTGAGCGGATATGAGCGATTTTTGGCCATTGGACTACTCCGTGTGAAGCATGTTTTGAAAGATCTGACCGAATCTTTGCTTCAAAGATTTCCTACATATCCTGGGCTAAACAGGAATCAGGTCAATGTAGTTCGGGAAGCTTTGGTAGCTGGGACTGCCATGGGACTGCAATTCTTGCCGTTACTGCTGTTGCCGTTGTTGTTGCTGCTTACTGACTCCTTTATTACAAACAAAGGAAAATTGAAACTGTACTAACTACGTATGCATGTCAACTGCTAGTTACAAGATTCCTATCTATGATTCTTTTGCAGCTTGATCTTGGGTCTTAGCTGATTTTGCTTGGAGACTTCGATCCGAATCTTGATGCTTGCGAGATGTAGGTGCTTGTTTGCTCTCTGGGATATTGAGTGAGACATGATTGGCAGAGTTCGGAACCTTGATCAAGTCTTGGAGCGATCCGCTTTCCATTTTCTCCGGTATCTCGGGACATCTTCTTCTTCTTGCCCCTTTTTTTATTCTAGGTTGAGACTCATCTCGTGGGTCACCTCGATCCATGCGCCTCGAGGTTAGACCTGCGGGGAAAAACAAACGAACGAAATCTTCTGCCCCAGTTTCACTAGGAAAAATTTCGCGAGTTAGTTGCCGGGAAGTTTACAAAGTTGATGAAGGGGTTGGACCACAAAATGCAACTTCGGGATTGGATCCTTAACATTGCCATAAGGTAAAAATGCTCAGTTCGGAGTTGGAGCCCTAATACTGACTAGCTGGGGAGAAGTTCAGTTTAGAGTTGAAACCCTAATACTGACTAACTGGGGAAAAGTTCAGTTTAGGGTTGGTGCCCTAATGCTGACTAAATGGAAGAGTTCGGTTTAGGGTTGGTGCCCTAATGCTGACTAAAGGAAAGAGTTCAGTTTAGGGTTTAAAACCCTAATGCTGACTGAAGGAAAGAGTTCAGTTTAGGGTTTAAAACCCTAATGTTGACTGAAGGAAAGAGTTCAGTTTAGGGTTTAAAACCCTAATGCTGACTGAAGGAAAGAGTTCAGTTTAGGGTTTAAAACCCTAATGCTGACTGAAGGAAAGAGTTCAGTTTAAACCCTAATGCTGACTGAAGGAAAGAGTTCAGTTTAGGGTTTAAAACCCTAATGCTGACTAAAGGAAAAAAGTTCAGTTTAGGGTTTAAAACCCTAATGCTGACTGAAGGAAAAGAGTTCAGTTTAGGGTTTAAAACCCTAATGCTGACTGAAGGAAAGAGTTCATTTAGGGTTTAAAACCCTAATGCTGACTGAAGGAAAGAGTTCAGTTTAGGGTTTAAAACCCTAATGCTGACTGAAGGAAAGAGTTCAGTTTAGGGTTTAAAACCCTAATGCTGACTGAAGGAAAGAGTTCAGTTTAGGGTTTAAAACCCTAATGCTGACTGAAGGAAAAGAGTTCAGTTTAGGGTTTAAAACCCTAATGCTGACTGAAGGAAAAGAGTTCAGTTTAGGGTTTAAAACCCTAATGCTGACTGAAGGAAAGAGTTCAGTTTAGGGTTTAAAACCCTAATGCTGACTGAAGGAAAAAGTTCAGTTTAGGGTTTAAAACCCTAATGCTGACTAAAGGAAAGAGTTCAGTTTAGGGTTTTAAAACCCTAATGCTGACTAAAGGAAAGAGTTCAGTTTAGGGTTTAAAACCCTAATGCTGCCTATGTTGCACCTCCTTTTTCCGCCCCCGCGAGGGTGCAAAGGAGTTTTCTCCAATTAAAGGACAGTCGAAACGGGATTTGTTTGTTTGTTTCAGAGTCGCCACCTGGGAATTTTAAGGCGTCCCAAGTCACCAATTTTAATCCCTGAATCGAGGAGAATATGACTCTGTTTATTATTCTGCGAACCAGAAATCCGGATAAGGAATTCTGTTAACCCGGGAGAAGGTGTTAGGCATTCCCGAGTTCCATGGTTCTAGCACGGTCGCTCAACTGTTATATTTGGCTTGATTATTTTGATTTGTTAAATACATTTTTATTGCATGATTTTATTGTTACCGCTTCTATTTAGATTGTTTATAATTAAAGACCCTTCTTCGAATCGAATCACGCGTACGTGTATTCGTTTTATATATTAATATTTTTTAACGTGAAAATCGTGTCACGCGTACGTATACACAATGATAATATAATAATTATTATTTTTTTCGAAATTTTTTATTATATAAAAAAAAGACTTAAGTTCGAAATTGTGCTAAAAATAAAATTAAGAACGTTCGTCGCTCTTGTATAATTAAATATTGAACCGCACATCTCGAGTTATATGAAATTAATATTGATATTCTCCGAAGAGCCCCCTTTTTATTAAATGTTCGTTCGAAGTTGCGCGAACGCATAATCCGAATTGCTTTTAGAAATATAATCAGGTTACGCGAACGCATCCCTAATCACGCAAAAGATTCTTAATAGTAATATAGATTTTCCATAAATGTTTATTGCATCCATCTACTTTTAAATGTAAGAATCATGGAGAATTACCGATTGGGATGCCACCAAATTTCTTGACAAAGAATTCAAAATTTATTAGGCGTTGCTACAAATCTTATTTTACGCGTATGAATTATATACCTCAAAACTATTCAAATTTTAAAGAATTAATGATATGAAAAAGAAACAAACAACATGTAACTAAAAATACTACCATTTTTATCGTGGATACAACATGAACATATCCAAAAATCGAATCGCATATAAAACTGGAAAAAGAATTAATTTGACAAACAAATTAATAGTTTCTGAAGAATTTTTATTGTTATATTTAATGCGAATTCTATTTCTACATATCCTTGACATAAAATGTTGCAATTCGTGCTTGTAAATCCCATATCCTTCTCATATACTTGTTTTTAGTCCAAAGTTATAATTGTTTGGTTAATTTGTTTACAAAGATTGAGTTTGAGATAAATAAACCAATTCTTATTCTCTGCCTATGCGACTATTTGCAAACACTTAACTCTATATTTTGTAAAAAAATCATTGACATTATTTCATATATTAAAAGAAATGAGTTGATCGCGTTCCTAAAATAACTAAGCCATTAGTTATTAAGAAAGAGAACTAATATACTAATTGATTTAATACTATATTAACCAACTAAAACAAAACTGAAATTTAAACTAATAAAATTTAAATGAGTAGAAGACATCCTTATAATTCCAAACTTCATTTACTTGCCATGTTGAAGCTCTTCACAACATGAGTTTAAAAGATATGTACCTGATATTGGAAGCAAAAGAAAATGAAGATGAAAATCAGCAACAGTAATAACAGTGCAACAACAACAACTGCCCAGCAGCAGTAACAAACCGGTAACAGACCGGTGGAGTAGTAATCCCAAAAACAAAAGCTTTAAGCTTTAAATGAAACAACAACCATTAATACTAATTTCAAACAAAGAAAGAAAGCAGTAGATTTTTTAGCTTTTATTTTTATTTTGAAAGCTTATATATTTTTTTCGGAATTTTTCTCTCTTCTATTCTCTGTCCGTTTTTTCTCTCTATCTGTGTGTGTATTTTTTCTCGTCTGTATGTGTTCTCTCTCTGTATTTTTCTCTCTTTATTCTTGTTCAAGACTTCACATATATATAATCTCATCCCATAAATCTTTTAATCAATTAAATCAATACTTTTTCTCTACCCAACCCATTATCTTTCCACTCATCCCCATTACATTAAATAAACATATCACACCACCCCATTATATTTTGTCCCCATGCTTTATTTAAAATAATGCAAGATTCTCCTTTAATTTAAATCTTGTCTCCCCTTTATATTAAATAATCATATCACAACCCACCCCATTTCATTTTGTCCCCATGCTTCAAATAAACAATTTCAAAATGTACAATTCCTAAACTACCCCTTCCGACCTTACTGAAATTACCAAACTACCCCTGAACGTACTACAAATTTACCAAACTACCCATCAGCTATAACACATCAATTAATCAAACTTAACCAAAATATAGACAATATGATCAATTTCTAACAATGTTCAAACAACAATATGAACATGGATGAACATCATAACAACAATATCACATGAACACGATTTTAACAACATTTCAACAACAAATCACATGAACACGAATTGAACAACAAAGAACAACTAAAATTTGATTGAACAATATTTTAGCAACAAACAATCCTATTTTCGGATTCAACAACAACAACAATCAAAGTATGAAGATTTCTAAATTCAATCATATTGAACTTAAAATCAACTCTAACAACATTACAACAAACAATTCTTATATTAAACTTAAAACAAGATTATGAGAACAATTCAAGCAATAATCATAAATGGTAAACAAGAAATCAAACTATACAAAATTCGGATTCAAGATCATCCAAACAAAGTATGAACATGAATGAATCTATTTTAAGACAACAAACATGACGGATTAAACGATTAAAACAATATATTCCTTTAATACAACTAAATTCTTTAAACAAATAACAAGATCGATGAAGAAACAATTATGAACTTAAACTTGAACTTAACAATATTAACAATTTCTAACAATACATAAACACATGAAACAAATTGAAGAAATAGTTGATTAAATTTCAATTTGAATCTAACAAACATCAAACTAACAAATACTTATTTAAACAATAATACAAACATGAAATAAACATGAAAACAACTAATTAAACTTCTATTTTGAAATCTGAAAATTAATTTAACGAAACATATGAACAAACTAAAATTATTTCAACTACGGACAAACAAAACAAAAATTGAATTCTTTAACGATTTTGGATTCGGAAAATATCAAACAAAAATATGGACAAAAATAAAACTAAAAAAAAACACTAACCGGATCGAAATAATGACGAACTTGAACGGAAACAAATCTGCCCGGAAACAAATATCGCATCAAAACTACCAACGCCCTAACAAATCTTGCCTTCAACGATAAACTCACCTTCCTTTGACGAACTCAAAACATCACACAACGACTTCGATGGATTAAACTTGATGGAGAAGGAACAACGTCGAGCAGCAGCGAAGATGTAGCAGTTAACGCAGGCAGCAGTAGGCAGAAACAGCAGCAGCGGAACGGCAGCAGCAGCAGCGACGGAACGACAGCACCAGCAGCGGCGGAACGGTAGCAGCAGCGGCGCAGTAACGTCATGGACATGGCAGTCAAAACTGAGGCAGCAGCAATGCAGCTGAAGCAGTGGTGAAGCAGCAGCATGTCGGGCTGGTCGGAGAAGAGAACGGAGCAGCAGCGCGAGCTGAAAAGCAACCATGGTCGTTTGGGACGATGGTGATGGCAACTATGGTTGTTTGTACGTTGGGCTTCAATGGCGGAAGGGGAAGGTCGTTGGTGGTTGAAGCTAGGCTGGTGACGACATGAGGAGGTGTTCGTGGGGATGAGGGTGAGGCAGAGGGGGAAAGGGTAGCTGCCATGGGTGCTTGCTTGAAGCTTGAGGAAGAAGAAGAAGATAGGAAGGGGGGTGGCGGATTAGTTAGAAATTTTTAGGGTTTTCTTCATTTTTTTCTTTTTGTTTTGTGTTGTTTGTAAGATAATAGGGGTGTTGGGTTATGGACTGGGTCGACCCAGTTCGAAATGGACTGGGTCGTAGGGAAGATTGAGCCATTTTTTGGGCCTATGGCTTGAAATTGAAGAAGAGGCCCAATTCCGACTTTCTTTATATTTTCGCTCTTTTTTCTTCTTTTATTTTTCTAAAACTAAATTATAAAAATACTTAAACTATTATTAAGAACTAAATTAAGTTATAAAAGCGCAAATTAACTTCCAATAACAATTAACACACAATTAAGTGTTAATTAAGCATAAAATTGTATATTTGGACATTAAATGCTAAAAATGCAAACGATGCCTATTTTTGTAATTTTCATTTTTTATAAACAAATTTAATTACTAACAATTGTATAATTAAATCCTACATGCAAAATGAGACGTATTTTTGTATTTTTTATTAATTTAACAAATAATCAAACACAGACAAATACAAATAATTATCCAAAAATATCACAAAAACACTCAAAATTGCACATCAAGAAAAATCATTTTATTTTGCATTTTTTGGGAGTATTTCTCATATAGGGCAAAAATCACGTGCTTACAGCCTAAAGGAAAGAGTTTAGTTTAGGGTTTTAAACCCTAATGCTGCCTAAAGGAAAGAGTTTAGTTTAGGGTTTAAAACCATAATGCTGACTAAAGGAAAAAGTTCAATTTAGGGTTTAAAACCCTAATGCTGACTAAAGGAAAAAGTTTAGTTTAGGGTTTAAAACCCTAATGGTGACTAATGGAAAAGTTCAGTTTAGGGTTTAAAACCCTAATGCTGACTAAAGGAAAAAAGTTCAGTTTAGGGTTTAAAACCCTAATGCTGACTGAAGGAAAAAGTTCAGTTTAGGGTTTAAAACCCTAATGCTGACTGAAGGAAAAAGTTCAGTTTAGGGTTTAAAACCCTAATGCTGACTGAATGGAAAAGTTCAGTTTAGGGTTTTAAAACCCTAATGCTGACTAAAGGAAAAAGATCAGTTTAGGGTTTAAAACCCTAATGCTGCCTAAAGGAAAGAGTTCAGTTTAGGGTTTAAAACCCTAATGCTGACTGAATGGAAAAGTTCAGTTTATGGTTTTAAAACCCTAATGCTGACTAAAGGAAAAAGTTCAGTTTAGGGTTTAAAACCCTAATGCTGCCTAAAGGAAAGAGTTCAGTTTAGGGTTTAAAACCCTAATGCTGACTAAAGGAAAAAAGTTCAGTTTAGGGTTTAAAACCCTAATGCTGACTGAATGGAAAAAGTTCAGTTTAGGGTTTAAAACCCTAATGCTGACTGGCTGGGGACAAAGTTCAAGTATACTAACTGACCTCTTTTTTTGGAATTTTCTTATTTTAGTAGAAGATAAAAGGGAATCTCGTGGAAACTTACCTTTCGAGTGGATCCCTTGTTGCCCAACTGTTTCTTGTACTCATGTACCTTCTTCGTTGGGTGACACCTGCTTCTTGTACGGTTGTCTTGGATTGTACCTGTTTCAACTTTTCAAACAAAGAACAATTGTTAGTTCGGAAACGGCGGTTGGTTCGGTGACCTTGATCGTTCCAGTTGCTTTGTTGCGTCCTTATTTCTGTTGCGAAGTCCTGCCATCGATTGGATTCAAATGGCGAAACCCTTTAGACTGCTCAGGCTTGTATTTCCAGATTCTGTGATGATTTGCCTCGTAAGGCTCTTTTTTTTGTGTCCCGTTTTGCTTGGAGATTCTCAACGGGGATTTTATTGGAGGTATTCCGTGGGGATTTGTATAAAGGGAAGCTCTATGGGGGAATATTTACAAAGTGGATTCTTTGTGTGGATTTTTGTACAACGGGGACATGCTGGGGATTTGTTTCAAAGCGGACTTTCTAGGATTTGTTGGGGTAAGCTCGCTGGGGGATTTTTACAAAGGGACTCGCTGGGGATTTGCTGGGGAAATCCTTTTTTTATTATTATTAACAAAGGGAAGACCTTGTGTAGATCTGTACAAGAGAGAAAATCTGTGTGGATTTCGTTGGGGCAGACTCTTTGGGGAATATTTACGCAGTGGATTCTTTGTGCGGATTTGTACAAAGGGAAACCCTGTGGGGATTTGTACGAGGCAGACTTGCTGGGGAAATTTCTCTCTTTCCTCTTTACTTCAATTGCAGTCAAACATCATGATTCATCAGATTTGGACAAACGTTCCAACGAAACGAGGTGTTTTCCTTCATGAAATGGAATTCCGCGAAACCAAACCTGCCACCTGTCCTTTCCAGTATATCTGGAACTTGGGGTTAAACATGAAAGGGATTCGGAAAAAACAAAGAAAGGAAAAAGCAATTTTAGAAAAGAAGTGTCCCTTTCGGGACGAGAAAGACTTATCTGAGGAAGACAAATGCTGGCTTTAAATGGACATGACATGCTCTTTGGACTGGACGCCTGACCTTCAATGAACTTGCGTTTCCCCGAACCAAAACGGATCTGTGATCCTAAACCGGTGGAATTTTGTCGAGACCTCCTTAGGTGGAGTCATTCTTTCGGTCAACAGCGCCCTTTGCGGGTTTTCGCCGGCTGACCTCTCTCATTTATCTTCCTGTCATCGCTCGATAGCACTCTTTGCGAGTTTTTACTAAACAAGCTCTCTCATTTTGGTTTCTCTACTCCCGTCGCCTCGCGGTGCCCGAAGGTTTTCACCGACGAGACTCTCTCATTTTATCTCTCTCAATTTAAGGTATGCCGGCCTTCATTCGTGACGCTTCTTGGCTTCCCGCTATCTTTGGTAATTGATCTGAAGGCTTGAGCTTGGTAAAGAGAGGTAGATGATACTAACTTCTAAACCGCTTGACGTGCCCCGGTTTCAATTTCAGGGTAAATGGGGTTTTATTGGTGGTGTGACTGAACCTCAAGGAAAGGCTGCCTACGTATCCTTTCGGAATCAAGTCAAACGTAGTTCAGGCCTCAATCAATATTTTTTTTTTGATGTAACCGGTTCAAAGGCTGGTAGAGAGAGTTGATAGTGAGAATGAAACTTTCAGCATTTCAAATGTGTCAGGACCGCCGGGACGTCACTCAGACATAGTATCTTTTGACTGCGTCTGCATTTACTGCTGTTTTAGGATCATTTCCTTCAATGTCACCTAGGTACAATGCTCCTCTCGGCAATATCTTCCTGATGATGTATGGGCCTTTCCAGTTTGGAGAAAATTTCCCTTTTGCTTCCTGGTGATGTGGCAGAATACGTCTCAGTACCAGCTGACCTACTTCGAAGTTCCTGGGTCGGACTTTCTTGTTGTAAGCGCGGGCCATTCTTCGTTGGTACAACTGTCCATGACAAACCGCGGCCATTCGTTTTTCATCAATCAAAGTCAACTGCTCCAATCGAGTCTTAACCCATTCGCTGTCCTCGATTTCTGCTTCAACAATGGTTCGAAGCGAAGGGATTTCTACTTCCGTTGGTATCACGACCTCGGTCCCATAAACCAAAAGATAAGGAGTTGCTCCTACTGACGTGCGTACCGTAGTGCGATATCCCAACAATGCAAATGGTAACTGCTCGTGCCACTGTCGGGAACTTTGGATCGTTTTCCTCAAAATCTTCTTGATGTTTTTGTTTGCAGCTTCTACAGCGCCATTGGCCTTTGGCCGATAAGGAGTAGAATTCCTATGCGTTATTTTGAATTGCTCGCATACATCTCCCATCAAGTGACTGTTCAAGTTTGCTGCGTTATCTGTAATGATAGTCGCAGGAATGCCGAAACGACAGATAAGATTCGAGCGTACAAAATCCACTACAGCTTTTTAGTGACCGACTTGAGAGTGACAGCCTCTACCCATTTTGTGAAGTAGTCGATGGCAACCAGTATGAATCTGTGTCCATTTGAAGCTTTCGGCTCGATTGGTCCAATGACGTCCATGCCCCAGGCGACAAATGGCCAAGGTGCAGACATGGGCTGCAGTTCCGTGGGAGGTGCATGAATCAAATCACCGTGCACCTGACAATGATGACACTTTCGGACGAAGCTAAAGCAGTCCCTTTCCATGGTCATCCAGTAATAACCTGCTCGAAGGATTTTCTTTGCTAAGACATACCCGTTCATGTGAGGTCCGCACACACCTTCGTGTACTTCGTGCATGATCCTTCTTGCCTCCTCAACGTTGACACATCTTAGTAGGTTGAGGTCCGGGGTCCTCTTGTACAACAATTCACCGCTCAGAAAGAAACCACTTGCATGCCGCCTAATGGTTCTCTTTTGATCTCCAGTAGCATGCTCGGGGTATTCTTGCGTCTTCAAGAGCCTCTTGATGTCATGGTACCAAGGCTGCATATTTGATCCTGCCTCGATTAAGTTGCAGTAACCGTGTCTCTCCCTGATTTGGATTTCCAAAGGATCGACGTGGGCGTTGCCCGGGTAGGGTAGCATTGAGGCCAGAGTAGCAAGTGCATCCGCCAGTTCATTGTGACACCTCGGGATATACCTGAACTCTATTGATTTAAAACACTTGCCGAGGTCTTCCACGTGCTGTCGGTAAGGGATAAGTTTGACATCCCGAGTTTCCCATTCACCTTGGGCTTGCCGGATAATCAAGTCAGAATCTCCCATAATCAGTAAGTCTGCGACATCCTGATCGATCGCCATATGCATGCCCATAATGCAGGCTTCATACTCAGCTGTATTGTTTGTGCAAAAGAAACGCAGCCTAGCTGTGGCTGGATAATGCTGACCGGAGGGTGAGATCAAAATTGCCCCAATCCCTACACCTTTGGCGTTTACAGCTCCATCAAAGAACATCTTCCAAACATGAGCGTCCTCCGAGACCACTTCTACGGTGTTCACTTCTTCATCTGGAAAGTAGGTACTCAATGGCTGGTATTCCTCATCGACCGGATTTTCGGCCAAGTGATCTGCTAGCGCCTGGGCTTTCATTGCCGTGCGAGTAACATAGACTATGTCGAATTCAGTAAGCAAGATTTGCCACTTAGTCAGTCTTCCAGTAGGCATTGGTTTCTGAAATGTATACTTCAAAGGATCCAACCTGCTTATGAGGAAGGTAGTGTGAGTTTGAAGATAATGTCTCAGCTTTTGAGCAACCCATGTCAGAGCGCAACATGTTCTTTCCAGCAGAGTGTACTTGGCCTCATAACCGGTGAATTTCTTGCTCAAGTAGTAGATTGCTTGCTCCTTCTTTCCGGTTATGTCATGTTGCCCGAGGACACAACCGAAAGAGTTCTCCAAGACTGTCAGATACAAGAACATTGGTCTCCCTGGCTCTGGCGGGACCAAAACTGGGGGATTCGAAAGGTATTCTTTGACTTTATCAAAGGCTTCTTGACACTCAGCTGTCCATTTGATCGCCGCATCTTTCCTTAACAGCTTGAATATGGGCTCACACGTGCTTGTCAGTTGGGCAATAAATCGACTGATGTAGTTCAACCTGCCCAACAAACTCATCACGTCTTTCTTCATTCTTGGGGGAGGTAGATCTCTGATAGATTTTATCTTAGTTGGATCTAGTTCGATACCTCTCCTGCTTACGATGAAGCCCAAAAGTTTGCCCGACGGAACTCCGAAAGCACATTTGGCTAGGTTCAGCTTCAAGTCATACTTTCTTAGTCTCTCGAAGAACTTCCTCAAGTCTTGGATGTGATTATCCTGCGTCCTGGATTTGACTATCACATCGTCCACGTACACCTCTATTTCTTGATGCATCATGTCATGAAAAATGGCAGTCATGGCCCTCATGTAAGTAGCCCCAACGTTCTTCAGACCAAACGGCATGACCCGATAACAGTAAGTGCCCCAAGGCGTGGTGAAAGCAGTTTTCTCGGCGTCTTCTTCATCCATCAATACCTGATGATATCCAGCATAACAATCTACGAAAGATTGTATCTCGTGTTTGGCACAATTATCAACGAGGATGTGGATGTTGGGCAGTGGGAAATTATCTTTGGGACTTGCTCTATTCAAATCTCGGTAATCTACACATACCCGAGTTTTCCCGTCCTTTTTTGGTACTGGAACCATATTTGCCAACCATGTTATATACTGGACTACCCGAATCACTCCCGTTTTCAGTTGTTTGGTGATCTCCTCTTTAATCTTGTCACTGACCTCAGTTTTGAACTTTCGTTGCTTTTTTTGAACTGGAGGACAATCAGGATGAATTGGCAACTTATGAACCACTAGATCAACACCTAATCCCGGCATGTCATCGTATGACCAAGCAAACACGTCTTTAAATTCAAAAAGAAGTTGAATTATCGCATCTCGCGTTTTCTCATCCGTGTGAATGCTTATTTTGGTCTCCCGGATTTCTTCAGGAGTTCCTAAATTAACCGATTCGGTGTCATTCAGATTTGGCTTAGGTTTTTTCTCAAAATATTCCAACTCTCGGTTTATTTCCCTAAAAGCTCCTTCTTCATCATATTCTAGTTCTGGGTTCATTAATTCACAGTTAAATAGCTCGTTGTGATCTGGGCGTGAAGTCCGCAAGCATGTCATATTTAAAGCCACATTATTATAACTGAAAGGAAAGGTAAAAGGAAAAATAACAAAAATCAGAACAAAAGAAAAAAAATGGAAAGCAATGATGACTTTTTTTTAATTTTCTTTGGGAAGTTGGAAGACAACAATGTTTACAACTTAGGAATTCAAAACAACAATTGAAAGGAAGAAAACGTTCAAGTTATGTCCTGGAGATAACTTGTGACACAGGAAAGGTGGCAGGACAGGTCTACCCGGACTTCCGTCTAGTCGGGAATGGCGTGGCCTCCCAGTTTCGAAGTTTGGCGTTCGGTCCCACGTACAACATCTCAGCAGTGCTTGTGCCTTCACCTGGTTGAACCATGTGGGTCTCGTAGAGCATTTCTCTCATTGCCCCACATATCTCCTCGATTTCCTCAGCCGTGAAGACCTCATCGTCTTCTTCTTCGGTGTACCTTGGCCTGATGAAAGTTTCATATAAATCCGGCAATGGTCGAGGTAACTTCTAACCCTCATTTTTTCTTTTCTTTGCCCACTCTTCATCTCCTGGAGTAGGTTTGAAACCTATTCCAAAAGGTTTCTTGGTGGTTGGCAAGGTGATGGGTTCTGTTATTCCCTGCAGGGTTCGTCCAAGCCCTTTCCCTGGCCTAAATCCGGGTCGGATCACCTCTTTGGCCACCATAATCGAGGCGTTAGATAAGAAAGGCTGGGGGCAAGGTATTCCCTCTTCATGTTGCTCTGTCAGTACAATCTCGAAAGCTTGATAGACCGTGTGTTCACTCCCTTCCCTTGGTTCAAGATACGGGATGGATGGGTCCCGATAAATAGCATGCTCGTCTTCTCCATGGACCACGATCTCTCGGTCTTCGTGCTCAAACTTCACCATCTGATGAAGAGTGGAAGGCACAGCTCCTGCTGCATGGATCCAAGGCCTGCCAAGGAGAAAATTGTAGGATGTATCCATGTCGAGCACCTGGAAGGTTACTTCAAACTCGACTGGTCCTATGACCAACAACAGGTCTATTTCCCCCATGGTATCTCTCTTGATGCCGTCGAAAGCCCTTACGCAGACATTATTGGGTCGGATTCTTCCGGTCCCAATTTCCATTCTTTGTAGCGTGGAGAGCGGGCAAATGTCGACACCTGAACCTCCGTCCAACATCACCCTCTTGACATAGTAGTCTTTGTATTTAACTGTTAGATGCAGGGCTTTGTTGTGAACTGCTCCTTTTGGAGGTAAGTCATTCTTTCTAAAAGAGATTTGGTTAACGGCGAAGAACCTTTCTGTCATCCGTTCCAGTTGTTCAACTGAGGTTTCAACTGGCACGTATGCTTCATTCAGGGTTTTCAGTAAGATCTTTTGATGCTCGGCCGACCTCATCAACAATGATAGCATGGACACTTGCTCAGGGCACTTGCGCAGTTGATCTATCACTTCGTAATCTGGCATTTTCATTTGTTGGAAGAACACTTCCGCTTCTTCAACGCTTACAGGCTTCTTTGGTGGGAAGCGTCTTTGTGTGGCGTTGTTCAGCTCTTGGGTGTTTGAATACCTTCCAATGAAAGTATTTTCGGGAAGTTACCCCGTGACTTCTTTACCTTTGTATGTTACCAACGTCCTCTGATAGTTCCACTGTACTGTGGATGGGTTTGTCATTGGCTTTTGTGGTATGCGTCCGATAACCACTGGCTCATTCAGCCGAGGTGGTTGAATCGTCCACCGGACCACATAGGCCCCTTTTGGTACGTACATAGGTTTTGCCTTTTTGACCTCTAAGCTCTGCGGCTTCTCTGCTCGACCTCGTGGGATGTAAAGAACTCCATTCTTCACAGGCATCGCCTTCTTCTCTACCTTCTTTTCGGACTCGTACTTTACAGCACTGGCCTTTTCCCCCTTTTTCTGGTTTCCGTGCTGTTTCGGGCTTTTCCCTTGCGTCAACAATGGTGATTATAGCTTTCAAAGAAGGGTCGAATTCTTTGTCTTCGCAAATCATTCCGATCAGCGGCCCATTATTGTGAGCAGGCAATGGATTGTTAGTCATATTTGGGATCTCCTCGTCCCTTAGCACTATTTTCCCTTGCTCTATCAAATTCTCGACCACTCTTTTCAACGACCAGCAGTCATTTGTATCGTGTCCCTCGGCCCCTGAATGATAGGCGCATCTGACTCCAGCTTTGTAAGAAGGTGACGTCGGGTTTTGCCTCGTTTGAGGGATTGGTTGCAAGAAACCCAACTGGACTAGCTTCGGGAACAAAGTAGAGTATGGTTCACCGATGGGCGTGAAAGTCCGCCTTCGAGGTGGCTCCTGAGGGCGGAAGTTATTATGCGGAGGTTGTGGGTTATAGTGGTTGCGGTAAGGAGGCTGATTTCTGGGAGGTGGAACTTGGCCTCGGTTGGCTTGTTGCGGCGGATGGACATAAGGCTGGGCATTCATGACCATATAGGGTTGATGAGCATATGCCAGATTTGAGTGGGGGTAGTAGTGTTGTGGGGTTCTTTCCGGAAAACGGGGTCGGGGATTACGATATTCCCTTGTTCCTGAGGCTGCCATGGCCGTTTCTTGCTTTTTCTTCCCTCTTTCCATTCCTTCGGACCCACTTTGGACGGCTTGGGAAGTCGCCCTTATGGCTGCTTGACTCAAAATCCTACCCGTTTTCAGACCATTCTCCACCATCTCTCCAATCTTAATCGCTTCTGCGAACGGCTTTCCCATGGCTGACATCATGTTTTGGAAATAGTCAGACTCTTGAGCCTGGAGAAAGGTAGTGACCATTTCCACTTCATCCATGGGAGGCTTTGCCCTTGACGCCTGCTCGCGCCACTTAATAGCATATTCTCTGAAGCTTTCTGAAGGTTTCTTCTTCAAGTTCGACAGAGAATTTCGGTCTGGTGCGATGTCGATGTTATACTGGAATTGTCTCACAAAATCTCTAGCGAGATCATCCCACATATGCCATCGGGACATGTCTTGGTCCATGTACCATTCCGAGGCTATTCCTACCAGACTTTCCCCGAAATATGCCATCAGCAATTCCTCTTTTCCGCCGGCTCCCCGCAATTGGTTGCAATATTTCTTGAGGTGAGCAATGGGGTCACCGTGCCTGTCGTACTTCTCAAACTTTGGGGTCTTGAAACCCACTAGTAGGTGCACGTGAGGAAACATGTATAGGTCGGTGTACGAGACGCTTTTCTGTCCGTTCAAACCCTGCATGTTCTTCAAACTCTGTTCAAGGCTTCTCATTCTTTTGGCCATCTCATTTTGTTCAGCCATTTTAGGGTTTTGATCCTGCCCAGATGCAAGCTCGCACTGAGGCTGTGGAGGAAAAGTGCTGGTGGCGAACCGAGTTGGTTCCATTGAGAGAGATGGTGGTTGGAACGTGAACGAGGATGAGTCAAAATTCGGTTTGTATGCAGCAGGTTGTGCCATGATCGGGCAAGGTGGTGCAGCAAAGATGTTTGTGTTTACATCTTCTGCTGACACTCGGGGATGAGAATCAGAGGGTGATCCAGCAAAGAAGGCCGAGATGGCTGGGTACCCGAATGGGGTGGCAGGATAGCTTATGGGGACATTAGAAGTCCCGCTTGTCCTGGAAAATAACTCAGGGAATCCAGGGACGATGCTTGGTGGCTCTTTTCCGTTATTCCAGTCGTCCAGCATTTCCAACATGCGGAGTCATAGGATTCTATTTTCCTCCGCAGTTGCAGATTCAGGTGTGAGGACGGCTGAGATCGAGCTTTCTTCGGAAATAGGGATTGTTGGCAACGGAATTTCTGAAGACATTTCTACACTTCCTTTTGACCTGTTGAAGTAAGTGTGAGTACTGCTTCCGGACTTAACAACAGGTAGTTGAACACTTCTCTTTGACCTCGTGAAGTATGAGTGCGAGGCCAGACTTTCACCAAACCAACCGTCTTCTCCAAAAACCTAGATAGAACTCAATGACAAACGAACGGTTAATGCGAATCGAATAACAGATAGGCAATCTCACGTTGGGGCATGATGCGCCTATACAGTTAAATGGATTCCTACATGTTTGCGACGAAAGCATGCGTCATTCCGGCATTCTTTTTAGGCTTTTTATTATTTTCCCCCCCTTTTTTCAATTTTTCTCTTTGGTTAAACCGCGACCGGATCCGATGAGGATTGCCTACGTATCACGATGCCACGTGAATCAGATCATTACGTAGTTCAAAGTACACAAATGAATGTAAAAGAAACACACTTTTTATTGTTGAAACGGTCTATTACAAACTACCTTTTGCAAAAGAAAAGCAAACTTTGAAAAGATATAAACCTAGACTCAAATAGACTAAAACACCCTGATGGAAAAATAGGCAGAAGATGCTAAGATACAGACTCGACTTATGAGTACATTATGGTTTTTGAAAATTGGTGCCCGCGGGGCATCGTTAGGCCTTGTCGCGGTCCTAGGTGTGAGATCCCTCTCAAGCTGCTCCAACTCATGCATGGTCTGCTTGACGTAACCCACCACTGCTGAGAGGACGGTAACGCTGGTCATGTTTTCACATCGTAGACATCGTCTGGTGATGGCATGGGCAATTGCCTTGATCCTATCTCTGGTTCGCTTCTTCTCTATGAGTAGGCGTCTTATCTGATCGCTGCATATCTTGAATACCTGAGAATCCTGTATATGCTGATTTTTCAGCTGCCGTACTTCTGTCTTCATTTGGGCCAACAAGTTGTAACAGTATCTGCTTTCCAATTGGAAATCCTTGGTCTGCTTAACTGCTTCAAACTCAAGTGTGGCTATCTTTCTCTTCATTTTGGCGACAGTTTTCTCGTGGTCGTGTTTCAATTGGTTCAAGTATCGGCGATGCTTCTCTACTCTTGTTCCCCACTGTGCCTTGAGCTTTGCCATGCCTTTTTCAGCTTCTTCTAAACCACCTCGCCATTCCGTGACTTCTCTTTTTAAACCTTTAATCAACTGCTTGTCTGATCGACTCCTGGGCTGTTCATCAAGAGATAATTTTAATTTTTGGATTTGGGCTTTAAGTTCTTCATTCTCTTGGATCAATTTATTCTTTTCGCTTCGATCCGCCGCGATTTGTATGCTGTTATTGAATTTCAGACTGTCAATTTGTAACTTTAAATCACCGATCTCTGCCCGATACCCCTTTTCTTTTGCTAACCAGTTCCATTGCCCTTGGGACGATTCTACAAAATCTTTGAGATGCGGTCTCTTAGCTGGTCTTTCGCAAGACAGGTCACCTCTGAACCAAGCGTGATACCCTGGGGCAACTTCCCCTTTTGCTATATCCATCACACAAGTGCTAGCTGTCAGATGTTGGCACTCACTCCAGATTTGGCGAACTTCTTCTTCGGGGAAACGACCATCTGGACTGATTTCAATCACTTGGTTACTCAGATCTTCATCTTTCGGCACCACTTGATATCTCCCAAGTTGCCTCAAAACCTGATATGGTGCGTAGGGTTGGATGTTTTTAAGTCCCATCAACAGAAAGTGGGGCCTGGTTGCCGGCATGTATATGATTTCCTCAATAGGCGACCATCTGAGCGTCCACTGGATTTGGCTAGCAGTGAGAGTTCGGAAAAATGAGGTCCATGATGTGACTCCCTCAGGTAGATTGAAACCTTTGATTCTAGTGCAGAATTCTCCAATACAAGTTTTTTCGGGCGAACCGTAACCCAAGAGCGGGGAGCGGTGGCATAAATGATCGGTCATCCACATTTGCAATAGTAGGTTACATCCTTCGAAAAAGTCGCCCCTGGCTCGACAAGCAGTGAGAGCCCGGAAAATGTCAGCCATAATCATAGGCGCTAGAGTACTTTTATCTTGGGTAAGCAAAGTACTGACGACCCTAGTTATTTTTAGATCGATGTTTCCGTCCTTCCTTGGGAACACTATAAAACCCAAGAAGGCCGTCATAAAAGCTAACAGCCTGTGTTCGTCCCACTTCTGTCGGTTGCCTTTACTACACAGTTTGAAATCCGGCTTATTGAACCCGCCCTCGTGACCGTATCTAGCATACATGAGGTGGAGACTGCAGAAACCTTTGGCAAGATCTGGATGGTGAAATGTTCGGGGTATTTTCAGAAAATCCAGAAACTGGTGCACCGTGACGGCCCTAGGTGCAATCAAGTATTTGAACCTTAACGGAGCTTCATCACCCCCAATGTATCCCGCTATTTCTTCCAAAGTCGGGCCGAGCTCGAAGTCTGAAAAATGAAACACATTGTGCGCCGAATCCCAGTAAGTGACCAATGATCTGATAATATCGCCCCGAGGCTGAATGTCTAGTAAATCCGGGAGATTTTTCAGATATTTCCTTACTTTGCCTTGCCCCTCCTTGCCTAAGTCGTTCCACCATAATCGCAACTCAAAAAGGATCTTGGTCATTATTGAGAAAGGTTCGTTTTGTATCGTGCTCATCTTGCACATTTATTTAGGGTGATTTAAAAAAAACCTTTATTAGACTCAAAAATTAAAATTATCTAGATCCTTTTTTTTTAAAAGATTTTTTTTTTGCAAAACGGGAGGTTGGACCCGATGAGAGTTGCCTACGTATCTCACACCGTGTGAGAATCAAACCGGCGTAGTTCGGTCAGATCAAAATAGGGGAAACAAAAATAAAATCCTTTAAAGAAAAGAAGAATAATTTTTTTTTGAAATTTTGTTATATGTTGTTTTTTTTCATTTTATTATTTATTTTTGAAAAGAGACCAAAGAAATATTTATACATTTTAAAATTCCTCTTTTTTTTAAAATTTCGAAAATCTTTTAAAGAGGTACTACAAATGAAACAATAAAAAAAATTTGATTTTTTATTTATATATTTTTTTTGGATTTTGAAAGTGATTAAAAATGAAAGACAAGCTTTGTTTTCATTTTTTTTATATATATTTTTTTAAAGAAAATTCCGGTGAGGTTTTGACATTACTTGGACATTGGTTTTTTTTTCCAAAAGAATAAGTAATTATCTCCCTACCCTGCTATTCTTTTTTTTGAAAATTTTTCGGAAACCGGTCAACATGCAGATCTGAAGCAAATAGATGCGCAGAACAAACGGGATGTAGCAGGATGGTCTTTTCATTCCAGGTTGCCTGTCCTAGACGGACCCAACCCCTGTGTTGAGTCCCCTATGTCAAATGCAACATGATGCAGATAAGCGTTCCTACTAGGGATCCGGCATGAGGTTTCGTTATACTAGGTTTATAACCTGGGTAGATGTTCTAGACTGTGTACCCGAGCGGACAACTCGAGTCGAGGAGGGGCAACTTACCGGGAACCAAAAGGCCGTCCGGCTTCGTAACTTATCCGTCCTCTTTCTTATTTCAGGTATCGACACTAACAGAATAAGGAGCCTCGACCAGCGAGCTTCTCCCCGGATGTGAAGAGAGAAGGGTTCGGCACAGTTTATATACAGTTCAGATGATATCAAAGCAGTAAAAACAAACATTGCAGCACGTTATGTCAAAACATGTAATAAATATCAGATAATAAAGCCAGCTATAACAATTATTCTAAGCTCGAATTCTTGAACCCAGAATCGGAGGTTCTGGGTACAAATCCCCAGCAGAGTCGCCAGAGCTGTCACACCTCCTTTTTGCGCGCCCGCCCCGAAGGGTCAAATGCGCGAGGGAGTTTTTCCAATTTAAGTGACAATATTCGAAATGGGATTATTTATTAAATTCAGAGTTGCCACTTGGGAAAGGTTTGGCTTTTGGTGTCCCAAGTCACCGGTTTATCTTGAATCCCAAATCGAGGAGATTTTCGACTTTTCCAAATGAAGTCTGTGAACCAGAAATTCTAAGTAAGGAATTCTGTTGACCCGAGGGAAGGTGTTAGGCACCCTCGAATCTCGTGGTTCTAGCACGGTCGCTTAAATTGTTATAATGGCCAAATATCTTATTTAAATACATGTTATGACTTACGTGCTTTTATTAAGTTTAAACCGCTTTTATTATTATCATTTATTTTTATAGAATTACAACGTCGTGAAAATGCGTCTCGAACCACGTCACAATCAATGCACCCGTGGTCGTCGACACATTTAGACTTCGTTGAGATTTGGATTTGGGTCACATCAATGTGCACCCGTATTTAAGAATGTAATTTAATTAAGTCGCGCCTAAAGCAACTAGCGTATAGTTATTTTTGCAGGAAGGCTGTAAAATTCACTAAACGGCCCGTCCCGAATTCTAAGTATTTTAATATATACATTTAGAGGGCCCCGCAGCTTGTGCATTTTTGTATGTCGAGGCTCGTCTCATTTTATTTAAAAGGATAAACCTACAATGACTATATTTCTATTATGTTTGTCTCTAAAAAAGAAAAGAAAATACATACTTAATTAAATTGCTTGTCTGGCCAATTTGGCCTCTTATTAGTTATTGGATTAATTCTATGCGAGGTGGAAAAATTCTGAGCTTTATTGGACATGCTTTCAGTTTGATAAAAACTTGCATACAAGACAAATATCATGCCTAAACTCACCATAGGCGTCTGTCCCATTTTAATTCAAACTGGCCTTTTGAACAAATTAACAGCATTGACTACTATAAGCTACTATCAATGGGAATTTATTTTGATCTAAGCGCCAGACCTCTTACCCGAACTCAGGCCTATTAAATTAGTTTTCCTCCAAATTGTCGCATTATTTCGGAACAATGAACCTATATCGAAACAAGGAGTCTAACAAAAGAATTGGCGTACATGGCTAACCCGTTAATGTAACACCACATAAGAATTCGTTTGGAATACATTTATCTTGAAATCAAATGGGACAAGATATAACAGATTTGACAGTTCAAAGGTCTAAACAAGAGTATATACAGATGCTTGCCATGATTCTATGTTATGTTGTCACCTCTAAATCAAACCCAATGGTTACGCACATGGAAATACATCGGATCTAAAAACAATACTATCTAACAGCTTAATCTCACTTAGGATGTGTGTTAATTCATACAGAGCAGTTGCAGCTTGGAATGAAATTAAACAGATACAGGCCAACTTATCATTCAACCTATGGCTCTATTTTGAACACAAGCATTGTGAAGTAAACAACATTCACTTCTTTATTTCTGCTTCAAAACTTCAAGCTTTCAACAACACATGGTTTCAGAAGTGTGTACCTGGAAGTGTTTACAGCTGAAGAAGAAGAGGAGTCAGTAGAGTAACAATGGCAACAAATGCAGCAGCAGTAACAGAATAGCAGCAGCAGCGCAAAGCAACACAGCAAAAGGGCTAGAGTGAAAGAATGCAACTATAGTCGATGGAAAAATAGCCAAATGACAGCAGCAGGCAGTACAGTAGAAACAAAACTCCAGAACAAACCAAGTCCAGGAGAAACAAACAATGTAAACCAACCAATATACTTAGTTGAGACTTGGGAGAAATCAGAATTGATTGAACAGGTTGAAATCAAGTGAAATCCAAACAAACAGAAAGAAGAAACAGTTTCTGATTGTTATCTATACGTTTTCCCTCCCTTGTGTATGCCTTACTTCTCTTATCTCTCTATGTATCTTTTCTGAAAAATCCAGAGAATCCCAGTCTAATTTTTCTAGTCCAAAATCTGTATGTCTTTTTTCAATTTTTTTTGTTTTCAGCCCCTTTCAAAATTCAGTCCTCCAAATCAAATTTTACGTCCCCCTTTCTAATGGAAGTTCCCCTGTTTTATAAGCCTAACCTTAGCCCTTTAACAGCCTGTTCGACCAATCAGAACCCCTCCCATGTGACCTGTTTTCTTTCCACTCAACTACTTAAAATAAGACCCTCCCATGATATTCCCTGACAAATATATCTTAAAATGGGCTTATTATTTCTAAATTAAGACAGGATATGGGCAGCCTGACTATGCCCTGACAGCATATGCTGTCCCATTTGCTCTAATTATTAAAGAAACACAGTGCACATGCTGCCCAAGAATGCACATGCCATCAATTTTAAACCAAATCTGAACTGCAACTATAAACTAAGCCCTGTAATGTTTCGGGATCAATTTGAACAACCACAAACAACTATACTTAGTTCCTAGTTGCATTCAAACAAAGCTTCAGCAGAAAAGCCAACAATATGAATAAAATTGTTACCATTTAGCAGCTGAAACTAATCGACGACGTATGTCGACTCGACTATACTAATTGTAACACATACAATCATAGCCAAAGATCAGAAATCCAACAGTATCAAACAAGGGGTTCAGACTGCAATGTCAAAACACAGATGACCTTGGGGACTGATTAATCGAGCAATTTCAAATTCGATCGACTATACAGTTTACACGCACACACATTATCAGTAAACGAAAGAAAGGCTTGATCAGAACAGAGGTGTACGAAAACAGTTGATAAAATTTTAAAGCCACGAATTAAACAAAAACTCTTGGCCACATAAACAGACATTCAGATACCACAAACAAAATGAACTGATAAAGAAAACAAAAATTACCTCGAAACTTGAAAAAATCAGAAAACCTTGTCTTGGATTTGAATAGATCTTTCTTGGGGCTGAACGAACTTTAATCGAAGTGTTCTCAACTGAGAACACTTCGATTAAGGACCATTAGACCCTAATCAACTCGGCTCAAATGGACACAGACCGGTCATGAGGATTCCTAGGGTTCCTAGAGGGTAGATTTGGGATTTGGGTTTCCATGGTTAGATTCGGACCAAACCAAGCATGGTTTGGTCACGAGGGGGGTTCGGGGACTGTCTGGTGTGAAGCTGGGGTGCATCGGTGTAAGTCGAGGTTATTTGAAGATTCGAGACAATGGGGGAAGGTTCGAGATCAATGGTTTGCAGATCTATGTTCAGGGTGTCAAGGTGGTCCTAGGGTGTTAAGGCGGGGGTCACCGGCGTCCATGCCGCCGGGTTTTTGGTGAGGGGAAAGGGGGGCGGCTCTAGGGTTCCGGGGTTGGGTCTGTTGGAAGGGATGAGGACGAAGGAGGGGTATTTGGATAGGGGGTGGGGTACGGGTGGAAAGCTTATATATGGGGTGGATGGCCTGATCTCAGCCGTTAGATCAATCGAGATCAACGACCTGGATCTGGAGGTTTAAGTGAAACGATGTCGTTTGCTTTCATACTGGGGTGGATCAGGCTGGGTTTCATTGGGTCGGGTCTAACAACGGGTAAAGGGATGGAACGAGGGCTGTTAGATCAGCCCGGCTTGAACGGCTGAGATTAGACGGCCTTATACGGCGTCGTTTGGGTAAAGGATTGGTCTGATCTGGGCCGTTCCCCTAAATCAATCAACGGCTCAAAAAGGATGACGCCCATACGGCGTCGTTTGGGGCATCTCACAGAAAACCTGGTTGGACTGGGTCATTTGTATGAGTTTGGGCCTGATTTCATTTGAAATTATGGCCCAAATCCAATGTTTTCCTTCTTATAACTTAAAAAAATAAAATTCCTAATAAAATCATATCAATATTATTAATACTCAAAACAACAATTATCACTCACACTGATATTTAATTAAAATAAAATCACTTAATGACAAAAAATAGAATAAAAGACGCATATTTTTTGCGATTTTCCTTTTAAAACCAATTACGGTTCAACTACACACATCACATTTTTTGTATTTTGTTTTAATAAAAATAAAATGGGCAAAAATCATAAATAAATAAACAACATACCACGTAAAAATCCAAAAATTGTACAGCAAGACCGATTGCTATTATTTTGTTTCTTTTGGTGTGATTGTCGCGTAAAACAAAAATCACGTGCTCACATACATTAGAGTAAGTTAAAATATAAAATAAAATTAAAATTTACTTAAGTTATTAAAGATATATTGAGTTTAAAAATTAAATAAATTCAAGCAGCAAAATAAGATCTTAAATAAAGTATATAAATTATTTATAAGGTAAGAAAAACTTAAATAATCAGTAAAAAATATTTTAAAAATAAGAATAATAAAGTCATATTAATATTGATAAATCGGGCAAACGAATATTTTATACGTAAATATTACTACAACATTCAGATATAATGTGTTCAAATAATTAAGAAAATATTTTTTTATTAATATTTGAATTGAGTACAGTAAATTTAAGTTTGAAAGTATGACATAATTCTTTAAAAATGTGGTCAAATATAGAAAATAGAATAATAAAAGTTATTTGAATTTGAGAAAGTTTTTTAATTTTTATCTATATTATATTAGAATGAATGTAGTAGAAATAAATATTAAATTCAAACAAGCTAATAAAAATCCACATGACAATGTAATAATATTAGGTATTGAATAATATAATATCAAAAATAAATAATAAATAGAGAAAAAATAAAATTCAGATTTTTTATCATAGAGAAGAAGGGTAAAACTTATTTAAATTTGAGATGGGAAAGTTTTTTATATTATGATAAGAAAATTCATAATATGGATAAGTCCACGTAACTCAAGTCTAATGGATAAAATCAAAAACTAAAAATATTGAATAATAGAAATAAATTAGAGATAATATGAGATATTTATAAATCATAAGTTTAAAAAATAAATAAATTAAATATACAATGCTTAAAATCTTATTAAAATTTAAATAATTTAAAATTTTCTTGCAATATTTTTAAAACAAAATAAATATTTATTTTATGATTAGAAATTATATATTTATCTATATTACATTAAAGAATAGTAAATTATAATGATATTAAAAAAAATTATAAATTAATTAAAAGCCACATAAAACGTAATAAGACTATATATTAGATTAAAAATTAGCAAAATTATTAAAAATTATTATTAGAAATGAAAGGGAAAGGCTATTTGAATTTGAAATTATAAATTTGTTAAAACTACGATTAGAATGTCCAAACTATGGATAATATTACGAAATTGAAGTCTTATTTATGAAAAAATATTAAAATAGAAAATAAATTTCTAATATAGGTAATTTTACTAATAAAAATTAAAGATTAAATTTGTATTAAATCTAAAAAAGAAAGAAAATTTACGTAAGAAATAAAATGATAATGAAAATATTACTACAACATTAACATATAATGTGTTCAAACAACAAAGAAAATATTTTTCTATGATTAATATCTGAATTGAGTGCAGTTAGTTTAAGTTTGAATATATAGTATAATATTTTAAAAATGCGGTCCAATTTAGAAAATAGAATGATAAGAATTATTTGAATTTGAGATGAGATTTTTTTTATTTCATAAGTTTTTATTTTTTAAAATATTATGTAAAGAAATAAAATGACAATAAACATATTACTACATATATATAATATGTTCAAACAATTAAAAATTATTTTTCTATGATTAAAATAAAATTTTAATAATATAAATAACTTTCTAATATAGTTAATTTTACTAATGAAAATTAAAAATTAAATTTATATCTTAAATTTAAAAAATGAAATAACTGCATCTAATACAAAAATAGTTATAAGAGAACTCAATATATTTGTAACATAATCATCAAATATATGTATTAATATTTTAGACTAATTCAATTTTACAATTTAAAATAAAATATGATATTATTCTGGTTAAAGGTAAAAAATTAATATAAAAATAATTAAAATTTATAGTAGGGAAGAGAATGTAGTAAAACAATAGAGATAGTGTGAGGATACTTATACATTAAATTAATTTAAAAATAAATAAATTAAAAAATTTAATTATATTTAAAAATATTACAATAAGTTTAAATGATTAAAAAAATTGAATGCATAAAAATATACCAAATTTCAAGAATAAAATATTTATAGTTATTAAAGACTATTAAAAGAATAATAAGAAAGATATTAATTAAGATAATAAAAAATTATATGATAGTAAAATAATTTTAAATAATAAATAATACAATAACTATAAGAAAAAAAAGAAAAAAGAATTTGCATAAAAATAATGTGATGAATAAGACATATTTAACTTTTAGATAAAAACAAAGTGATAGTAAGAAGTTTGTTAAAATAATATGATCTAATGTGCTCAAATAAGAGAGATCGCAACATGATATGTTTAGTATTCTTTGATACTGACCGCAAAACGAAGTGCAAGTACTAAAATCAAGTAGTTAGGTTGCTACAAAAAAAAAATAGGTTGTGCACTACGAGATTTGAACAATAATTTCATATCCTACTTCATAATTAATATCTAATGTTATATAATTTTTATGTGAGAGGTTTATATTTTAAGGTTATTTGCACATGATTCAAATAACCAACATCACAGTTAACATGATTTGTGTCCGCGCATCGCGCGGGTACTAATACTAGTTAAGTTAAGCCAAATGACAAGCTAAAATGAAGCCACTTGACACTTTTAAGACAACATTAAAAATTTGAATTTTAAATGGAAACATAATTAATGGAAGTAGTAGTTCAATAAAAATTATTTTTTAATTATGATAGGAAATATTATATGTTGACTCTTCAGAATCTCTATTATATTATTAAATATATATTTTAATTTAAAAAATAAATAACATAGAGTAGTATAATTTAGTTAACCTTTTTTGTATAATTATGGTAGGGACGTCTATTATGGAAAAAATTAAAGATTGATGAAGTATTCTTTAATTGATCAAGTTTTGTATTTGATCTTATTTGGGTAGAATATACATTATTGTTGGTACCTTTATTTAATTTTTTTTGTATAATTCAATTATGGCAGGTATTCAATTTTGTATCTTACACACTAATTTTAAGTTGAAATAATAATTTTTTATTTAGTACAAGCTTTGTATGTAACCTTATTTGTGTACAATATAATAAGTATCTTTAATTAAATTTTGTTTATAATTTAGTTATGGTATGTAACTTTTTTTGAGAAAGAATCAATTAAATTTTTATTTTGTATCTTACACATTGATTTTAAATTGAAATAATAATTCTTTATTAGTACAAGCTTTGTGACTGGCCGGGTCATCACAAATAGAATCAATTTGCTGGATTCTATTTATATAACATTAATAAAAGTTATTAATTGATATTCTTTTGTATCTAATTAATAATTAATTTTTTTGAATTACATAAAGATGTCGCCGAATTGTATAACTAAATATATTTTTCTTCTGAATAAACATTCTCTAGAATTTTATATCAAATTACTAATTGATTTTTTTGTTAATGAATTGTTAGAGCTGCCAACGAGTTGTATAAGGAGATAATATTAAATACCCAATCCTTTTGAATATTCTCTAGAATTGTGTATCTAATTAATAATTTAAGCTAAATTTATGAATTGCATATACTGTTATCACCGATTGATATAAGAAAATATTACTAAATATCTTTTCCTTTTGAAGAAATTTTCCTTGATTAATAATTGAATATTTTTTATGAATGATATATTAGAAGTTAGAATTGTGGCTCATTATATAAGAAAATAATATTACTACCTTTTCCTTTTGAACATTCTCCAAATTTGTGTATGTACTTAATAATTGATTATTTTATGAGTTGCATATTAGAGATGTCGCTCATTTATCTAAGAAATTAGTATTAAATATTTTTTTTTCCTTTTGAACATCCTCCGAAATTGTGTATCTACTTAATAATTAATTTTTTATATATTGCATATTAGAGCTGGCACTGATTTATATAAGAAAATACTATTAAGAATCTCTTTTAGTTAGGATTTGTTGCTTATAGTTTGTAATATATTACTCATATGACCTACTACAAAATACCTTACGTATAGTTTATTATAAACAAACCTACAATCAATTAGAAATTGTAAAATATGATTGCAAATATTAACTATATATATTAGTGAAATATCGAGTATCAAAATGGGTTGGAGTTGTTAGATATGACACGTTCCAGATCGTGATAAATTAGACAGGCCCTTGAATTACTTAATCAGGATAAAAAGGTGCATATATTTTTAAGTGCTATTAATCTTTTCCATTACTAGGTAATGTGGATATTCGAGTTGTTTTGTATTTTCTTCAACCTATGCATATATTTAATCCACTTTTAATTACGATGTTGTTAGGGTCTAGATAGAGATTTATTATGGTTTCATTTATAATTTGAACTGGTGTTAGGCAATAAAAAGTTGTCATTGAAAATCTATTTTACTTTATGATTTTATGTAAGAAATCTGTATATGTGATTGAATATATAAACAACTCAAGATTTGAATTTACAGACAAGTTTATTTGTATTTCTTTGAATTCAATGAAATTTGCTGATTTCATAGTTTTTACTTTTGTAGTTTGGCATTAAATATTACTTTCTTATGTTAGTTTGTACAATTTTTACGCTTAATGCATAATAGATAGGGATTTTTTCTTCATGGCAGATTTCAATTCAAACGGTTAAGCTATTAGTCAGAAGGTTTTGATCAAATTATGTCCATGCTGCCAAGATAAAAAATTCATTTGGGTGTTGATGTATGTTTAGGAATACAATATATGTCATCTAATTTATTATGACTATTAGTGATCGTTTACTAAGTGTCTATTGATGCATTAGTATGTTATGGGTTTTTACCAACAAAAAATTCATAATCTTTATATAACAATGACCTCCTACTAACTTGAATTTTTTTTTGATTGTTTTTTATTTTTAGAGAGATCGAATTTATACAACTGTTGGACGGTCTGTTATACGTATCTTTAAAACAAAAATACAAGAAATGAGATTGTATGTTACGAAGAATTTTGTAGTTGGACCAAACGATATGAAATTTAAGATCAACAAGAATAAATTGAAACTAACGTTTACTCATAGGACAAGTGTAGTTGAAATCAATGATCTGAAGTTTGGTTTGAATATCATCAACTTTAGACCTTACAAGCATTTGATAAATCAACTTGATGTTGATAAGAATGAACTATTTAGTAATTATTTTATATTTCACTATTTCTTTTACAAAGTGTTGATCCCAGAAATGGTAGATGGAGAAGAATCGAAAATGAAGAAAATCAATCCTACTTTGCATGATATAACGAATGGTCAGTTCCAAACAAGTAATCTTTTTTCACTATAATTATGCATATATAACTTACCTAAACTGATTATTGGTCATATACAATTCCCCAGACGAGATAGAACAGGTCGTTTTTAAGTGTTGGTATCAATGAAATGAGGATACAAATTAAAGAATGTGATAAGCTCAAACATGTTAGTTAATACAACTGCATTTACAATATATATATAGCAGCTATAAAATGGGGAAGGTTGATCCATAATTGCAAAGTGAATTATGGCGTGAATGTGATATTTGTTATTGAATTGTTCTCATTAATATATGTTTTAAATGTGGATAATTGAAGGAAGCTGAAATTTGTCTCAATAACTCCATGAAAATAGTAACGTATTGCATTTAGTTAATTCCTCATATATCTCAAATGTTTATGAGAACTGAGATTTTTTTTGCAGTATTTCATACGTTTTAATCTTTTCTCACTTTTCCTCCTCTTATGCGTGTGTATTCTAGATAATGGGCATACAATGTTGAACCAAAGTTAAATTATAGTATATCAAGTAATAAACTTAAGTCCAAGATGTGCTAAAAGTATACTTTAACATATTTAAGAAAAGTGATCAAGCATGTAGAAGATGAAAAATTAAAGAGATTCCCATGTCTTTAATTAATTGATTTTGCTCACATGCTTCATATCAAGTAAATTGTATACCATTATTAGTTATCGTGGAACATTCATATCAAGCAAATTGTATAATATCGTTATTTTTCATGGAATATTTATTAGGACGGCGGAATATAAGTTTTACTAGAGTCTCAAAATAGGTTTAAGGTTTGGTTATAAACAAAATTAACACTAACAAATTAAAATATGCGGTGTAAATTATTCTTTTTAATTCTCCGCACATCGCACGGGTACTAATACTAGTATTATATTAAAAGGAGAGTAGTGAAACATGTGGTTAAGCCAAGTGGCAAGCTAAAAAGAAGCCACTTGGCAATTTTAAGACAACATTAAACATTTGAATTATAAATGGAAACATAATTAATGGAAGTAGTTTAACGAATCTTATACTTAATCTAAATAGATCTTAGACAAATTTAATCTATATATATACATTTAAATTTATATTTATTAGTATATTTATATCTATATTGATTTACCCATAAATTTTTTTCTATATTAGCTAGAGATATGGAGGTAAAAATTAATTAAAAATTCTAATCGGAAAAAATAAAAAAAATATAGAAAGACGTAATTGAGATTACCTATGACTATTTATACATTGGAGTAAGTTAAAATATAAAATTAAATTAAAATTTACTTAAGTTATTAAATATATATTGAGTTTAAAAATTAAATAAATTCAAATAGCAAAATAAGATCTTACATAAAGCATATAAATTATTTATAAGGTAAGAAAAAACTTAAATAATCAGTAAAAAAAATATTTTAAAAATAAGAATAGTAAAGTCATATTAATATTGATAAATCGGGCAAACAAATATTTTATACGTAATCTATATTATATTAAAAGGAGAGTAGTGAAGCATGTGGTTAAGCCAAGTGGCAAGCTAAAAAGAAGCCACTTGGCAATTTTAAGACAACATTAAACATTTGAATTATAAACGGAAACATAATTAATGGAAGTAGTTTAATGAATCTTATACTTAATCTAAATAGATCTTAGACAAATTAATCTATATATCTGCATTAGAAATCTATATTATATTAAAAGGAGGGTAGTATGCATTGTGGTTAAGCCAAGTGGCAAGCTAAAATGAAGTCACTTGGCAATTTTAGGACAACATTAATAATTAAAAATTATAAATAAAAACACAATTAATGTAAATAGTTTAATAAATCTTATACATAATTATATTTGTATCTATATCTATATCTGTGTCTATATTTTGATTCACTCATAGATTTTCTTCTATATTAGCTAGAAATATGGAGGTAAAAAATTAATTAAAAAATTAGAATAAAAAAATAAAAAATATAGAAAGACATAAATTGAGATAAGCTATGACTATTTGTACTTTGGAGCTATAAAATAAAACTAAAATTTACTTACGATATTAAAAATTTATTGAGTTTAAAAATTAAATAAATTCAAGCAGCAAATTAAGATCTTACATAAAGTATACAAATTATTCATAAGGTAAAAAAAATTAAATAATCAAGAAAAAATATTTTAATAACAAGAATAACAGAGTCATATTAATACTGACATGCAAATGAATAGTTTATACGTAAATATTACTGCAACATTTAGATATAATGTGTTCAAATAATTAAGAAAATATTTTTCTATGATTAATATTTGAATTGAGTGCAGGTAGTTTAAATTTAAAAGCATAAAATACTTTTTAAAAATGTGTCCAAATTAGAAAATAGAATGATAAAAATTATTTGAATTTGAGATGAGAAAGTTTTTAAATTTTTATCAATATTATATTAGAATGAGTGTGGTAGAAATAGATATTAAATTCAAACAAGCTAATAAAAATTCACATGACAATGTAATAATATTAGTTATTGAATAATATAATATTAAAAATAAAGAATAAATAGAGAAAAAAATTAAAATTCAGATTTTTTATCATAGAGAAAAGGGTAAAACTTATTTAAATTTGAGATGAGAATTTTTTTTATATTATGATACGAAAAGTCATAATATGGATAAGTCCACATAACTCAAGTCTAATAGATAAAATCGAAAACTAAAATATTGAATAATAAATTATTTTGTTATGTATAATAATAATAATAGTAATTGCAATAATAATAATAATCTTAATATATTCTCTCTATTTATTTTGTTAGACCAAATAAACTCAAATCTTATCTTATCTAATCTTTTGAATTGAAAAACTAAACAAATCAAAATTCAAGCTTTTGAATTGGAAAATAAAACTTCAAGGATGACAAAAAACTTAAGAATTTGGAGAATTATAAAATATGAGCATATGCATTTTTTTTCTATTATTAGACTAAATACTTGACGGAATAGTTATGTCAAATTTCATAGTAAAATGAATGCAATAAATATATTAAAGTGAAATACAAGAAAATCTGAATTAAAATTAAATAATTTGAATTTTGATACGAAAATTAAATTCAAATTAGTAAAAGATAAAAAAATATAATCAATATAGAAAATTATGAATTTGAAATCAAATATAAAAATATTTTAATTGAGAAAAAAATTGAAGATAAAAGTATATCACTTTTAAATTTTTCCTCTAGATTTCTATATCTATATATTATTAAAAAGAGAGGAAAAAGCCTACACATTAAGCCAAGTGGCAACCTCACAACAGGCACAAAGTTAATTAGGCTAGATAATAATTAGTTTTTTGATTTTTAATTTTTAAAAAATTTAAATTATGCATTATATGTTGTTAATAATTAGTTGTTCTCTTTGAGTTAACAAATTTGTAGTTCTAAAATTATTCTAAAATAAAAAACGAAAATAATAAGAAGAAAAAAACTATTAATTCAAATTGGGGAATAATTTCTTCTTAATATGATATTCTATATCTATAAAATATTATAAATATATTATTTATATAGAAAATAATTTGATTTCTCAAATTATAGATTAAAATATTTGAGTTGAGATAAAATAAAAGTTCATTTGCTTATGGAAAACAATGAAAAATAACAATTATTAAAACTATCAGTAAATTTATGACAAAATAGTAAAATTACTTATATGTTTATATTTTTTTAAAATTCAAATTTATAATTTAAATATGACTGTAAAAAAACGTCCAATTCAAATTGGGGAGTAGTTTCTTCCTAATATGGTGGTCTATATCTATAAAATACTATAGATATATGTTTTGATAGAGGAAATAATTTAATTTTGAATTTAAAGATAAAAATATTATTTCAAATTTATAGATAGAAATATTTGAGTTGAGAAAAAATAAAAGTTCATTTGCTTATGCCAAATAATGCAAAATAACAATTATTAAAAATATCAGTAAATATATGACAAAATAGTAAAATGTATATATTAAAATGAGAGGAAAAAACCTCCACATTAAATCAAGTGGCCACCTCATAATAGGCCACCTGGTAATTTAGGACAAAGTTGCTTAGGTTAGATAATAATTAGTTTTTTGAACTTTAATTTTAATTTTAAATAATTTAAATTATGCATTATGTGTTGTTAATCTATATCTATATATTTTTAAAAGAAGAGAAAAAAGCCTCCACATTAAGCCGAGTGGCAACTTCACAATAGGCCACATGGCAAATTGGGACAAAGTTAGTTAAGTTAGGTAATAACTAATTTTTTAAATTTTAATTTTAAAAAATTTAAATAATGCATTGTGTGTTGTTAATAATTAGTTACTCTCCTTGAGTTAAAAAATTTGTAGTTTTAAAATTATTCTAAAATAAAAACAGAAATAATAAGAAGAAGAAAACTGCGAATTCAAATTGGAGAGTAATTTCTTCCTAATATGATATTCTACATCTATAAAATACTACAAATATATTTTTTGATATAGAAAATAATTTGATTCCTCAAATTTATAGATATAAATATTTGAGTTGAGATAAATAAAAGTTCATTTGCTTATGAAAAATAATAAAGAATAAATAAAGCACGAATAATTTATTTGATTAATATATAATATGTATACGTTAATTTTGTAATATTTCAGTACAATATATTAAATAATAGAATAATAGCTAATATTATTAAAATAATATTTTATACCGATTCGAAGAAATTTAATTCCTTATTATTAATTACTTCCATAATCTATCTATATCTATATTATATTAAAAGGAGAGTAGTGAAGCATGTGGTTAAGCCAAGTGGCAAGCTAAAAAGAAGCCACTTGGCAATTTTAAGACAACATTAAACATTTGAATTATAAATGAAAACATAATTAATGGAAGTAGTTTAATGAATCTTATACTTAATCTAAATAGATCTTAGACAAATTTAATCTATATATCTACATTTAAATTTAAATTTATAAGTATATTTATATCTATATTGATTTACCCATAATTGTTTTTTCTATATTAGCTAGAGATATGGAGGTAAAAATTAATTAAAAATTGTAATCGGAAAAAATAAAAAAATATAGAAAGACGTAATTGAGATTACCTATGACTATTTATACATTGGAGTAAGTTAAAATATAAAATTAAATTAAAATTTACTTAAGTTATTAAAGATATATTGAGTTTAAAAATTAAATAAATTCAAACAGCAAAATAAGATCTTACATAAAGTATATAAATTGTAATAAAAAACTTAAATAATCAGTAAAAAAATATTTTAAAAATAAGAATAGTAAAGTCATATTAATATTGATAAATCGGGCAAACAAACATTTTATACGTAATCTATCTATATTATATTAAAAGGAGAGTAGTCAAGCATGTGGTTAAGCCAAGTGGCAAACTAAAAAGAAGTCACTTGGTAATTTAAAGACAACATTAAAAATTTGAATCATAAATGGAAACATAATTAATGGAAGTAGTTAATGAATCTTTTACTTAATCTAAATAGATCTTAGACAAATTTAATCTATATATCTACATTTAAATTTATATTTATAAGTATATTTATATCTATATTGATTCACCCATAGATTATTTTTTTTATTAGCTAGAGATATGGAGGTAAAAATTAATTAAAAATTCTAATCGAAAAAAATAAAAAAAATATAGAAAGACGTAATTGAGATAACCTACGACTATTTATACATTAGAGTAAGTTAAAATATAAAATAAAATTAAAATTTACTTAAGTTATTAAAGATATATTGAGTTTAAAAATTAAATAAATTCAAGCACAAAATAAGATCTTAAATAAATTATATAAATTATTTATTAGGTAAGAAAAAACTTAAATAATCAGTAAAAAAATATTTTAAAAATAAGAATAATAAAGTCATATTAATATTGATAAATCGGGCAAACGAATATTTTATACGTAAATATTACTACAACATTCAGATATAATGTGTTCAAACAATTAAGAAAATATTTTTTTATTAATATTTGAATTGAGTACAGTAAATTTAAGTTTGAAAGTATAACATAATTTTTTTTAAATGTAGTTAAATATAGAAAATAGAATAATAAAACTTATTTGAATGTGAGAAAGTTTTTTAATTTTTATCTATATTATATTGGAATGAATGTGGTAGAAATAGATATTAAATTCAAACAAGCTAATAAAAATACACATGACAATGTAATAATATTAGGTATTGAATAATATAATATCAAAAATAAATAATAAATAGAGAAAAAATAAAAATTCAGATTTTTTATCATAGATAAGAAGGGTAAAACTTATTTAAATTTGAGATGAGAAAGCTTTTATATTATGATAAGAAAATTCATAATATGGAGAAGTCCACGTAACTCAAGTCTAATAGATAAAATCAAAAACTAAAAATATTGAATAATAGACATAAATTAGAGATAATATGAGATATTTATAAATCATAAGTTTAGAAAATAAAATAAATTAAATATACAATGCTTAAAATCTTATTAAAATTTAAATAATTTAAAATTTTCGAGCAATATTTTTAAAACAAAATAAATATTTATTTTATGATTAGAAAATTATATATTTATCTATATTATATTAAAGAATAGTAGTTTATAATGATATTAAAAAAAGCTACAAGTTAATGAAAAGCCACATAAAACGTAATAAGACTATATATTAGATTACAAATTAGCAAAATTATTAAAATATTACTATTAGAAATGAAAGGAAAAGGCTATTCGAATTTGAAATTAGAAATTTGTTAAAACTACGATTAGAATGTCCAAACTATGGATAATATCATGAAATTGAAGTCTTATTTATGAAAAAAATATTAAAATAGAAAATAAATTTCTAATATAGGTAATTTTACTAATAAAAATTAAAGATTAAATTTGTATTAAATTTAAAAAAGAAAGAAAATTTACGTAAGAAATAAAATGATAATAAAAATATTACTACAACATTAACATATAATGTGTTCAAACAACAAAGAAAATATTTTCTATGATTAATATTTGAATTGAGTACAGTTAGTTTAAGTTTGAATATATAGCATAATATTTTAAAAATACGGTCCAATTTAGAAAATAGAATGATAAGAATTATTTGAATTTGAGATGAGATTGTTTTTTATTTCATAAGTTTTTATTTTTAAAAATATTACGTAAAGATAATATTTTGACAATAAACATATTACTACATATATATAATATGTTCAAACAATTAAGAAATTATTTTTCTATGATTAAAATAAAATTTTAAAAATATAAATAAGTTTTTAATATAGGTAATTTTACTAATGAAAATTTAAAATTAATTTGTATCTTAAATCTAAAAAAAGAAAATTTAACTACATCTAATACAAAAATAATTATAAGAGAACTCAATATATTTGAAACAATCATCAAATATATAAATTAATATTTTAAACTAATTCAATTTTACAATTTAAAATAAAATATGATATTATTCTGGTTAAAGGTAAAAAATTATTATAAAAATAATTAAAATTTATAGTAGGGAAGAGAATGTATTAAAAAAATAGAGATAGTGTGAGGATACTTATACATTAAATTAATTTAAAAATTAAAAATTAAAAAATTAAATTATATTTAAAAATATTACAATAAATTTAAATGATTAAAAAAAATTTGAATGCATAAAAATATACCAAATTTCAAGAATACAACATTTATATTTATTAAAGACTGTTAAAAGAATAATAAGCAAGATATTAATTAAGATAATAAAAAATTATATGATAGTAAAATAATATTAAGTAATAAATACTATAATAATTATAAGAAAAAAGAATTTACGTAAAAATAATGTGATGAATAAGACATATTTAACTTTTAGATAAAAACAAAGTGATAGTAAGAAGTTTGTTAAAATAATATGATCTAATGTGCTCAAACAAGACAGATCGCAACATGATATGTTTAGTATTCTTTGATACTAACATCAAAACGAAGTGCAAGTATTAAAATCAAGTAGTTAGGTTGCTACAAATAAAAAACAAAATAGGTTGTGCACTACGAGATTTGAACAATAATTTCATATCCTGATTCATAATTAATATCTAATGTTATATAATTTTTATCTGAGAGGTTTATATTTTAAGGTTATTTGCACATGATTCAAATATCCAACATCACAATTTAACACGATTTATGTCCGCGCATCGCGCGGGTACTAATACTAGTATAAGTTAATCCCTCTTGCCTCTCTAGAGACGGAGAGAGATAGAAGAGAGAGAGGCAATAAATATTCTTTCAAATTTTACTTCAATTTCTCAATTTTTAGTTTCCCTAGTAGAGGGCATTTATTTGTTATAAGAAAGTTGGAATGTCCACTTTAGTAAAAGCAATATCCTATTGATGAATAACAATAAAGGGCTTTTTTTTTATCTTTAGCCCGCACCAGAAATTATTTATTTTGGGTATTCAAAAAAATATATAAAATTTATATAATTTTTATATATAACACACATAATACATACATATATATACCAAAAAATATACATTTTTGACTATTATTTTGAAAGCGACTAATACAATATTATTTTTTCAATAACGATAAAAGCATATATCATTTTACATATAGCCATGTAAAAAGGCTAGAAACATTATTTCAAGTGTTTTTAATGAATTACAAAATTTCATTAATTTAGTGTATAGTGAAATATGAATGCATTAAATCTTCTTACTGAGTTTTCAAGTTTTATTTTTTGTTTTTATTTCATAGTTGCATTGGTATTTTATTTTTAGCTAATATTGTTTTAACCGCAGGAAAATTATCATCAATATCAAAAAATACCAATTAATATTTCAACTTCATTTTCCCGTTGTATTGACTTAATTAAATAAAATAGACTTTATTATTCCTCATATGGTTCCATCAAAAATGCAAATATCCTCTCCAAGTTTTTATTTTTTGTTTCAACTTTTTACATTTTTAGTAGAATTTTGTCTAGTATTTTGAGATTTTAATTTGGTTATTCAACTGCTTATATTAGTAATGACGTTATTATATCAGTATCCAATGTAGTATATTGTATTAACATGACTAATATCTCGTTAACTTGAAATAACCATCAACAATATAAATAAATATTATTCATATATATATTCGTCATGAAGCTAGAAGCTGTATGTATTGTAAGATTAACATATTGTAAATTACAATTACAAAAACAAGAAAGGAGAACTAACTTGTCTTATATTTTAAATTATATCTTATAATAGCTGTAATGCACATTCTAATTAACTAGTTATATTAAATAAGTTTAGGAATTTTTATACCATTACCTGCCAAACCCAAAAAATTATTTTTTTTACACATTTCGAAATTAGTTACAATATATATCTACTCAACTAAAATTAATTACCCGTCACTGCCCATCTTACCTTGTCTATGTTTTTGTATTGGTCAAAATCTGACCGCTGTGGTCGACCCAATTGGGACCACGTCCAAACAATGGGATAAAGAAAGACGACACTATTTACGCCAAATCACGTATTCACCGAACGACGAAAATGGGCGCGAAGTAAGGGGGGCTATGGCCCAAATACTAGCAACGACTCCATGACTATATATAGGGATGAGACCTCCCTAGAAAGGAGGGCTTTTTCTCTTCCTTTCCTCTTTACTCTCCGTAGTAGAAAGAAAGTAAAACAATCTTCCATGGAAGATGTACTATAGCCATATTCACCAATTGATGAAAGAAGAAATGAAAGGCTCCGGCAATTTATTGATCCTATTTTATTTTTCATATCATCGTATGATTTGTTTGCAGATCTGGAGTTTTATTATGTTTGACTAAGATTTACCTCTTCAACTTCTTTAATTGATTTAATCAAAAAGGTTTCAATATCTTTTGGTCAAACAATTTGGCGCCGTCTGTGGGGATTTCTTAGCGAAAACTTCCTAGTCTTCTCCAGATCGAAAACCGGAAACATGGCCACCCGTCAAAGAGAACGATAATGATACGCTTACAATTGTTTCAAAGAAAATGGAGGAGACGAATGTGAGCACGTGATTTTTGCCTCATACGAATTACTCCAAAATAATTCCCAAAATTAGGTCTTTTCTTTAATTATGTGTTACTTTTAGGAAATGTTGTGCGATTTTTCTGTTTATTTGCATAGATTTGTGTGCATATTTAATTTTATTAATGCATTAAAAAAAATAAAAAAATATATATAGTATTTGCATTTAGGATTGGATTTTTATATTTTTGGAATTAATTAATAATTAGGCGTTTTACAAAAATGAAAATTTTAGTTAAAATTGTGTGATTCTCTTTTAATTTGTCATTTAATTATTTGTGATAATTATTAGTTAGAGTTAATTAGTATTTTTAAGTTAATTTGGTGTTTTATAATTTAATTTAAGATTTTGAGTATTAATTTTTGAGAGGAATAGAAAAGAAAAGGAGTTAATAAAAGAGGAAATCAAATTTAGGCCAGAAGATACACAAGCCCAAACGAAATCCGTCCAAACCCACGCCAAACCAGCCCAGACCCGTCTACCATACCTGGTCCACCCCCACCAGAACCAAACGACGTCGTTTGGACACGTTTCAATCTGGACCGTTGATCTCAGCCGATCAAACGGTCCCAAAGCTTTGACCAAACCCGACCCCGACCCGCTTACCCCGAACCACACCCGCCCCAGCACTACCCCAAAACGACACCGTCTCCAGGTGATGAACTAATCCAGGTCATTGATAGTGCCTGATCCAACGACCAGGATTAGACCATCCCTTCCGTATATAAACTTAACCCCTCTCCTCACACCCCTAAGCCATACCCTGTTCATCGTCTCTTTCAGAGACGGATCCCAAAGCTTTGACCAAACCCTAACCGCCCTGAAACCCCTGTCACACCTCCTTTTTCCGCCCTCGCGAGGGGCGAATGAGTTTTTTCCAATTAAAGGACAATCGAAACGGGATTTGTTTATTTATTTCAGAGTCGCCACTTGGGAGATTTAGGATGTCCCAAATCACCGATTTAATCCCGAATCGAGGAAAAGAATGACTCTGTATTACAGTCTGCAAACCAGAAATCCGGATAAGGAATTTTGTTAACCCGGGAGAAGGTGTTAGGCATTCCCGAGTTCCGTGGTTCTAGCACGGTCGCTCAACAGTCATATTCGGCTTATTTATCTGATTTTATACAAATATGAATTTATGTGCAGATTTTAACTCTTTACCGCTTTTATTATATTTTTAAAAGGAATGTGAACATCGTTTAAAACATGTCTTTGGATTGCGTCACATGAAATGCACCCGCAATCCGGAACATATTTTTATCCAATGTTTTGGGATTTGGATTTGGGTCGGATGAAATGCACACCCGAGTTTAAGAAAATAGGATTAATTGAGACACGTCCTAAAGAACTAGCATGTTATTATTTTTGAGGAAAAACCGTGAAATTTGCTAAACGGCCCGTCCCAGAATCTAAATATTTAATATATACATCTAACGAGGGCCCCGCAATTTATGCGTTTCATTTGGGCTAGGCTCATCTCCTTTTATTTAAAGGCAAACCTAAAAGCAAACTATGATTTCCTATCTTTGTTTGTCTCTAACAAAATGGAAAGGTCCTACTGTATTTACATACTTATGAGTCATTATAGTTAAGTTTCAAACGTGATTTATTGAAAGAGGGACGTGATACGGGTAGTCCGTTTGGCAGTTATGGGCCCAGGCCTAATGTGCATGAAGTTAAATTCGGCCTGGGCCACTCTTATTCCAATTGGGCCTGTTCAACTTATTTGATATGCTTTAACATTTATAAACAAAAAAGGGGGGAAAAAGCTGAAATGCGATGTGCTGTTTGCCTTAATCAAACCATATTCCTAACAACTTAAAACAGACCATTTGTTTAAAGAAAGAACTATCGGGCACCTAACATGCTTCTTGACAAACACAATAATGAATTAATAGAACATGACTACTACAACATCAATGCCTTTTCATTATAAGCAACACGTAGAGTTCTTCAACTAAATGAGCTGTATAAAGATTCAGTTACATCATAGTTAACTACATGATTCTAGTAGAGAAAGTACACCGTCATACATACAACTAATGTTCAATAAATTTCTAAAGTGAATTTCCAAAATAACTTCAACTTCTTCATTTCTTTGTATTCATGCTTCAAATTTCAGCCTACATTGATCAGTGTATCAGTGATGTACCTGATATTTGGAAAGCAAAAGAAGAAGAGGAATGATCAGTGCAGCAGTAGCGCACACACAACAACAACAGCAACAGAAAGGCAGCACTCAGCAACAAGCAACCCAGCAGTCAAATTTGTGAAGCCCAAACAAACCTAGCATGAAAAAAAAATAACCAGTAGAGAAAGAAACAACAACAGATTTGAGCCAAATAGAGGTCCAGTGAACTCGGAAAACCAAAAGCAACTCAACTGAAACAACGCTCTACCAGTAAAGGACCCAGTTTGCAGTTCAGCAGCACCAAAACAAATACGAGCTAAGCAGAGAAGGAAACAGATCCAGAAAAGTAGTAGCTTCTGACTGTTATGGTAAAAAATCTAGCACACTTTTACTCTATATTATTCTGAAATTGGACTGACCCATTAAAGGTAGAAGGACCAACCTTGTTTTTGTTTTTTTCTTTTTATCTCCCAACACTCAAAACTCTTTAATGTGGAAGCTTTAGCTTTAACACTCTACCTCTCTCAATTTCTGATGTCCAACCTTTTTTAACCTTTTTTGTCTAACCCCTTTTCTTCCCTCAAATGAGCTTATTTATAGGCTAAATACAGGCCAGCCCCAGGCTGCCTTGTTTCCCCCAGCTCTTAACTCTGCCCATACCCCTTTATTTCCTATTAACAAGTGTTTTGTGCCCCAATGGTATGGGCAGTTGACAACCTTTAAATTAACCCCATGCTATCAAGTTTTGTTCCCCACTATTGTATTAGTTTAATGCTATTTTAGTACCCCTATTGTCAGCCCATCTTAAACTACTCATTTCTGCTCTTTTCACACCCCAAACTACCCCTGTTAGCTCCTAATTATTACTGTATTACCCCACTGCAGCAGTAGGACATTTTGAACTTCTGCAAGTTCAAATTCAAGCTGCCCCAAACTGAGTTCTAGCTATTATAGTGCAGCTACAATCCATTTCCAGATAATGTCAGACAAACAGCTAACGTCAATGATTCGATCAGTCATACGAAGCTATATGAATCAGAATATTTGAACACTCAGTTCTATAAACTAATCGACGACGTTTATCTAATCGACTACACTAATTATAACATAGAACAAACAGTCGACCAAACAAACAACACGAATAGGGCATCAACTGTCTTTGACAATTTTGCACGACACAGGGAAACTACAGGCATTATCGATTCGACGATATTAATCAAATTGAAATATGTATATCACTATACGTATTCAACCATAAAAAGAATAACAATCGACCGAATAAAAGGTCTTATGAAGATGGAGAACAACTGACAGAAAATCCCAGTAATAACAAACAAACTAATTAGCCATGCCGATAAACTAAAATAATACTAAAACAACAACAGAAAAGGAAAAGTGAACTCACTCTGAAAAGCTAAACACAGACGACCCAGGCCCGAACTGGATTTGCCCATTTGAGGCCGAACAGACCTTAATCGAGGTGTTCTCAACCGAGAACACTTCGATTAGGGTCTATTAGACCCCAACCCTCCGTTTAATCTGGCCGGATTCCAAAAATTCTTGTGTTCTAGGGTTCGAACAGTCCGATTTGGGGCTTGAGGATTTGTGGGTAGATTCGGACCAAACCAAGCTTGGTTTGGTCACGAGTGAGGGCAGGGTAGTGGCTGGTATGAATCCAGGGTGGGTTGGTGTAGATCGGGGTTGAGCTCGAATCTTCAAATCAATATTCGAGATGATGGGGGATGATTCGAGGCACGGGGGTAACAGATCGGTGTTTAGGATGGTGAGGTGCATCAGGGGTGTTACTTTGGTGGTCACCGGCATCGTTGCCACCGGGTTTATGGTGAAAGTGCTCAGGGGCGGCTAGGGTTAGGAGCGAGGGTTTGGGTTTGTGTTTGGGACGATGAAGAGGGGGGGGGTGTTCGGATGGGGGCGTGTGGTGTGATGAGGGATTTATATATGGGGTAAGGGATTAGATCCTGTCCATTGAATCGAGTTGGATCTATGGCCAGGATCTATGTGGTACTAGGAAACGACGTCGTCTCCCTTAAATGGGAATGGGTCGGCCTAAGGTTTAAACGGGTCGGGTGCTGGGGAAAGCTATGGGATCGTTGGATTAGGTGGGACGGACAGTTTAGATCAAACGCCTCATACGACGTCGTTTGGGGGGCGTCCCTGGAAGACCTGGTTTGGACTGGGTTATTGTATTGGTTTGGGCCCGATTTTCAGTTGAATTTTTGGCCCAAATAAGATATTTTCCCTCTTATAATTTAGACAAAAATTTCTAAAAACCAAAATTAAACACACAAATATTAATTAATACCTAACAACTAATATCACACGAATTAAAACATTTTAATAAAATTACGATGACAACAAAAATGCGTATTTTGTGATTTTCGCTTTTAAACAACCAAAGTATAATTAACTAATTCCTAAATGTACCAATTATTCCTAAATGCCTGCAACATGTATTTTTGTATTTTCTAACTATAGCGAGGCGAGCATTTACGGACAGAACAATTATCAAAATGTCACATAAATCCTCAAAATTGTACCCGAGGGTAACTTGTTTTATTTCTTTTCCGATTTCTTTTGGAGTAGTTTCCATGAAGCAAAAATCACGTGCTTACAGCTGCCCCTCTTTGTTCGAAAACACAAATAGTTTTCGTGCAAAGATAAAGTGAGCGGATACGAGCGATTTTTAGCCGTTGGAATATTCCGTGTGAAGCATTTTTTGAAAAAGATTTAACCGAACCTTTGCTTCAAAGGTTTCCTACATATCCCTGGCTAAAGGGGAATCAGGTTAATGTAGTTCAGGAAGTTTTGGTAGCTGGGACTACCACAGGACTGCAATGTTACTGCTGTTGCATGCTATTACCACTGCTTACCGATCTCCTTGTTACACCGTGCTTAGAAGAAAAATCAAGAAGCTAGGCTAGACTACGGATCATAAGATCTTATCTATCTTCAACTTGTTCTTGCTGCCTTGCTTTCCTGTCGGCTTGTGCTTCTTCTGGTGCTTTTCTTCCGAAAACTTGGGGATAACACTGGCCTTTTGCTTTTCTGAATACCAGTTTCATCATTTTGCTCGGTCCGTTGGGGATATGGCTTCCTTCATTAAACTCTTTGGTGGTTCCACTGGGGATACGACTTTCTTCATCAGATTTGTTGTGCTGAACATAATTTGATGTTCACGGGCCGATTCTTTCAAGACGCGTCTTTTCTTCCTTTTGACTCATACACTTGAATTCGTGCTGGAACCTCCTGTTGCAACCTTCTGCTTCCCGATGCTGGGGATTTCTTATTGTTTCTTGCTGAGGATTCTTGGTAACCCTCTGCCTTCCGGTGGGTTATTGATTTCAAAATCTGCAGTATAAGATGATTTCCAGATCTGCAGTATAAGACTGAAAAGTATTCCTCTCGTTATACAGGTGGGCGCCTGAATGCAAAAATATGAAATGTATGCCCGCATTATATTGGTGGGCGACCTAGGGCATGAAATGAAAAGATAGAAATGTATTCCCGTATTATACTGGTGGGCGACCTAGAACATGAAATGAAAACAGAAATGTATTCCCGCATTATACTGGTGGGCGACCTAGATCATGAAATGAAAAGACAGAAATGTATTCCCGCATTATACTGGTGGGCGACCTAGAACATGAAATGAAAAGACAGAAATGTATTCCCGCATTATACTGGTGGGCGACCTATAACATGAAACGAAAAGATAGAAATGTATTCCCGCATTATACTGGTGGGCGACCTAGAACATGAAATGAAAAGGCAGAAATGTATGCCCGCATTATACTGGTGGGCGACCTAGAACATGAAATGAAAACAGAAATGTATGCCCGCATTATACTGGTGGGCGACCTAGAACATGAAATGAAAAACAGAAACGTATGCCCGCATTATACTGGTGGGCGACCTAGAACATGAAATGAAAAGACAGAAATGTATGCCCGCATTATACTAGTGGGTGACCTAGAACATGAAATGAAAACAGAAATGTATTCCCGCATTATACTGATGGGCGACCTAGAACACGAAATGAAAAACAGAAAATATATTCCCGCATTATACTGGTGGGTGACCTAGAACATAAAATGAAATGTATGAAACGTATGCCCGCATTATACTGGTGGGCGACCTAGAACATGAAATGAAAACAGAAATGTATTACCGCATTATACTAGTGGGCGACCTAAAACATGAAATGAAAAACAGAAACGTATGCCCGCATTATACTGGTGGGCGACCTAGAACATGAAATGAAAAGACAGAAATGTATGCCCGTATTATATTGGTGGGCGACCTAGAACATGAAATGAAAAGACAGAAACGTATGCCCGCATTATACTGGTGGGCGACCTAGAACATGAAATGAAAACAGAAATGTATTCCCGCATTATACTGGTGGGCGACCTAGAACACGAAATGAAAAACAGAAAATGTATTCCCGCATTATACTGGTGGACGACCTAGAACATGAAATGAAAAATAGAAACGTATGCCCGCATTATACTAGTGGGCGACCTAGGACATGAAATGAAATGACAGAATGTATTCCCGCATTATACTGGTGGGCGACCTAGAACATGAAATGAAAAACAGAAATGTATGCCTACATTATACTGGTGGGCGACCTAGAATATTAAAATGAAAAAAGAAATGTATTCCCGCATTATACAGGTGGGCGCCTGTTTAACTAAGACATAAAATTTTGAATTTGTTTCCTCGTTCCTCCGAGAAAATTTTTGACAATGGCAAAAAATTTTCCGCCCCGGTCTTGGTGACCTTCCTTGTGGCGTTTCTTTCTGCCGTCATCAACTTTTTTTTTTCCTGTAGAAATCAAAAAGAACCTTGTTAGATTTAACATGGTGAGTGATCGTGTCACTTCTGCTGGGGGATGATTTTCCTTCCCCTTTCCCTTTCCCTTACTCTTACTCTGCACTCCCAAAACTGGTCGGGGATGAAGTTGCTTGCTGGGGATGATATGTCTGCTGGGGATGGTATTTCTGCTGAGGATGGTTTTCCATTTATCCCTTCCCCGCTCTTTTGTTTCAAAACAAACTGTGGGAGTCCCTTTCAACTCCAAAACTACTCCTTTAAAAGTTTATTTCCTCCCAGCACTGCAGGACATAGAATGTTATCACCTGGGGATGACATTATTGGGGATAGGACTGTTAGGGTTATCTTGCGGCGGATTAATTTTCTCTTCCTCCTTTCCCCTTTCTGTGGTGTATTACCATCTCGGATCTTGGTCCGTGATCTATCACAGTTCTAGCTGGGGATCTTCTTGGAACTTGACCCACAAGTCCTTCAACCATCATTTTCCGCCTTTCTCCATGTTCTCCTTAACTTTCTAGGTCAGTTTGTCGTTTGATTTTGCGACAAACGCCTTTTGTCCTATTGCCTTGGCTTTGGCCTGTGGCTTTCGCATTTGTTTTGCACCATTTTGGCCCCTAGTAGTAAACTCTGAAAAGTCCTTCTCAAAACAAATTTCTAGAAAAGTCTTTTTAGGCAAAGAAATGAAAAAGATAGAAAAGAGAAAAAATCTTTCTAAACACATGCTGGGGAAGAAGAAAAGGAAAGAACTTATCTGGATGGTAGGACCGGTCCCAACGATCATGTCATGCATTACGGGTTAATCGACCCAGTCTATTTGTATCAATCAATCTTCCTGATGGCCTTACTTGCTGGGGATAAATAGGTGCCCACCTCTTCGCAAATGCGAATCCTTTGGCCAATCTATCTTGCGCCTTATAGTGCCCTTCGAGGGGTTTTCACTAATAATACTCTCTCCTTTCTCTCAGATCCCGTCGCCTTATGGTGCCTGTGAGGGTTTTCACCGATAAGACTCTCATTTTATTTTCTAGCGGGGGGTTGGAGTGCTGCCGATATGACTCTCTCTTTCGGAGATTCTTTTCGGCTATCAATTCATTTCCAGTTTATGACCCTCTTCTTTGCTGGGGATCAACGTATTATTCTCGGCTTCCATTGTCCTGATTTGGCACCTCTTGGATATTGATCGAGAGGTCTTTTTGGACATCGATATTGGTTTTGTGTGGGTTAAAAAGGGAAAGGCTGTCAAATATTTAACGTAACTTTGATGGGTGAAATGTTACAACTCTTGGAATCAAACCCTTTTTGAAGATTCAAAAACATAACTCCTGCCCCAGTTTTCTTGCTTGGGGAATTTTTATATTTACACTATGTTGAGCTATGCACATTATGCACACTATGCACACTACGGTGTACTATGACCGAGCCGTGAGGCGCCTACGTATCCTCTTTGAGGAATCAGGTCAAACGCAGTTCCTACCTCCGCTATTTTCTTATGATCTTTATCTTGTTTTCATTTTTCTTTTAATTTCTTTTCTTTTTTTTTTCATATCTTTTTCCCATTTAGTGATTCCAAAAGAGGGGTATGAAAGAATAACTAAGGCTCAAAGGGGGGAAGCAAAGGTTAAAAGTGTTTGGATAGAAGAAAGAATTGCCTCCGTCATTTCATTATCCAATAAGTACCAAGTACAAACAAACAAACCAATAACTACCATAATCAAAGAAATTACGCATAATATCTTTTGACTGCATCAGAATTGATAGCCATGTCGACGCATCTTCCTTCGATATCTGTTAGACATAAAGCGCCGTTGGACAACACTCTGGTCACGATATAAGGCCCTTGCCAATTTAGGGCGAACTTGCCTTTTGCCTCGATTTGATGCGGGAGGATCCATTTCAATACTTGCTGCCCTACTTCAAATCTCCTGGGGCGCACCTTCTTATTGTATGCCCTCGCCATTCTTTTCTGGTACAACTGGCCATGACATACTGCTGCCAATCTTTTTTCATCTATTAAGTTCAGCTGCTCCAATCGAGCTTTGACCCATTCATTGTCGTCAATCCCGCTTCAGCGACAATTCGGAGGGACGAAATTTTGACCTCTGCTGGTATTACTGCTTCAGTTCCGTATACCAACGAATAAGGAGTTGCACCTATGGAAGTCTGGACTGTAGTGCGATAACCCAACAAGGCAAAGGGTAATTTCTTATGCCATTGTCTACCATCTTCCTCAGTATCTTCTTGATGTTCTTATTGGCTGCTTCAACTGCTCCATTCGCCTTGGGACGATATGGGGTGGAATTGCGGTGTGTAATCTTAAACTGTTGGCATACCTCCCTCATCAAATTGCTATTAAGATTCGCACCATTATCCGTGATGATCACTTTTGGGACCCCAAATCTGCAGATGATATGGGAGTGAACAAAATTCACCACTGCCTTCTTGGTTACCGACTTGAAAGTCTTAGCTTCGACCCACTTGGTAAAGTAGTCGATGGTCACCAGAATGAACCTGTGGCCGTTGGTTGCTGCCGGCTCGATAGGCCCAATGACATCCATGCCCCATGCAACAAATGACCATGGCGCTGACATTGTATGCAATTCTGTCGGCGGAGAATGAATCAGATCTCCGTGTATCTGACATTGATGGCATTTCCTCACGAAATTGATACAATCATGCTCCATAGTGAGCCAATAGTATCCTGCTCGAAGAATCTTTTTTGCCAATACATATCCGCTCATATGTGACCCACAAACTCCAGCATGCACTTCTGCCATAATTGTCGTGGCTTGACCGGCATCTATACATCTTAGCAATCCTAAGTCTGGGGTTCTTCTGTACAACACTCCTCCACTGAGGAAGAAACCATTTGACAAACGCCGAAGGGCTCTATTTTGGTCTCTAGTGGCCTGCTTCGGATAAATCCCCATCTTGAGGTACTCCTTTATGTCATAAAACCATGGCTCGCCATCTACTTCCTCCTCTACCGCGTTGCAATAAGCATGCTGATCATGAACCTGGATGTGCAACGGGTCAACATACATTTTGTCAGGGTGGTGTAACATTGATGCTAAGGTGGCCAATGCATCGGCAACCTCATTATGAACTCTCAGGATATGTCTGAATTCCACTGATCAAAATCGCTTGCTCAGATCGTGCAAACATTGTCGATATGGTATGAGTTTCAAATCCCGTGTTTCCCACTCACCCTGAATCTGATGTACTAGGAGGTCCGAGTCTCCCAAGACCAAAACGTCCTGGACAGCCATGTCTGTAGCTAGTCGCAGACCCAAAATGCATGCTTCATACTCTGCCATGTTATTGGTACAATAGAAGCGTAGCTGAGCTGTAACAGGATAATGACGTCCTGTTTCAGAAATGAGTACTGCTCCTATTCCAACCCCTTTCGCGTTCGCGGCTCCATCAAAGAAAAGCTTCCAACCTGGTTCCTCGGGTAATTCCAGCTCACCTGTATGCATTACTTCCTCGTCTGGGAAATACGTCCTCAAAGGCTCGTATTCTTCATCAACGGGATTCTCAGCCAAGTGATCGGCCAGCGCTTGGGCTTTCATGGCCGTCCTCGTCACATAGACAATATCAAACTCTGTGAGCAAAATTTGCCATTTTGCTAACCTCCGTGTAGGCATAGGTTTCTGGAAAATGTACTTTAATGGATCCAGACGTGAAATGAGATAAGTAGTATACGAGGACAGGTAGTGCTTCAACTTCTGAGCCACCCAAGTTAGGGCGCAACATGTTCTCTCGAACTGAGTGTACTTGACCTCATACACTGTGAACTTCTTGGTAAGATAATAAATGGCCTGCTCCTTCCTTCCTGTAATGTCGTGTTGCCCAAATACGCAGCCAAACGAACTCTCCAGGACCGTCAGATAAAGAATTAATGGCCTCCCCGGCTCAGGTGGAACCAACACAGGTGGATTGGACAGATACCATTTGATCTGGTCGAAAGCCTCTTGACACTCCGCCGTCCAGTCTACCGCAACATCTTTCTTCAGCAGCCGAAATATTGGTTCACAAGTTGCCATGAGTTGAGCGATGAACCTGCTGATATAATTTAGTCTTCCCAATAGAATCATTACCTCTGTTTTGTTCTTTGGAGGTGGCAAATCTTGGATGGATTTGATCTTGGATGGGTCCAACTCAATGCCCCGTCGACTGACGATGAATCCTAACAGCTTTCCTGATGGAACCCCAAAGGCGCATTTGGCCAGGTTGAGCTTAATATCATACCTTCAAAGTCTTTGAAAGAATCTCCTTAGGTCTGCTACATGGTCTTCCTAACACCAAGACTTTATGATCACATCATCTACGTACACTTCAATTTCTTTGTGTATCATGTCGTGAAACACAGTAGTCATTGCTCGCATGTACGTTGCCCCAGCATTCTTTAGTCTGAATGACATTACCCGGTAGCAGTAAGTTCCCCATAGTGTAATAAAAGCTGTCTTTTCCGCATCTTCTTCATCCATTAAGATCTGATGATATCCTGCATAGCAGTCCACAAAGGATCCGATCTCGCGCCCAGCGTAATTATCGATCAGGATATAGATGTTGGGCAATGGAAAATTATCCTTAGGACTTGCTTTGTTGAGATTGCGGTAGTCGACGCATATCCTGATTTTTCCATCCTTCTTCAGCACTGGTACCACATTGGCCAACCAATCGGGATATCGAGTGACCCGAATAACCTTCGCCAGCAACTAATTAGTCATATCTTCTTTGATCTTCACACTCATCTCTGTTTTAAACTTCCTCAGTTTTTGCTTGATCGGAGGGTATGCCGGGTCAGTGGGCAACTTGTGAACCACTAGATTTGTGCTTAATACCAACATATTATCATATGACTATGTAAAAACGTCTTTGAACTCGATGAGGGTTTTGATTAATTCCTCCCTGACGTTTGGCTCAATGTGGATGCTAATTTTGGTTTCTCTGATATTATCTGCATCCCCTAGATTCACAGCCTCGATGTCATTCAGATTAGGCTTGGGTTTCTCTTCAAATTGGGACAGTTCTCAGTTTATTTCTTCGAAGGCTTCATCCTCGTCGTATTCAGACTTATCGTCATAACAGATCTCTTGTGTAATTAAGTCGGAGTCAGATTGATTTAGTAGACTAGGTCGAAGATCCGTTGTGCATGCCATGTCATTAGAACCAGTGAAAAGAGAACTGTTCAGAAAGAGGAAAGAATAAAACAAAATTAAAATAAGATAAGAAAAGAGAATTTTATTAAAAATGCAGGATAATAGGGCTCACACTTGTACAAAATAAAATGAGATTTGGATTACACCCTGGAATAATCCGAAAACAAGAAAGCAAAAATCAAAGCCTACTACCAGGACTCCCCCCGGATAGGAAGGGGAGTGACCGTCCAATTGTTGGTTTTGGCCTGAGGCCCCACAAACTGTATGTCTGCTCTGCTGGAACCCTCTCCAACTTCTACCATATTGACATCAGTGAACAGTCTTTCGAAGCTCTGATTCAAATCCCCGTCTATCCCAATCAATGGCCCGGGAATTTTCGGGACCGGTGTCCCCTTGGAACTTGCTCTAATGAAGGATCTTGAGAGACGCGGAACGGGTTTGGGAAGAAACCAAACTCTCTTCTTCATTTTCCGCGCTCGCTTTACATCTGCCGCAGTCGGTTTGAACCCCAATCCAAAGGTCTCCAAATTATTGGGCAAGGAGACAGGTTGAACAATCCCCTGAAGCTCAGCCCCCAGGCCTTTTCCCGGCACAAACCCATTACCCAGCATCTCTAAAACCATCATGACCGTTGCAGAAGCTACCCTAGGGTGCTGAATGATCTCACCCTCGAGAATCTTATTTGCCGACACTGCATCAAAAATCTGGTAAACCCAGGGACCTTTATCATCATTGATCTCTATGAAGGGTGTGATGACGCCTCCCATGGTGCACGCAGTGTCCTCGCCGTGCAGCATGACCTCTTGTCTATCCCACTCGAACTTGACCATTTGATGCAAGGTGGATAGCACTACTTTAGCCGCATGGATCCACGGTCGTCCCAACAGAAGGTTATAAGATACCGCAACATCTAATACCTGGAACTCCATGGTAAACTGGACTGGACCGATGGTCAACTCAAGTATAATATCCCCCACGGTGGCTGTTCCATTTCCGTCAAATCCTCGGACGCAAATGCTGTTCTTGTGGATCCTACCGTGGTCGATCTTCAGCTGATTCAGGGTGGATAATGGACAAATATTGGCACTTGAGCCGTTATCCACCAATGCCCGAGTAACTGCCGAATCTTCACATTTGACAGTCAAGTAGAGAGCTTTATTATGTTCCGTGCCTTCCACTGGCAGATCATCATCAGATAATATTACCCTCTTCACCTCAAAGATTTTGTTGGCAATCGTTTCGAGGTGGTTTACTGAAATCTCATTAGGCACATGAGCTTTATTCAGTATCTTCATCAGGGCCCGATGATGTTCATCTAAATGGATCAGTAATGATAACAGCGAGATCTAGGCCGGTGTTTTCTTCAACTGATCAACCACAGAGTAATCCTGCACTTTCATCTTCTTCAAGAATTCCTCAGCTTCTTCTTCTGACACAGGTTTCTTTATTACAGCTGGGTTGGGTCTTCTCAACTCTACTGGAGCAAAACACCGTCCTGATCGAGTCAATCCCTGCGCCTCACAACTATCTTCCACCACTTGCTTTCCCTTGTACATTACCACTGCCTTTTCATACTTCCAAGGCACGGCCTTGCTATCAATCAGTGGTAATTAGACTACCGGCTTTATGGTGACCAGCCCCCTGCATACCCTTTCACAACAACCAGGGGTGGGGATGATGTTCTTGACACCACCAATTTGGCTGGCTCTGGTTTCTTTGTTGCGGTGGACGGATTCTTCCCTAGTATTACCACTGGCTTGATATCTTCCCTCCTCAACTGCACCCCTACTTCCCCACCGGTCGATTCCTCTTTCGGAGCGGCTTGGATTGTCATCACTGTCTGTGAGGGTTTCTTTGGCTCTCCTCCCTCGTATACCAACTCGATCATGTGAGCTTCGTGGTGTACTGGCAATGGGTTTTGGTTGATGTTGGGTGCCTCCGGCATCTGGACTTCTATCTTGTTGGCATCAATAAGATCTTGTATTGCATGCCTCAACTTCTAACACTTTTCGGTATCATGCCCCAGCATTCCTGAGCAGTACTCACAGCTTATTGATCGGTCCAAATTTTGGGGTGGGGGATTTGGTCCTCTAGTCTCGACAGGACTCACCAAACCTAATTGCCTCAATTTGTGGAACAAGGCGGTGTAGGTTTCTCCCAACTCAGTAAAAGCTCTATGTCTCTGTAGCCTGTCATTTCTAGCAGCTTGATTTCCTCGAAAGCCCGCCCCTAGAGGGTTTCTGTATGCCCTTGGTGGAGGATAGGTGTTTTGTGGTGGAGGGTAGGTGTTTTGTGGTGGTGCATATGTGTTTTTGGGAGCCGGCGCGCGCCATTGCGGGCGAACCGGAGGCTGAGTGTATGTTTGGGCTTGGTGCACGAAGACGTGTGGTTCTTGAGGTGGATAGTAGTGTTGTGGCGAGCTATATGGATAATTTGGCCTGTGGGGTCTGGGTTGGTTGTAGTATGGTTTGCCGGACCTGGACCAACTGCCTGCCTCAACCGTGGCGACTTCTTCTTTCTTCCTCCTTCCTAGCGCACCTCCCGTGCCGCTCTGAATAGCCTGGGTCGTTGCCTTGAGTGCTGAGTAATTCAGGATTTTATCAGACCTCAGCCCCTCCTCGATCATAACCCCTATCTTTACTACTTCATTGAAGGATTTTCCAATCGTCGTCACCAAGTGACCAAAGTAAGTTGGATCCAGCGTTTGCAGGAAGTAGTCAACCATTTCTCCCTCTCTTATGGGAGGATCAACCCTGGCTGCCTGTTCTCTCCAGCGGAAACCAAACTCACGAAAGCTTTCCCCAGGCTTCTTTCTGGTCCTCAACAATGTGAGACGGTCAGGGACTATCTCGAGATTGTATTGAAAGTGACCCGCGAAAGCTTGCGCTAGGTCATCCCAAGTGTACCATCTGCTGGAATCCTGCCTGGTATACCATTCCAATGCCAATCCACTCAAGCTTTGACCGAAATAAGCTATCAGTAGCTCATCTTTGCCGCCTGCCCCTCTCATTTTTCTACAAAAGCCCCGCAAATGTGACATGGGATCACCGTACCCTTCATATAAATCAAACTTAGGCATCTTGAACCCAGCCGGGAGTTGGACGTCTGGGAAAGGGCATAGATCCTTGTAGGCCACGCTGACCTAGTTGCTCAATCCATGCAGGCTCCTGAAGGATTGCTCTAGGCTTTTGAACTTCCTCATTACCTCATCCTGCTCTGGCCCCTTAACTGGTTTTTCAATCTCTGTCGGGACCCCCAAGTGTGGATTATAGGTATGGGGTTCTGGTGCATTGAATGTGGGTTCAGGGGGATAGTATTGCACATCGTGAGCCTGAATCAACGGCTCACTAGTTGATCTTTGCAGTGTGGCTGGTGTGGGTCCCATAAAAGTGGGAACATTTGGTGTTGGGAGAGATTGATGGGGTGGTGGAGCTTGGGAATCATGGGGGCTTCTCTCCTGATAATAGTGGTGATTCAGGAGGCTTGTTGAAGGGTCAGAGTGAGGGTATTCCGGCATATGCCCTGGTGGTTCCGGGCTCTTTTGTACTTTAGCCAAAGCTAACTGCATTGCATTCATATCCAGTCCCATCCTTTCTATCTTCTCCATCGCTTCTTTCAACAACTGGCTTACCGGCTTTTCTTCCTCGGTACTATTTTCTGAAGTGGTCATGCTTGTTAGTACTGGCCCTTTGGATCTGGTTTGATAAGGGTGTGTTGCCAGAATGCTTTAACAACTAACTGTCTGGTATTTTGGGAAAACAACAAACTTGTTAGCGTTAGAGTTTTTTTACAGATTTGATAACAACACATTGGGGATGCAATGCTCCTAAGCAGTTAACCATTTCTAACATGTTTTGCTTCAAACGCATGCGTCATCCCGGCTTGCTTTATTTATGCCTTTAAAGCGTTTTGGGAACCCCCATTTTTCTTTCTATTATTCCCTTCATTCTTTCTCTTTTTTTCCTTTCCTTTTCTTTCTTTCTCTTTTTTTCTTTTCCTTTTCTTTCTTCCTCTTTTTTTTTCTTTTCTTTCTTTTTAGTGGCGGTCGAATATTATGTGGATTGCCTACGTATCACGTCCCCGCGTGAATCAGACCGGGCATAGTTCTACTACAAAGTAAAGACACAAAATTCTTTTGGAATCATTCAATTCATCACCAAAATTTGCTATTACAAATTACTTATCTCAAACAAAGAACAACAATAGTACAGATCCCAACATTCTTAACCTGATTCGATGAAAAGAAAAAACAACATATGGGAAGACAATGGACCCATAAAGCCAACAAACAAGACTCGAACTAGGGATACATTAAAATTCCAACTTAGGTGCTCGCGAGGCATCGTTCGGCCTTTCCGCGGACTTTGGTGTAAGGCATATCCGCAAGCTCTTCAACTCATTCATGATCTGGTGGACGTAGCCCATGATGGAAGCAAGGAGGGTATTACGAGGTATTTTCTCACATGCTAGGCATCTCATGTAGATGTAGTGCCCAATCTCATCAATCCTTCCTCGAATGTTGTCCCTCTCAACGAAAAATTGCTCTATTCGCCGGTTCTTTAGCCCCAGTGCTTGAGCATTGTCGGCGAGTCGATCCTGGAACCTTTCCATTTGTCTTTCCATTCTGGTCATCGCATCGTAACAACACCTTTTGTCAGCTTGGGCATCTCGTGCTTGTTTGAAGATCCGCTCCTGAAGAGTGGAGTTCGTTTTCCTTAATATCCTGATGCTCATTTCAGAATCCCTTATGACTTGTTGTAGATGCTTTCTCTGTGCCATTGTTCCTTTTGCCCATCTGACCCGCATTCTTGCTATGCATGCCTCAGATCTCTCCAAGTCTTCTCGACTTTGGTTGACTTGATTTCTCAACTCTGCTATCAATCTTTCATCGGAGCGACGTTTCTGTCGGTCACTATTACTCTTACTGACTTGGCGAATTCGGGCTTTCAGTGCCTGGTTTTCTTTGGCTAATTTGTTCTTTTCACCCTGCTTAGAGGCGACTTGCACGTTGTTCTCAAATATAAGCCTTTCAACTTGTCGTTTCAGCTTCCCGATTTCAACCCGGTAGCCTTCCTCCCTCATTAACCAGCCCCACTGTTCCTGCGAATCATCCGTAAACCGTTGGACATGAGCTCTTTTAGCAGGTCTCTGACAAATCTGGAACCTTCTCTCAAACCAAACATCGTACTTTGGGTCTACCTCACCCTTAGCCAGTTCTCGAACCATAGTCTTGGGCTCCAAGAATCTACATTCGTGCCACAACTTTCTAATCTTTCCTTTGGGAAATACGACTCCTAGGCTCAACTCAATGGCGTGCTTGCTTAGATCCTCATCAGTGGGAATTACTTGAAATCTTCCGAGTTGGTGCAATACCCGATGAGGAGCATATGGTTGGATGTTTCGAAGTCCCATCAAAAGAATATGACATTCCTCGGCCACCATGTATATTACCTCAGTATCAGTCAACCAACCAAATGCCCATTCAATTTGGTCGGCTGTTGTTGACCTCAAACATGTAAGCCATGCTTCGACACCTTCGGGGAATACGACGCCTGTCATTCGTTTCTCAAAACCGCTGATACAATTTCTCTCGGTCAATCCGTGGTTCATGTATCCTGCTCGGTGATAGAGGTGTTCTTGCATCTACAGCTGGAGTAACAGATTGCATCCCTGTAAGAACTTGCCTCCTTCTCGGCATATAGTTAAAGCTCGGTAGATTTCAGACAAAATCAAAGGAACCACAGTACTGTCAGTTCTTTTGATTGCAACATCGGCCATCCCTACAAGGCCTATATCTACTTTCTTATCTTTGTGGGGACAGACCACGATTCCCAGGAATGCTGTGATAAAAGCCAAAGTACGTCTTGCTTCCCACTTTGTTTCTGTTCCCAGCATGAATTAATCCGAGGTTTGGTTCTTCAAAACCCTGAGGAGTACCATACCGTTGATATAAGAATTGGAGAGCACAACATCCTCTCGACAAATCATCATTTTTCACCTTCCGACTAATGCTTAGCAAATCTAAAAACGCGTGCGGAGATACTGGTCTTGGTGAAAGTAAATACTGTCCTCTTAATTTTCCATTCAATCCCGCATATCCGGCGACTTCCTCTAGTGTAGGTGAAAGTTCAAAGTCAACAAAACGGAATACATTGCGGGTTGGGTCCCAGAACGGTATTAGAGCTTCGAGGATATCTGTCCTTGGCTTGATATTCAGTAGATTGACAAAGCCTCCCAATACTCTTCCCACTATCTTTTTACTATCGGCTTCCAGATCATTCCACCATATGTGGAGTTGCAGAGGGACCTCGCTAAAGACTGAGAACGGTTCATTTCGATTTGTGCTCATCCTACACATTTATTAAGGTAATTAAAGAAAGAAAACTTTTATTAGACTCAAAACAGAACTATCTATATTCGATTTTTTTGAAGACGAAGGACTGGTTTACAAATACGGCCTTTCAGCACTTCAGGGACGAAGATTTTAAGGCTGTGTGGGTCTACCGGTCAAAATCACAAAAAATGGCCCTTTTTTGTGCAAATTCAGCCTTCCGGCGTCCCTTTCGGGAATACTCGGCTATTCATGGCAAAACAACCTGACTTTTTCTGATGAAATTAACATTTGACATGTTTTGGTTATTTTTTAGCAAAAGGGGAGGTTGGACCCGATTGGGGCTGCCTACGTATCTCACATCCGGTGAGAATCAAACCGGCGTTGTTCACCCAATTAAACAAACTATTTTGAAGTACTTTAAGCAAACTAAAAATAAAAATAAATAAAATAAGGAAAAAACTATTACCTTGATTTTTTTATATATTTTATATATATATATATATATATATATATATATATATATATATATATATTAATATTTTTTATATATATATATATTTAATAAAAAAAACCTATTTTCGCTTCTGTTGGCAAATAAACTAAAACAAAAATCAAGACTCTTTTCCCATAACAGAACAAGTTATTTTTCCATTTTTCCATTTCTGCAGATCAGACAAACTAAAAATGATACTCTTTTTTTTCTTTTTTTTTTTGAATAAAACAACTATATTAAAAGTAAAATATTTTTCTCAAAATTTCGTCAGAGTTTCGACACTATTTGGACATTGTTATTTTTTCAAAACAGAAGATTAACCCTACACACTGCTATTTTTCCTCTTTTTTTTTTCAATATTCAAAGCCGGTCGTCATGCAAGTCCAAAACAAATAAATGCATAGCGTTGAGTAAGTTGCATCAGGATGGTCTTTTCTGTTTCAGGTTGCTATTCCTAGACGGACCCAACCCCTGTGTTGAGTCCCCTAAGTCAAAAATACACATGATGCAGATAAGCGTTCCTACTAGGGATCCGACATGTGGCTTTGTTATACTAGGTTCAGAACCTGGGTGTTTGTTCTAGACCTGGCTTACCCGAGCGGACAGCTCGAGCCGGGGGGGGGGGCAGCGTACCGGGAATACAGAAGCTTCACCGGCTTAGCAACTTGTCCGAACCTCGTTCTAAATTGGGTTTTGACACTATATAGAAAAGAAGTTGTACGAAGTACACCCTTCTTCATGATTCAGAAGACTCAGAGAGAAGATGAGTTTCGACACAGTTTATATACAGTTCACGTAATATCAAAGTGGTAAAAGGCAACCAATTAGCACATTGAGCCAAAACATGTAACAAAATCAGATAAAACCAAATATAACAATTTATATAAGCTCGAATTTCTGACCCTGAACCAGTGGTTCTGGGTCATATATCATCCCCAGCAGAGTCGCCAGAGCTGTCACACCTCCTTTTTCCGCCCCCGCGAAGGGCGAAGGAGTTTTTTTCAATTAAAGGACAATCGAAACGGGATTTGTTTATTTATTTCAGAGTCACCACTTGGAAGATTTAGGGTGTCCCAAGTCACCGATTTAATCCCGAATCAAGGAAAAGAATGACTCTGTATTACAGTTTGCGAACCAGAAATCCGGATAAGGAATTTTGTTAACCCGGGAGAAGGTGTTAGGCATTCCCGAGTTCCGTGGTTCTAGCACGGTCGCTCAACTGTCATATTTGGCTTATTTATTTGATTTTATACAAATATGAACTTATGTTCAGATTTTAACTCTTTACCGCTTTTATTATATTTTTAAAAGGAATGTGAACATCGTTTAAAACATGTCTTTGGATTGCGTCACATGAAATGCACCCGCAATCCGGAACATATTTTTATCCAATGTTTTGAGATTTGGATTTGGGTCGCATGAAATGCACACCCGAGTTTAAGAAAATAGGATTAATTGAGACGCGTCCTAAAGAACTAGCGTGTTATTATTTTTGAGGAAAAACCGTGAAATTTGCTAAACGGCCCATCCCAGAATCTAAATATTTAATATATACATCTAACAAGGGCCCCGCAATTTATGCGTTTTATTTGGGCGAGGCTCATCTCCTTTTATTTAAAGGCAAACCTAAAAGCAAACTATGATTTCCTATCCTTGTTTGTCTCTAACAAAATGGAAAGGTCCAACCGTATTTACATACTTATGAGTCATTATAGTTAAGTTTCAAACGTGATTTATTGAAAGAGGGACGTGATACGGGTATTCCGTTTGGCAGTTATGGGCCCAGGCCTAATGTGCATGAAGTTAAATTCGACCTGGGCCACTCTTATTCCAATTGGGCCTGTTCAACTCATTTGATATGCGTTTAACATTTATAAACAAAAAAGGGGGGAAAAAGCTGAAATGCGATGTGCTGTTTGCCTTAATCAAACCATATTCTTAACAACTTAAAACAGACCATTTGTTTAAAGAAAGAACTATCGGGCACCTAACATGCTTCTTGAAAAACACAATAATGAATTAATAGAACATGGCTACTACAACATCAATGCCTTTTCATTATAAGCAACAAGTAGAGTTCTTCAACTAAATGAGCTGTATAAAGATTCAGTTACATCATAGTTAACTACATGATTCTAGTAGAGAAAGTACACTGCCATACATACAACTAATGTTCAATAAATTTCTAAAGTGAATTTCCAAAATAACTTCAACTTCTTCATTTCTTTGTATTCATGCTTCAAATTTCAGCCTACATTGATCAGTGTATCAGTGATGTACCTGGTATTTGGAAAGCAAAAGAAGAAGAGGAATGATCAATGCAGCAGTAGCACACACACAACAACAGCAGCAACAGAAAGGCAGCACTCAGCTTCAAGCAACCCAATAGTCAAATTTGTGAAGCCCAAACAAACCCAGTATGAAAAAAAAAAAATAACCAGTAGAGAAAGAAACAACAACAGATTTGAGCCAAACAAAGGTCCAGTGAACTCGGAAAAGCAAAAACAACTCAACTAAAACAACGCTCTACCAGTAAAGGACCCAGTTTGTAGCTCAGCAACACCAAAACAAATACGAGCTAAGTAGAGAAGGAAACAGATGCAGAAAAGCAGTAGCTTCTGACTGTTATGGTAAAAAATCCAGCACACTCTTACTCTATATTATTCTGAAATTGGACTAACCCATTAAAGGTAGAAGGACCAGCCTTGTTTTTGCTTTTTTCTTTTTATCTCCCAACACTCAAAACTCTTTAATGTGGAATCTTTAGCTTTAACACTCTACCTCTCTCAATTTCTGATGTCCAACCTTTTTTAACCTTTTTTGTCTAACCCCTTTTCTTCCCTCAAATGAGCCTATTTATAGGCTAAATACAGGCCAGCCCCAGGCTGCCTCGTTTCCCCCCAGCTCTTAACTTTGTCCATACCCCGTTATTCCCCATTAACAAGTGTTTTGTGCCCCAATGGTATGGGCAACTGACAGCCTTTAAATTAACCCCATGCTATTAAGTTTTGTTCCCCACTATTGTATTAGTTTAATGCTATTTTAGTACCCTATTGTCAGCCCATCTTAAACTACTCATTTCTGCTCTTTTCACACCCCAAACTACCCCTGTTAGCTCCTAATTATTACTGTATTACCCCACTGCAGCAGTAGGACATTTTGAACTTCTGCAAGTTCAAATTCAAGCTGCCCAAACTGAGTTCTAGCTATTATAGTGCAGCTACAATCCATTCCCAGATAATGTCAGACAAACAGCTAACGTCAATGATTCGATCAGTCATACGAAGCTATAAGAATCAGAATATTTGAACACTCAGTTCTATAAACTAATCGACGACGTTTATCTAATCGACTGCACTAATTATAACATAGAACAAACAGTCGACCAAACAAACAACACGAATAGGGCATCAATTGTCTTTGACAATTTTGCACGACATAGGGAAACTACAGGCATTATCGATTCGACGATATTAATCAAATTGAAATATGTATATCACTATACGTATTCAACCATAAACAGAATAACAATCGACCGAATAAAAGGTCTTACGAAGATGGAGAACAACTGACAGAAAATCCCAGAAATAACAAATAAACTAATTAACCATGCCGATAAACTAAAATAATACTAAAACAACAACAAAAAAGGAAAAATGAACTCACTCTGAAAAGCTTAAACACAGACGACCCAGGCCCGAACTGGATTTGCCCATTTGAGACCGAACAGACCTTAATCGAGGTGTTCTCAACCGAGAACACTTCGATTAGGGTCTATTAGACCCCAACCCTCCATTTAATCTGGTCGGATTCCAAAAATTCTTGTGTTCTAGGGTTCGAACAGTCCGATTTGGGGCTTAAGGATTTGTGGGTAGATTCGGACCAAACCAAGCTTGGTTTGGTCACGAGTGAGGGCAGGGTAGTGGCTGGTATGAATCCGGGGTGGGTTGGTGTAGATCGGGGTTGGGCTCGAATCTTCAAATCAAGATTTGAGATGATGGGGGATGATTCGAGGCACGGGGGTAACATATCCGTGTTCAGGATGGTGAGGTGCGTCAGGGGTGTTACTTTGGTGGTCACCGGCGTCGTTGCCGCCGTGTTTATGGTGAGAGTGCACAGGGGCAGATATGGTTCAGAGCGAGGGTATGGGTTTGTGTTGGGACGATGGGGGGGGGGGTGTTCGGATGGGGGCGTGGGGGTGTGATGAGGGATTTATATATGGGGTAAGGGATTAGATCCTGGCCATTGGATCGAGTTGGATCTATGGCCAGGATCTATCTGGTACTAGGAAACGACGTTGTCCCCCTTAATGGGAATGGGTCGGCCTAAGGTTTAAACGGGTCGGGTGATGGGGAAAGCTATGGGATCGTTGGATTAGGTGGGACGGACGGTTCAGATCAAACGCCTCATACAACGTCGTTTGGGGGGCATCCCTAGAAGACCTGGTTTGGACTGGGTCACTGTATTGGTTTGGGCCCGATTTTCAGTTGAATTTTTGGCCCAAATCAGATATTTTCCCTCTTATAATTTAGACAAAAATTCCTAAAAACCAAAATTAAACACATAAATAGTAATTAATCCCTAACAACAAATATCACACGAATTAAAACATTTTAATAAAATTACGATGACAACGAAAATGCGTATTTTGTGATTTTCGCTTTTAAACAACCAAAGTATAATTAACTAATTCCTAAATGTACGAATTATTCCTAAATGCCTGCAGCATGTATTTTTGTATTTTCTAACTATAGCGAGGCGAGCATTTACGGATAGAACAATTATCAAAATGTCATATAAATCCTCAAAATTGTACCCGAGGTAACTTGTTTTATTTCTTTTCCGATTTCTTTTGGAGTAGTTTCCATGAAGCAAAAATCACGTGCTCGCAACCCCTCCATTTGAAAGTTGGTGGCAACTACGCCGGTGACTACCAAAATAACACCCCTGAACCTCCTAACCACCCCCAATCCAAATCCAGTACCCGTTTGTTTCGAATCATCCTCAAACTTCTCGAATCTTCATTTGAAGATTCGAGCAAAGCCTAAACCTACCCCAATCCGCCTTAAACTCACACCAAGGCACCCCCTAACCACCCTCGTTACGGATCTATTGGTTGCTTACCTCGAATCAACCTCCAACTTCTCAAATCTTCAATCGAAGATTCGAGCAGGACTTAGATCTACCCAAACCATTCCCAAACTCATACCAAACATATCCCTGACCTCCCTCGTCACTAAACCACCATGGGTTTGGTTCGAATCTGACCAGAACTGTCGAACCCCAAATCAAACCCCCAAGAACCCTAGCAAGCCAGAGGGTGAAATTTGTTCCAACTAAAGGAGGTTTTGGGGTCTAACCGACTTTAGTCGAAGTGTTCTCAGTTGAGAACACTCGATTAAGGTCAGTTCGACCTCAAAAAGTTCGAGTTTGAGTTCGATTCGGGGTTGTCCAGGTCCCGAATTTCTTGAGGTATTTTCCATTTCCTATTGTCCCAGTTTGTGTTTGCTTATTCTGTTTATTTATTTAGTTTAGTTTTATTGGTTTTTCAATTTCTTTTGTCGATTGTCCAGTTCTTCTCCCTCAGACCTTTTATTTGGTCGAATTTGTTTCTATTCATTGTTAATTATAGGCTGTGCAGTCGATTCGAATAAGTTCGTCGATTAGTTTAGCTTTATTATAAATCCCTGTTCTTGTCATTATTACTTGAATGGCCTGATTATCTATTTCTGAGTAATTGCTGTCAATTATTGTAGGCAATCGTTTAATCAGTTATCATCGATTAAGTCAAGTTTTATCAGTAGTTTCGTAAAATGATTTAAGGTTGAATGTTGTGTGTGCTTGATCTGTGGACATTTAGCTTATGGGCATTGTCAATAGGCTGACAATGAACTTGCATTCATGTTACCTGCATTCATGTTCATTTTGGTTCAGTTTCGGTTTCAGTTTTTATGATTCTGTTAAGGTTTGTTTTATGATAGTTTGATTTTGATTTAAATTCAGTTCGTTGTTGTTTCAATGGGAACTCCACCTTAATCATTCAGTTTGTTAGGAGAATTGGTTATAGGTGTTAATCAAATTAGTTTTAGATAATTGCTAGTTGAGCAGATCTTAGAATTAAAAGTTTTAATATAGTTGAATAATTGTATTAGGGGCAGTAATATTAAGGGGTTTCAGGGGTGATTTGGGAATGAAACAGTTAGGATAATATTTTAATGTTAGTGTTTTGTTAGTGGGATATTAGTGTCTTTAAATTAATATGTAATGGGGAACAAAAGGGAATGGGGGCTGAAAATAAGGAAAAGTTTTTCCTTAGTGGATTTTAAGTGAAAAATTTCAGATTTAGTAGGAAAAGGAGGGTCGGGCAGTAAGTTTGAAAGGAGGGCAAATTTGTATAAGAAGGCAGAGGGAGGTCTATAGAAGGGGACTGAAAAATTTGAATACTGAAGAGGAAAAAAAATTGAATTCTGAAAGCTGGAAAAAGTTGAAAAAGAATAGCTATTTTCATTATTTGTCTGGTTTAGGATCTGAAATTAGTTAGAACTTTCTTTCTTTTACTTCTGCTCTATACTTGGGGAAGTACATAGTTGCTGGCTATTTGTGGCTACACTGCTGGTTGCCATTTCTGTTTGCTACTACTGCTACTGCTGACTTTCTTCTTCTTCTTCTTCTTGTATTGACAATACCAGGTGCATGCTTCGAACTCTTTTGATGTAGTTCCTTGAAGTTCACAAAAAATGGAAATATTCATAGATTTGTGTTCATTAGTAGGTTGTCTGTTATTTATAATTGGATGAATTGTTAGTCAGTTATACCTAGTCAATATTGGCTATGTGTTTTATATTATGTGAACAATGGAGACATACGGATTGTAACTAAGAGCTAACTAAACTGCTATGTTCATGTTGACATGCTTTTAATTTACAAATTTGAACTGCTAGGCTCATGTTGATATGCTATTAGTTTATAACTTTGAGCTACTAGGTTGTCAGTGTGCCTTACCTAAACATGATTTGAGCTAGAGTTTGTGGTTATAATTGTTGCACCAGTATTTTAGGAGTAAGCTTACTTAAAGGACGATTTTGTGATTGTTGGCACTAGAACATATTCAACCATTGGTTAGCGTATCTGTTTGTTGGTAGGCTTAAGGTAGAACTCAATTGTTAAAAAGTTTTATTGGCCTTCTGGATTAGTTGGAAGTTTGATTCCTATTATGGCTCCACATTGGTGACTGATTGAAATATGTTTGTGATTTATTGTTTACTGCTAATTGACAAAGGGTACACTCTATTATTTTTATGTCTATACCATGTTCTTTTTCAGGAGTCCGGGCAACAAAATTCATTAAAAGGAAATATAACAACCCATTTCCTCATGCTTGAATACTAGTTTGTTATTGTTAAAAAAAGGCTTATGTCTAAAGCAACGAAAACAGAGGCGAACGAACTTGAGATTTTGAATGATGTTATATAATATTTGTTTGGTGGTTGTGCTAATATTGGTTCTGAATTATTCTGTTAATGAGCCATTTCGATAATTGTTTAAGCCATAAGGCCATTATGAAATAAGGAATGTATAGAGTTGCAACTCATTTGGGCCAGCTGCCAGCCCAATGCCATTTCAGCTGAACGCTTAGCTTCAATTTAACACAAACCCAATAGTTATTAAGTTAGTTTGAACATTAGCCTAAAAATAATTAGAATTCCTTTAAACTCACCTTAATTAATCAGACTCTTTCAATTGGTTTAAGATGTGCTATATTAGCCAGGCCAACAATTATGGCCCTCCCTTAATTAACTTTAATCCTTTAGAAATCAAGGTGTACCATTTAGTGAATTTTCCATGGCTGCGCAAAGTTAAAAATGCGTAGTGGCTTTTTAGGGCGATGTTTTAATAAAGCTATTTTCATAAACTTGGGTACACATTTATGTGACCCTAATACCAATCTTAACGAAGTCGAAATGTATCGCTAATCACAGGTACATTGATTGTGACGTGGTTAGAGATTCATTCCCACGACATTGCAAATTCCTTTTAAAAATAATGAATGAGACGAGCCTCGATAAATAAAAGTACACAAGCTGCGGGGCCCTCTACACGTGTTGGTAAAATTACTTAGACTTCGGGATGGACCGTTTAGAAAAATTTCGCGGCCCTACCCAAAATAATGATACGTTAGTCGCTTTAGGCGCGTATTTAATAATGTTATCTTCTTAAACTCGGGTGCACATTTATGTGACCCAAATCCAAATATCAACAGAGTTGAAATGTGTCAACAACCACGGGTGCATTGATGTGACGTGGTTCGAGATGTATTTTTATGATGTTGTAATTCTCGGTAAAAAATAATAATAATAAAAGCGGTACACAGTTAAAATTTGCACATAGATTCAACATGAATTAAAAATCAGATAAATAAGCCGAATATGACAGTTGAGCGACTGTGCTAGAACCACGGAACTCGGGAATGCCTAGCACCTTCTCCCGGGTTAACAGAATTCCTTATCCGGATTTTTGGTGCGCAGACTGTAAAATAGAGTCATTCTTTTCCTCGATTCGGGATTCAACCGGTGACTTGGGACACCACAAATCTCCCAAGTGGCGACTCTGAATCTTTAAATAAAATCCCATTTCGATTGTCCTTTAATTGGAAAAACTCCCTTTACGTCCCTTCACCGGGGTGTAGGTGAAAAAGGAGGTGCGACAGCTCTGGCGACTCCGCTGGGGAGGAACCCAGAATCTCTGGTTCAGGGTTCAAAAAATTCGATCTTAGAATAATTGTTATTATTTGGCTTTATTTATTATCTGATTTTATTACACGTTTTAGCCTAAATGTGCATAATGTTGCTCTTACCGCTTTGATATTATCTGAACTGTATATATAAACTTCTACGAAATCCCTCTCTTCACTCTCTTGAGGAGTGCACGCAGGTCATGACTTCTTTCTGTTAATGTCATATCCCAAAATAGAATGAGGATTCGGAGGAGTTGCAAAACCGGATGATCTTTTGGTTACCGGTACGCAGTTCCCATCCTAGGCTCGAGTTGTCCGCTCGGGTAAGCCAGGTCTAGAACAAACACCCAGGATAAACCTAGTATAACAAAACCTCATGCCGGATCCCTAGTAGGAACGCTTATTTGCATCATGTGCCCTTAATTAGGAGACTCAACACAGGGATTGAGTCCGTCTAGGACAAGCAACCTAAAATAAAAAGACCATCCTGCTGCATCCTGTTTGTTTTATGCATTTATTTGCCGCAGACTTGCATGCTGACCGACTTATGAAAATACTGGAATATTGAAGAAAAAAAACAGTGTCCATATAACAAACTCTGCCAAAATTTTGAGAAAATGAAGAAAAAAAGTGTTTTTTAGTAAACAAGTCTTGTTTTCAGAATTAGTTTATTTTCGTGGCCCGAACTACGCCGGTTTGATTTTCACAGGATGTGAGATACGTAGGCAACCCTCATCGGGTCCAACCTCCCCTTTTGCAAAAATAGCCAAAAATGTCAAAATTTTTAATCTTTCGTCATAAATAAGTCGGGTGATTCCATTATTGTAAAAATAGACGAATTTCCTTAAAAAGATGCCGGAAGGCTATTTTTGCGAAAATAACCACTTTTGATCATTTTCAATGTTTTGTCTGGTTGGTAAAACACAGCCTTTAAATCTTCTTCGAAGTGCTGAAAGGCCGTATTGACAAGACTGGAGTTTTATTTTAATGTGTGTCAATTTTAGTTTATTCTTTCTTAGAGTCCAATGAGTGTTAATCACCCCGAACAAACATACAGAATGAGCCCGGGTCCAAGTTTGCCGATAACAGTTAGGAGCAAGATCACTTTGAAGTTGCGCTTGTGGTGGGAAGATTTGGAAAAGTCAGAGCGAGATAAGATCAAACTACATCTGGGAGGTCTCACCAGTTTGTTGAAAGTCAGACCCAGATGTGACATCATAAAGGCTTTGGTCACATTTTGGGACCCGACCCACAACGTATTCCACTTCTTGGATTTTGAACTCACCCTAACCTTAGAAGAGGTAGCAGATTATATGGACATTACTGAGGGGCTAAGGCACAAATATCTGATTGCTCCAAGAGCCGTCAATTCGCACAAGTTCATGGATCTGCTGAATATAAGCAAGGGAGTCCCGTACTCTGAATTGGATAGGGGTTTTTCTACTTTGCAGTTCATATACCAGAGGTATAGGCATATAGGAGGGTTCAACGATCTGGAAAGCGGGGTTTGCAACAGAGGGAATCAGACAAAATGGGATGAACATAGGCGGTTCGCCTTCATGGTAGCATTCTTGGGCATTGTGGTGTTTCCTCGGAAAGACAGAAATATTGATTTGAAGGTGGCTGGAGTCGTCAAGGTCCTAATTACCAACAACAAAAGCACGCTTTCCCCTATGATAGTGTCCGAGATATACCGAGCTCTCACAACCTATAAAGCTGGGGCAGATTTTTTCAAAGGATGCAATTTGTTATTACAGATGTGGATGAACGAGCACTTGTGTCATCATCCTCAGTATACGAGCTATAGATTTACAAATGAAGGTTGCATTGAAGGATATAACATGAGGGTTTCAAGGCTCAAATTGCGAGAAGGTCTGAGGACTGGGTATCTTGCCTTCGCACCATCACTGCAGCACAAATAGGGTGGACATTGGGTTGGCTTCCTGTTGAAGAAATTGTGTACATGCCCGCCACGGGTCCTTACTTCCTCTTAATAGGACTCCGAAGCATTCAACCTTATGCGCCTTATCGGGTGATGATGCAGTTAGGGAGGTGTCAGGTGGTACACCTAGATGAAGATCTTAGTATTTATGCAACCGAGGTTGGTATCAACGGCCAATTTCATGAAGAAGCCGTTCGTTCTATATGGAATGAATTCAAGTATTTAATGGTAAACACTCGAGTGCGCGACCTATCCAGAGGTGAAGTCTCACCGACTTATATCGCCTGGTACATGAAGAGAGATATTGTAAGAGACGAGCCAGAACAACCAGCCAAAAAACCTCACATTCAAGAGCTCATTGAGGGGTGTCGCAAGAACCGTGGGACTGGTTGGCCAAAGAGCGCGAATATCGGGCCGAAATAGGCAAGCTGAAACAACAGATTAAGGATATGAAATTTGAGAACAAGGTGCAAGTTGCTGCCGATGAAGGAGAGAAGAACAAATTAGCTTGGGAAAGTGAGATCCTCAAATCTCAAATCTGGGAAATGAAAATAGTTGCCAGAAACCCGAAGAGAAGCCGGGCTGATGAAAAGCTCATAAACGGTCTGAAGAAGAAAGTCCTCGAGTATAAAGAAGACCTGGAAAAATCTAAAGCTGGTCTAGCGAGAATCCAGGTGAAATGGATAAAGAAGGCAGAACAACGAGCACAGTCTATGCAACAAATAAAGAGGGACTACGAAAGGAGCATCGCTCTATTTAGAGAAATAATATCCACTCTCGAAGAGCGGATCTTCAAACAAGCCCGAGATGCCAGAGCAGATAGGAAGCGCTACTATGATCTAATGGCCCGAATGGAGAAACAGATGAATGAGTTTCAGGATCAACTCCTTTACAACGCTCAAATGCTGGGGACGCGGAATCAACAAATAGAGCGATTGCTTATGGAAAGGGACAGAATCAAGGGAAGAATCGACGATATCAGGCACTACGTCACTATAAAGTGCCTAGCTTGTGAGGATATGTCCCGCACCACCTTCCTTGCTTCCATAATGGTTTATGTCTACCAGATCATGGAAGATTTGAAAGATCTTCAAAGGGGCCTTGCACCAAAATCCGCGGCAAAGCCGAACGACGCCCCACAGGCGCCAAAATTCAATACTCTGAAACATTCATAGTTTGAGTCTGTATTTTCCTTATCTTCAGAGTCTATTGTCCGTCGGAGTTTGTATTTCCCATTTTGGCATAAAAGTCTGTAGTCTGTCTGTTAATTCCCTTTCAAAAATGTTTTGTCTTATAATAAAACGTTTTGCTAATAAAGGTTGAAAAATCCAAAAATGGTGTCTTTATTATCCGCACTTGTGGCAGAACTACGCCCGGTCTGATTCATGCAGGGACATGATACGTAGGCAATCCACATAAGATTCGACCACCACTAAAAAGAAAAAAAAGGCAAAGTGAATAGAAGAAAGGACATAAGCCGGAATGACGCATGCATTCGAAGCAAAAACATGTTAGAAATGGTTAAACTGCCTAGGAACATTGCATTCCCCAATGTGAAATTGCAATATGTGTTAAACTCTAACACTAACAAGTTTATTGTTTATCCAAAGAAAGATTTCGAAACAGTTAGCTCGTTAGAACGTTCTGGCAGATTACCATTACCACACAAGATCTAAAAGGCCCATTCCGAAAAGTATGTCTGGTTCAGACAAAAGTGTTGAGGAGGAAAAGACAGAGATGCAAATGATGAAGGAGGAAGTAGACAGGTTGAGACAAGAGATAGCTGGGATGCACCTAGCCTGGGCTAGGGGAAAAACATCACCAACCCTTCCCCCTACTCCTACCCTCTCACCAGCTCGGACTCCGGAACACCCTTCCACTAGTCAATCAACGAGGTTCCCCATTGCCCAATACTATTAGGGGGAAACTTCCTATAATCCCCAAGCTTCACCACCCAAACAAAAGCCTCCTTCACCAACTATTCCTGTTTTCGTGGCACCTCCACCCGCCACATTGCAAAAATCATTCGATGAACCAGTGTTTTAGGTTCACGACAACCAATACTATCCTCCCAAACTCACCTTCAAAGCACCCGAGCCATGCACTTACACCCCTCACATTCAGCTCCCGACAGAAACTGAGAGGCCAGCGATGAATCCGAAGCAGGACGAAGTGCTCCGTAAAGTGAAAAGCCTGGAGCAATCCTTCAGGAATATTCATGGATTGGGCAACCAAGTTAGTGTGGCCTACAAAGATCTGTGTCCCTTCCCGATGTTCAATTGCCAGCAGGTTTTAAGATGCTAAAGTTTGATCTATATGAGGGACATGGTGATCCCATGGCACATCTACGAGGTTTCTGTAGTAAGATGAGAGGGGCAGGTGGAAAGAATGAGCTGCTGATAGCTTATTTTGGTCAAAGTTTAAGCGGGTATGCACTGGAATGGTACACGAGGCAGGATCCTAGCAGTTGGTATACCTGGGACGATCTAGCACAAGCATTTGCAGGTCATTTCCAGTATAACCTTGAGATCGTCCCCGACCGTCTAACACTATTAAGACTTGAGAAAAAGCCTGGAGAGAGCTTCAGGGAATTCAGATTCCGTTGGAGAGAACAAGCAGTAAGAGTCGATCCACCAATGAGGGAAGGTGAAATGGTGGAGTACTTCTTACAAACGTTGGAGCCAACTTACTTTGGTCACCTGGTGACATCAGTTGGTAAATCTTTCAATGAAGTAGTAAAAATGGGCGGTATGGTTGAAGAAGGACACAGGTCCAACAAGATAATGAGTTATTCGGCAATCAAGGCTACAACTCAGGCTATCCAAAGCGGCACGGGAGGTGCGCTCGGGAAAAATAAGAGAGAGGAGGTTGCAACAGTCAAAGCAGGTACTTGGTCCAGATCAAGAGGTCCTTCCTCTCGCTACCAACCCAGACCCCCTTACCCAAATTATTCACACACTCTATACAACCCTCCACAACCCTATTATCCACCATAAGAGCCACATTTCTCCGTCCATCACGCCCAAACTTACACCCAGCCTCCGGCTCGCCCGCAATGGCATTACCGTTTCCCCAGAATACATATCCACCTCCACAAAACACATACCCACCTCTGCAAAGCACATATCCACCACAAAAGGGCCTATAGGAATCCTTCAGGGCCAAGCTTCCGCAGAAATCAGGCTTTCAGGAACGAAAGGGTGCAGAGGCCGAGAACATTCACTCCGTTGGGAGAAACCTATACTACTCTGTTCCACAAATTGAGGTAGTTAGGCCTATTGAGTCCTGTTGAGCCCAAATTGCCATATCCGCTTCCCAAAAATCTGGACCACTCGGTAAGCTGTGAATATTGTTTGGGGGCTTCTAGGCATGATACTGAGAAGTGTTGGAAGTTGAAGACTGCCGTACAAGATCTTATTGACACAAATAGGATCGAGGTTCAGGCACCAGAGGCACCCAACATCAATGAGAACCCATTGCCGGTGCACCATGAGGCCCACATGATCGAACTAGTGCACGAAGGAGGGAAGCCCAAGAAACCCTCACAAACGGTAATGATGATTCGTGCCAGTCCAAATGAAAAGCCGACCAGTGGAAAGGTAGTGGTACAATTGGGAAGGGTAGATGACAAGCCAATTATGGTAATGGGGAAAGGTTCGTCTGTTGTTGCGAAGAAGCCAGAGCTGGTCAAGGTAGTGCTGCAGGGAGTACCAAGCACACCAGTATTAGTTGTGAAGGCGGCCCGTGTAGAACCAGTTATTATCAGGCCAGTAATGCAGTTGCCTATAACAAATGAGAAAGCTGTGCCCTGGAGCTACATTCAAGTGACTGTTGTCACACCTCCTTTTTCCGCCCCCACGAGGGGCGAAGGAGTTTCTCCAATTAAAGGACAATCGAAACGGGATTTGTTTATTTTTTTCAGAGTCACCACTTGGGAGATTTAGGGTATCCCAAGTCACCAATTTAATCCCGAATCGAGGAAAAGAATGACTCTGTATTACAGTCCGTGAACCAAAAATCCGGATAAAGAATTCTGTTAACCCGGGAGAAGGTGTTAGGCATTCCCGGGTTACGTGGTTCTAGCACGGTCGCTCAACTGTTACGTTCGGCTTGATTATTTGATTTTATACAAATATGAACTTATGTGCAGATTTTAACTTTTTACCGCTTTCATAATTATTATTATTTTTTACAGGGAATTGCAACGTTGTGAAAATGTATCTCGAACCGCATCACAATCAATGTACCCGTGGTCGTCGACACACTTTGACTCCGTTAAGATTTGGATTTGGATCACATAAATGTGCACCCGAGTTTAAGAAAATTAAATTATTAAAGGCGCGCCTAGAGCGACTAGCGTATCATTTACTTTGGGTAGGGCCGTGAAATTTTACTAAACGGTCCATCCCGCAGTCTAAGCATTTTTTAAAGCAAATATTTACTGAGGGCCCTGCAATTTTTGTATTTTTATTCGACGAGGCTCGTCTCATTCTTATATATATATATATATATATATATATATATATATATATATATATATATATATATATATATATATATATTTTAAAAATTTGCAACGTCATGGACACGCATCTCAAACCATGTCACAATCAATGTACCCGTGATTAGAGACACATTCCGACTCCGCTGAGATTTGGATTTGGGTCACATAAATGCGCACCCGAATTTAAGAAAGCAAGATTAATTAAGACGCGTCCCAAAGAACTAGTGTGTTGTTATTTTGGGGCAAGGCCGTGGAGTTCGCTAAGCGGCCTATCACGAGTTCTAAGTACTTAACACATATATTTTTTGTGAGGGCCCCACAGTGTGTGTGTTTTATCTAACGAGGCTCGTCTCATTTTTATTTAAAAGGTCGTCCTATAGTGGCTATGTTTTCTATTGAGTTTGTCTCTAATAATGAAAGAAGAAGAACGGTTCAACTCTATTTACATGCGCACAAGTTAGTTATAGTGGGGTTCCTAATATGATTTGCAAAATCCGAACATGAACGCGTATATGGGCAGTCGTTTAGATATTATAGGCTCAGGCCCAATGTGCATAACGTTAAGCTCGGCCTGGGCCACCCTTATTCCAGTTGGGCCTATTCAACTTATTTGATATATGTTTAACATTTATAAACAAGGGGGAAGGCTAACATGCAATTACATCTTACCTTAATCAAACCATATTCTTACCAACTAAAAAAAACTGCCATTTGTTTAAGGAGGTAACTATTGGACACCTAACATGCTTCTTGACAACAATGATGAACTTAACAGAACATGACTACTGCAATATTGATCCCTTTTTATTAGAAGCAAAAATATAGAGTTTTCCAACTAAATGATATGTGTAAAAGTGCAGTCACACCACAGTTGATTTCATGGTTCTAGTAGAGGAAGTACACTATCATACATACAATTAATGCTCAGTATATTTCTAAAATGAATTCAAAATAACTTCAACTCTTTGTATTCATGCTTCAAATTTCAGCCTACATTGACCAATGTATCCGTTGTGTACCTGGTATAAGAAAGCAAAAGAAGAAGAGGAATGATCAACAGAGTAGTATGCAACAACACAGCAGTAGCAGAAAACAGCAACACACTCAGTCAAACAGCCCCAAACTAGTAACAGTAAAAGAGACAGCCCAAAAAAATAGACCAAAGCTCAGCAGCAATTTAAGAGAAAACCCGGCAGCAATTTTAGAAAACCAAACAAACCCAGCAGGAAGACCCAATAATAACCAATAAGAGGAACCAACAACAGGTTTAAACCAAGCAGAGGACTAGTGAACTTTCAGTCCAAACAGAAAACCAAGACACTCAGCTGAAACAGTACTTAACAAGTGAAGAAAACAGGAAAGCTAAACTGAAATCCAATAGTGTCCCAACAAATACAGGCTAAGCAGAGAAGGGAAACAAATGCAGAAAAAGCAGACTTCTGATTGTTGTGTTCAGAAATCCAGCCCTCTCTTAACTCTCCATTAAACTGAAATTAGGCTAGCCTATTGAAAGTCCAGCTTTGTTTTGCTTTTTCTTTTTATCTCTCAACACTCAAAAACTGTCCAGCCTTAACTTTCTGATTTCTAAACCCCTTCAACTCTGATCTCTCTCCCAAACTGTTTTTCCCTCACTTCTGCCCAGCCTATAAATTTAACTGTTCAGCCCTAATTTCTGAACCCTTTTCTCTACCCTAAAAGAGACTATTTATAGGCAAATTATAGGCAGGCCCCAAGCTGCCTCGTTCCCCCCAGCCCTCAACTCTGCCCATACCCCTTTATTTCCCATTAACATGTGTTTTGTGCCCCAAATGGTATGGGCAATTGACAATCTTCAATTATCCTCATGCTATCAAGTTTTGTTCCCCACTATTGTATTAGTTTAATCCTATTTCAGTACCCTACTGTCAGCCCACTTAAACTGACCATTTCTGATCTTTTCACACCCCCAAACTACCCCTGTTAGCCCCTGGTTATTACTGTTTTACCCTACTTCAGCAACAGGAAATTTTGAACTTCTGAAAGTTCAAATTCAAGCTGCCCTAAACTGAGTTCTAACCATTTCCCACGTGCACTTCAATCATAAACCAAACCCAGCTAAATTCAAATAATCAACTACATCACAATGGTTTGATCAAATGTGTGAGGCTTATCAGAATCAGAATATTTGAACATTCAGTCATGTACCACTAATCGACGACGTTTATCCAATCGACTATACTAATTATAACATAGAACAATCAGTCGATTAAACAAATAATACGAACAGGGTCCCAAATGGCTTCAGACAACTTTGCACAAAACAGAGGAACAACATAAATGGACCATTCGATGACACTGATCAAATCAAGCATGTATATCACCATACGTATTCAACCATAAACAGAATAACAATCGACCAAATAAAAGGTCTTACGAAGATGGAGAACAATTGAAAGAAAATATCAGAAATACCAAACAAACTAATTAAACATGTTATCAAATTCAAACAACACTCAAACAAAAATAGAAAGAAAATGGAAAACTCATTGTGGAAGCTCAACAACAAACGACCCAGGTCTGAACTGGATTTGCCCATTTTGAGGTCGAACAGACTTTAATCGAGGTGTTCTCAACCGAGAACACTTCGATTAAGGTATATTAGACCCCAACCCTCTGTTAAAACTGGCCGGATTCCCAAAGTTCTTGTGTTCTAGGGTTTGAACAGTCCGATTTGGGGCTTGAGGATTTGTGGGTAGATTCGGACCAAACCAAGCTTGGTTTGGTCATGAGTGAGGCCAGGGTAGTGACTGGTGTGAAGCTGGGGTGGGTTGGTGTAGATCACGGTTGGGTTAGAATCTTCAAACTAAGATTCGAGATGATGGGGGATGATTCGAGGCAAGGGGGTAACAGATCCGTGTTCAGGGTGGTTGGGTGCATTAGGGGTGTTACTTTGGTGGTCACCAGCATCGTTGCCGCCGGGTTTACGGTGAGAGTATATGGGGGCGGCTAGGGTTTGTAACAGGGGGTTTGGGTTTGTGTTTGGGACGATGGTGCACAATGCGCGAAGGGGAAGGGGGGGTTTGGTTTGGGGGCGTGGGGTGTGATGAGAGGCTTATATACGGAACGTGGCAATTGATTTGAGCCGTAAGATCAAATGATCTCAACGGCTTGGATTAACTGGTGAGGGACAAGACGGGGTCGTTTGGTGTAGAAACGGGGTTGTTTGGTTTTAATGAGGGGCTGGGTCGACTCGGGTAAGTAGGTTGGGTTACGGGCGTGAGCGTGGACCGTTGGATGAGTATGAATGAATGGCTCAGATCAAACACCCTATGCGACGTCGTTTGGGGGTGTGGCTGGAAAGCCTGGTTTTGGACTGGGTCGTGGTGTTGGTTTGGGCCTGTTTTTAGTTGAATTTTTTGGCCCAAATCCGATACTTTCCCTCTTATAATTAAACAAAAATTCCTAAAAACCAAAATTAAACTACACAAATATTAATTAACACCTACCAACAGTTATCACACGAATTAAAACATTTAATAAAATTACCATGACAACAAAATAGAATAACATGCCTATTTTTTGTGATTTTCGCTTTTACAAACCAAATAATGGTTAATTAATTCTCAAATGTACCATTTTTCCTAAATGCATGCAACATGTATTTTTGTATTTTTAACTATAGCAAGGCGAGCATTTACAGACAAAACAATTATCAAAATTTCACACAAATCCTCAAAATTGTACCCGAAGGTAACTTGTTTTATTTCTTTTCCAATTTCTTTTGGAGTAGTTTCCGTGAAGCAAAAATCACATGCTCACAGCTGCCCCTCTTTGGCCGAAAACACAAAGAGTTTTCGTGCAAAGATAAAGTGAGCGGATACGAGCGATTTTTGCCCGTTGGAATACTCCGTGTGAAGCATTTTTTGAAAAAGATTTAACTGAACATTTGCTTCAAAGGTTTCCTACATATCCCTGGCTAGAAGGGAATCAGGTTAATGTAGTTCAGGAAGTTTTGGTAGCTGGGACTATCATGGGACTGCAATGCCACTGTTGTTGCATGCTATTACCACTGCTTACCGATCTCCTTGTTACACAGTGCTTAAAAGAAAACAAGAAGCTAGGCAAGACTACGGATCATAAGATCTCATCTATCTTCAACTTGTTCTTGTAGCCTTGCTTTCTTGTTGGCTTGTGTTTCTTCCGGTGCTTTTCTTCCGTGAATTTGGGGGATGACACTGGCCTTTTTCCTTTCTGAATACCAGTTTTCCTCATTTTGTTCGGTCCACTGGGGATATGGCTTCCTTCATTAAGCTTTTCGGTGGTTCCTCTGGGGATACATCTTTCTTCATCAGATTTGTTATGCTGGGCATAATTTAATGTTCCCAGGCCGCTTCTTTCAAGACGCGTCTTTTCTTCCTTTTGACTCATGCGCTTGAATTTGTGCTAGGACCTCTTGTTGCAACCTTCTGCTTTCCGGTGCTGGGGATTTTTATTGTTTCCTGCTGGGGATTCCTGTGGTAACCCTCTGCCTTCCGGTGGGTTACTGATTTCAATATCTGCAGTATAAGACTGAAAAGTATTCCTCTCGTTATACAGGTGGGCGCCTGAGACATGAAATGTAAAGACTGAAAAGTATTCCTCTTGTTATACAGGTGGGCGACCTAGTTAACTAAAGCATAAAAATACTCCTCTCATTATACAGGTGGGCGCCTATTTAACTACGACATAAAAATATTCCTCTCATTATACAGGTGGGCGCCTATTTAACTACGACATAAAAATATTCCTCTCATTATACAGGTGGGCGCCTATTTAACTAAGACATAAAAATATTCCTCTCATTATACAGGTGGGCGCCTATTTAACTAAAGCATAAAAGTATTCCTCTCATTATACAGGTGGGCGCCTATTTAACTAAGACATAAAAATATTCCTCTCATTATACAGGTGGGCGCCTATTTAACTAAGACATAAAAATATTCCTCTCATTATATAGGTGGGCGCCTATTTAACTAAGACATAAAAATATTCCTCTCATTATACAGGTGGGCGCCTATTTATCTAAGACATAAAAATATTCCTCTCATTATATAGGTGAGCGCATATTTAACTAAAACATAAAAATATTCCTCTCATTATACAGGTGGGCGCCTATTTAACTAAGACATAAAAATATTCCTCTCATTATACAGGTGGGCGCCTATTTAACTAAGACATAAAAGTATTCCTCTCATTATACAGGTGGGCGCCTATTTAACTAAAGCATAAAAGTATTCCTCTCATTATACAGGTGGGCGCCTATTTATCTAAGACATAAAAATATTCCTCTCATTATACAGGTGGACGCCTATTTAACTAAAGCATAAAAGTATTCCTCTCATTATACAGGTGGGCACCTATTTAACTAAAACATAAAAGTATTCCTCTCATTATACAGGTGGACGCCTATTTATCTAAGACATAAAAATATTCCTCTCATTATACAGGTGGACGCCTATTTAACTAAAGCATAAAAGTATTTCTCTCATTATACAGGTGGGCGCCTATTTAACTAAAGCATAAAAATATTCCTCTCATTATACAGGTGGGCGCCTATTTAACTAAGACATAAAAATATTCCTCTCATTATACAGGTGGGCGCCTATTTAACTAAAGCATAAAAGTATTCCTCTCATTATATAGGTGGGCGCCTATTTAACTAAAACATAAAAATATTCCTCTCATTATACAGGTGGACGCCTATTTAACTAAGACATAAAAATATTTGAATTTGTTTCCTCGTTCCTCCGAGAAATTTTTTGACAACGGCAGAAAATTTTCTTCCCCGGTTTTGGTGACCTTCCTTGTGGCGTGTCTTTCTGCCACCATCGACCTCCATATTCCTGTAGAAATCAAAGAGAGTCTTGTTAGTTTTAACATGGTGAGTGATCGTGTCACTCCTGCTGGGGGATGCTTTTTCTTTCCCTTTCCCTTGCTCTACGCTCCCAAAACTGGTTGGGGATAAAGTTGCTTGCTGGGGATGATATGTCTGTTGAGGATGGTATTTCTGCTGGGGATGGTATTTCTGCTGGGGATGGCTTTCCATTTATCCCTTCCCCGCTCTTTTGTTTCAAGACATGCTGTGGGAGTCCTCTTCGCCTCCAAAACTACTCCCTTAAAAGTTTATTTTCTCCCAGCACTGGCATAAAATGTTATCACCTGGGGATAACATTATTGAGGATAGGACTGTTGGGGTTATCTTGCGGCAGATTAATTTTCTCTTCCTCTTTCCCCCTTTTTGTGGTGTATTACCATCTCGGATCTTGGTCCGTGATCTATCGAAGCTCTGCTAGGGATCTTCTTGGAACTTGGTCCAAGAGTCTCTGAATTGTCGTTTTCTGCTTTTCTTCATGTTCCTCTTAACTTTCTAGGTCAGTTTGTCATTTGGTCTTGCAACAAACGCCTTTTGTCTTATTGCCCCGGCTTTGGCCTGTCCTATTCGTATTTTGCCTTGTCTCATTTTGGCCCTTGGTAGTAAGCTCTGAAAAATCCTTCTCAAAACAAATTTTTGGGAAAAGTCACTTTTAGACAAAGAAAATAAAAATATAGAAAAAGAGAAAAATCTTTCTGAACAAATGCTGGGGGAGAGGAAAAAGAAAGAGCTTATCTGGACGGTATGACTGGTCCCAACGATCATGTCGTGCATTACGGATTAGTCGACCCAGTCTATTTGTATCAATTAATCTCTCTGATAGCCTCACTTGCTGGGGATAAATAAGTGTCCACCTGTTCGCAAACGCGAAGCCTTTTTGCCGATCTATCTTGTCGCCTTATAGTGCCCTTCGAGGGGTTTTCACTAATAAGACTCTCTCCTTTCTCTCAGCTCCCGTTGCCTTATGGTGCCTGTGAAGGTTTTCACCGATAAGACTCTCTCATTTTATTTCTCTCATCTTTCATCGCCTTATGGTGCCTATGAAGGTTTTCACCGATAAGACTCTCTCATTTTATTTTTCAGCGGGGGGATTGGAGTGCTGCCGATATGACTCTTTCTTTCGGAGATTCTTTTCGGTTATCAATTCATTTCCAGTTTATGATCCTCTTCTTTGCTGGGGATCAGTGTATTATTCTCGGCTTTCATTTGCCTGACTTGGCACCACTCGGATATTGATCGGGAGGTCTTTTTGGACATCGATGTTGGTTTTGTGTGGGTTTTAAAGAAAGGCTAGCAAAATTCAAAAATAACTTCGACGGGTGAAACGCTACAACTCTTGGAATCAATCCTTTTTGAAACTTCAAAAACATAACTCCTGCCCCAGTTTTCTTGCTTGGGAATTTTTATATTTACACTATGTGGAGCTATGCACACTACGGTGCACTATGACCGAGCCGTGAGGCGCCTACGTATCCTCTTTGAGGAATCAGGTCAAACGTAGTTCCTGCTGTTCCTCTATTTTCTTATGACCTTTATCTTGTTTTCATTTTTCTTTTCTTTTCTCTTTTTTTTTCCATATATTTTTCTATTAGTGATTCCAAAAGAGGGGTATGAAGGAATAATAAGGCTCAAAGGGGGGAAGCAAAGGTTAAACGTGTTTGGATAGAAGAAAGAATTCCCTCCGTCATTTTATTATCCAATAAGTACCAAGTACAAACAAACGAACCAATAACTATCATAATCAAAGAAATTACGCATAATATCTTTTGACTGCATCAGAATTGATAGCCATATCGACGCATCTTCCTTCGATATCTGTTAGACATAGAGCGCCGTTAGACAACACTCTGGTCATGACATAAGGCCCTTGCCAATTTGGGGTGAACTTGCCTTTTGCTTCGATCTGATATGAGAGGATCCATTTCAATACTTGCTGCCCTACTTCGAATTTTCTGGGGCGCACCTTCTTATTGTATGCCCTCGCCATTCTTTTCTGGTACAACTGGCCATGACACACTGCTGCCAATCTTTTTTCATCTATTAAGTTCAACTACTCCAGTCAAGCTTTGACCCATTCATCGTCGTCAATCCCGGCTTTAGCGACAATTCGGAGGGACGGAATTTCGACCTCTGCTGGTATTACTGCTTCAGTTCCGTATACCAACAAATAAGGAGTTGCACCTATGGAAGTCCGGACTGTAGTGCGATAACCCAACAAGGCAAAGGGTAATTTCTCATGCCATTGTCTAGATCCTTCTACTATCTTCCTCAGTATCTTCTTGATGTTCTTATTGGCTGCTTCAACTGCTCCATTCACCTTGGGACGATATGGGGTGGAATTGCGGTGTGTAATCTTAAACCGTTGGCATACCTCTCTCATCAAGTTGCTATTAAGATTTGCACCATTATCCGTGATGATCACTTTTGGGACCCCAAATCTGCAGATGATATGGGAGGGAACAAAATCCACCACTGCCTTCTTGGTTACCGACTTGAAAGTTTTAGCTTCAACCCACTTGGTGAAGTAGTCGATGGTCACCAAAATGAACCTATGGCCGTTGGTTGTTGCCGGCTCAATAGGTCAAATGACATCCATGCCCCAGGCAACAAATGGCCATGGCACTGACATTGTATGCAATTCTGTCGGCGGTGAATGAATCAAATCTCCGTGTATCTGACATTGATGGCATTTCCTCACGAAATTGATACAATCCTGCTCCATAGTGAGCCAATAGAACCCTGCTCGAAGAATCTTCTTTGCCAATACATATCCGCTCATATATGGCCCACAAACTCCAGCATGCACCTCTGCCATAACCGTCGTGGCTTGACCAACGTCTATACATCTTAGCAATCCCAAGTCTAGGGTTCTTCTGTACAACATTCCTCCACTGAGGAAGAAACCATTTGCCAAACGCCGAATGGCTCTTTTTTGGTCTCCGGTGGCTTGCTCCGAATATATCCCCATCATGAGGTACTCCTTTATGTCATAAAACCATGGCTCGCCATCCACTTCCTCTTCTACCATGCTGTAATAAGCGTGCTGATCACGAACCTGAATGTGCAACGGGTCAACGTACATTCTGTCGGGGTGGTGCAACATTGATGCTAAGGTGGCCAATGCATTGGCAACCTCATTATGAACTCTGGGGATGTGTCTGAATTCTACTGATCGAAATCGCTTGCTCAGATCGTGCAAACATTGTAGATATGGTATGAGTTTCAAATCCCGTGTTTCCCACTCACCCTGAATCTGATACACCAGGAGGTCCGAGTCTCCCAAGACCAAAACGTCCTGAACATCCATGTCTGCAGCTAGTCGCAGACCCAAAATGCATGCTTCATACTCTGCCATGTTGTTGGTACAATAGAAGTGTAGCTGAGCTGTAACAGGATAGTGACGTCCTGTTTCAGAAATGAGTAATGCTCCTATTACAACCCCTTTCGCGTTTGCGGCTCCATCAAAGAAAAGCTTCCAGCTTGGTTCCTCGGGTAATTCCAGCTCACCTGTATGCATTACTTCCTCGTCTGGAAAATACGTCCTCAAAGGCTCGTATTCTTCATCAACGGGATTCTCAGCCAAGTGGTCGGCCAAGGCTTGGGCTTTCATGACCGTCCTCGTCACATAGACGATATCAAACTCTGTGAGCAAAATTTGCCATTTTGCTAACCTCCCTGTAGGCATAGGTTTCTGGAAAATGTACTTTAATGGATCCAAACGGGAAATGAGATAAGTAGTATACGAGGACAAGTAGTGTTTCAACTTCTGAGCCACCCAAGTTAGGGCGCAACATGTCCTCTCGCGTTGAGTGTACTTGACCTCATATAATGTAAACTTCTTGCTAAGATAATAAATGACATGTTCTTTCCTTCTGGTAATGTCGTGTTGCCCCAACACGCAGCCAAACGAATTCTCCAGGACCATCAGATAAAGAATTAATGGTCTCCCCGGCTCAGGTCGAACCAACACAGGTGGATTGGACAGATACCCTTTGATCTGGTCGAAAGCCTCTTGACACTCCGCCGTCCAGTCTACCGCAACATGTTTCTTCAGCAGTCGAAATATGGGTTCACAAGTTGCCGTGAGTTGAGCGATGAACCTGCTGATATAATTTAGTCTTCCCAATAGACTCATTACCTCCGTTTTGTTCTTTGGCGGTGGCAAATCTTGGATGGATTTGATCTTGGATGGGTCCAACTCAATACCCCGTCGACTAACGATGAATCCTAACAGCTTTCCTGATGGAACCCCGAAGGCGCATTTGGCCGGGTTGAGCTTAATATCATACCTTCGAAGTCTTTGAAAGAACTTCCTTAAGTCTGCTACATGGTCTTCCTGACGCCAAGACTTTATGATCATATCATCTACGTACACTTGAATTTCTTTGTGTATCATGTCGTGAAATACAGTAGTCATTGCTCTCATGTACGTCGCCCCAACATTCTTCAATCCGAATGGCATTACCGGTAGCAGTAAGTTCCCCATGGCGTAATGAAAGCCATCTTTTTCGCATCTTCTTCGTCCATTAAGATTTGATGATATCCTGCATAGCAGTCCACAAAGGATCCGATCTCGTGCCCAGCGCAATTATCGATCAAGATGTGGATGTTGGGCAATGGAAAATTATCCTTAGGACTTGCCTTGCTGAGATTGCGGTAGTCGACACATACCCTGATTTTCCCACCCTTCTTTGGCACTAGTACCACATTGTCCAACCAATCGGGATATCGAGTGACCCGAATAACTTTTGCCTGCAGCGGATTGGTCACTTCTTCTTTGATCTTCACACTCATATCCATCTTAAACTTCCTCAGTTTTTGCTTGACCGGAGGGTATGCCGGGTCAGTGGGCAATTTGTGAACCACTTGATCGGTGCTTAATCCCGGCATATCATCATATGACAATGCAAAAACATCTTTGAACTCAATGAGGGTTTTGATTAATTCCTCCCTGATGTTTGGCTCAATGTGGATGCTGATTTTGGTTTCTCTGACATTATCTGCATCCCCCAGATTCACAGCCTCGGTGTCATGCAGATTAGGCTTGGGTTTCTCTTCAAATTGGCACAATTCTCGGTTTATTTCTTTGAAGGCTTCATCCTCGTCATATTCAGACTCATCGTCATAACAGATCTCTTGTGTAATTAAGTCGGAGTCAGATTGATTTATTAGACTAGGTTGAAGATCCGTTGTGCATGCCATATCATTAGAACCAGTAAAAAGAGAACTGTTCAAAAAGAGGAAAGAATAAAACAAAATTAAAATGAGACAAGAAAAGAGAATTTTGTTAAAAATGCGAGATAACAGGGTTCACACTCGTACAAAATAAAATGAGATTTGGATTACACCCTGGAATAATCCGAAAAACAAGAAAGAAAAATCAAAGCCTACTACCAGGAGGAAGAGGAGTAACCATCCAATTGTTGGTTTTGGCCTCAGGCCCCACAAACTGTATGTCTGCTCCGCCGGAACCCTCTCCAACTTCTATCACATGGACATAAGCAAACAGCCTTTCGAAGCTCTGATTCAAATCCCCGTCCATCCCAATCAATGGCCCGAGAATTTTCGGGACCGGTGACCCCTTGGCACTCGCTCTAATAAAGGATCTGGAGAGACGCGGAATTGGTTTGGGAAGAAACCAAACTCTCTTCTTCATTTTCCGCACTCGCTTTACATCTGCCGCAGTCGGTTTGAACCCCAATCCAAAGGTCTCTAAATTCTTGGGCAAGGATACAAGTTGAACAATCCCCTGAAGCTTAGCCCCCAGGCCTTTTCCTGGCACAAACCCATTACCCAGCATCTCTAAAACCATCATGACAGTTACAGAAGCTACCCTGGGGTGTGGAATGCTTTCACCCTCGGGAATCTTGTCTAGTGACACTGTGTCGAAAATCTGATAAACCCAGGGACCTTTGTCACTGTTGGTTTCTATGAAGGGCACAATGGCGCCTCCTATGGTGCATCTAGTGTCTTCGCCTTGCAGCACGACATCTTGTCTATCCCATTCAAACTTGACCATTTGATGCAAGGTGGATGGCACCGCTTTAGCCACGTGGATCCATGGTCGTCCCAACAGAAGGTTATAATATACTGCGACATCTAATACCTGGAACTCCATGGTAAACTGGACCGGACCGATGGTGAACTCAAGTATAATATCCCCCACGGTGGCTGTTCCACTTCCGTCAAACCCTCGGACGCAAATGCTGTTCTTGTGGATTCTACCATGGTCAATTTTCAACTGGTTCAGGGTGGATAATGGACAAATATTGGTACTCGAGCCGTTTATCCACCAATGCCCGAGTAATTGCCGAATCTTCACATTTGACAGTCAAGTAGAGAGCTTTATTATGTTCCGTGCCTTCCACTGGCAGATCATCATCAGAGAATGTTACCCTGTTCACCTCAAAAATTTTGTTGGCAATCATTTCAAGGTGGTTTACTGAAATTTCATTGGGCACATGAGCTTCATTCAGTATCTTCATCAAGGCCCAACGATGTTCATCCGAATGGATCAGTAATGATAACAACGAGATCTGGGCCGGTGTTTTCTTCAACTGTTCGACCACGGAGTAATATTGCACTTTCATCTTTTTCAAGAATTCCTCAGCTTCTTCTTCTGACACGGGTTTCTTTGTTACGGCTGGGTTGGGTCTTCTCAACTCTACTGGAGCAAAACACTGTCCTGATCGAGTTAGTCCCTGCGCCTCACAACTATCCTCATCCACTTGCTTTCCCTTGTACATTACCACTGCCTTTTCATACTTCCAAGTCACGGCCTTGCTATCAATCACTGGTAATTGGACTACCGGCTTTATAGTGACCAGTTCCCTGCAGACCCCTTTCAATACAACTACGGGTGTGGCTGATGTCCCTAATAATACCAATTTAGCAGGCTCTAGTTTCTTTGTTGCGGTGGACGGATTCTTCCCTAATATCACCACTGGCTTGACACCCTCCCCCTTCAACTGTACCCCTGGTCTCCCACCAGTCGATTCTTCTTTCGGAGCGGCCTGGATCATCATCACTGTCTGTGAGGGCTTCCTCGGCTCTCCTCCCTCATACACTAACTCGATCATGTGAGCTTCGTGGTGTGTTGGAAATGGGTTCTGGTTGATGTTGGGTGCCTCCAGCGCCTGGACCTCGATCTTGTTGGCTTCAATAAGATCTTGTATTGCCTTCCTCAACCTCCAACATTTTTCGGTATCATGCCCTAGCATTCCTGAGCAGTACTCGCAGCTTATCGATCGGTCCAAATTTGGGGGTGGGGGGTTTGGCTCTCTAGGCTCGACAGGACTCACCAAACCTAGCCGCCTCAATTTGTGGAACACGGCGGTATAGGTCTCTCCCAACTCAGTAAAAGCTCTATGTCTCTGTAGCCTGTCATTTCTAGCAGCTTGACTTCCTCGAAAGCCCGCCCCTAGAGGGTTCCTGTATGCTCTTGGTGGAGGATAGACATTTTGTAGTGGAGGGTAGGTGTTTTGTGGTGGTGCATATGTGTTTTGGGGAGCCTGCGCGCGCCATTGCGGGCAAACTAGAGACTGAGTGTATGTTTGGGCTTGGTGCACGGAGAAGTATGGTTCTTGAGGTGGATAGTAGTGTTGTGGCGAGTTGTATGGATAATTTGGCCTATGGGGTCTGGGTTGGTTGTAGTATAGTTTGGCGGACCTGAACCAACTGTCTGCCTCAACCGTGGTGACTTCTTCTTTCTTCTTCCTTCCCAGCGCACTTCCTGTGCCGCTCTAAATAGCCTGGGTCATTGCCTTGAGCGCCGAGTAATTCAGGATTTTATCAGACCTCAGCCCCTCCTCTATCATGACCCCTATCTTTACTACTTCATTGAAGGATTTTCCAACTGTCGTCACCGAGTGACCAAAGTAAGTTGGATCCAGCATTTGCAGGAAGTAGTCCACCATTTCTCCCTCTCTCATGGGAGTATCCACCCTGGCTGCCTGTTCTCTCCAGCGGAAACCAAACTCACGAAATCTTTCCCCAGGCTTCTTTCCGGTCCTCAATAAGGTGAGACAGTCAGGGACTATCTCGAGATTGTATTGAAAGTGACCTGCGAAAGCCTGCGCTAGATCATCCCAAGTGTACCATCTGCTGGGATCTTGCCTAGTATACCATTCCAATGCCGATCCACTCAAGCTTTGACCAAAATAAGCTATCAGTAGCTCATCTTTGCCGCCTGCGCCTCTCATTTTGCTGCAAAAACCCCGTAAATATGCCATAGGATCGCCATACCCTTCATATAAGTCAAACTTAGGCATCTTGAACCCAGCCGGGAGTTGGACGTCCGGGAAAGGGCATAGATCCTTGTAGGCCACGCTGACCTGGTTGCCCAATCCATGCAGGCTCCTGAAGGATTGCTCCAGGCTTTTGAACTTCCTCATTACCTCATCCTGCTCTGGCACCTTAGCCGGCTTTTCAATCTCCGCCGGGACCTCCAAGTGTGGATTATAGGTATGGGGTTCTGGTGCATTGAATGTGGGTTCAGGGGGATAGTACTGCGCATCGTGAGCCTGAAACAACGGCTCACTAGTTGATCTTTGCAGTGTGGCTGGTGTGGGTCCCATAAAGGTGGGAACATTTGGTGGTGGGAAAGGTTGATGGGGTGGTGGAGCTTGGGAATAATGGGGGCTTCTCTCCTGATAATAGCGGTGATTCGGGAGGTTTGTTGAAGGGCCAGAGTGAGGGTATTCCGGCATATGCCCTGGTGTAAGAGCAGCGGGTGGTTCAGGTCTCTTTTGTACCTTAGCCAAGGCTAACTGCATCGCATTCATCTCCAATCCCATCCTCTCTATCTTCTCCATCGCTTCTTTCAACAACTGGCTTACTGTCCTTTCTTCCTCGGTACTGTTTTCTGAAGTAGTCATGATTATTGGTACATGTCCCTTGGATCTGGTCTGATAAGGGTGTGTTGCCAGAACGCTTTAACGACTAACTGTCTGGTATTTGTGGAAAACAACAAACTTGTTAGCGTTAGAGTTTAACAGATTTGGTAATAGCACATTGGGGATGCAATGCTTCCTAAACAGTTAACCATTTCTAACATGTTTTGCTTCAACCACATGCGTCATCCCGGCTTGCTTTATTTGTGCTTTTAAAGTGTTTCGGGAACCCCCACTTTTCTCTCTATTATTCTTTTCTTTTTTTTTTCTTTTCCTTTTTTTTTCTCTTCTTTCTTTTTAGTGGCGGTCGAATCTTACGTGGATTGCCTACGTATCACGTCCCCACATGAATCAGACCGGGCGTAGTTCTGCCACAAAGTAAAGACGCAAAATTCCTTTGGAATCATTCAATTCATCACCAAAATTTGCTATTACAAACTACTTATTTTAGACACAGAACAACAATAGTACAGATTTCAAAATTCTTAACCTGACTCGATAAAAGAAAACACAAAAAAAAACAACATATGGGAAGATAACGGACCCATTAAGTCAACAAACAAGACTCGAACTAGGGATACATTAAGGATTTCAACTTAGGTGCTCGCGAGGCATCATTCGACCTTTCCGCGGGTTTTGGTGTGAGACCTATTTGTAAGCTTTTCAACTCATTCATGATCCGGTGAACATAGCCCATGACAGAGGCGAGTAGGGTATCACGAGGCATCTGCTCACATGCCAAGCATCTCCTGTAAATGTAGTGCCCAATCTCGTCAATCCTGTCTCAGATGTTGTCCCTTTCCCTGAATAAGTGCTCTATTCGCCGGTTTTTTAGTCCCAGTGCTTGAGCATTATCGGTGAGTCGATCTTGGAACCTTTCCATTTGTTTTTCCATTCTGGTCATCACATCATAACAGCGCCTTCTGTCAGCTTGGGCATTTCGGGCTTGTTTGAAGATCCGCTCCTGAAGTGTGGAGTTCGTTTTCCTTAATAGCCCGATGCTCATTTCAGAATCCCTTATGACTTGTTGCAGATGCTTCCTCTGGGCCATTGTACCTTTTGCCCATCTGACCCTCATTCTTGCTATACAAGCTTCAGATCTCTCCAAGTCCTCTCGACTTTTGCTGACCTGACTCCTAAGCTCTGCTATCAACCTCTCATTGGACCGATTTTTCTGTTGGTCACCGACATTCTTTCTATCTTGGCGGATTCGGGCTCTCAGGGCCTTGTTTTCTTGGGCCAACTTATTCTTTTCCCCTTTGTCGGCAGCAACTTGCACATCATTTTCAAATTCCAGGTCCCTAATCTGTTGCTTTAGCTTGCCTATTTCTACACTGTAGTTTTCTTCTTTTGCAAGCCAGCCCCATTGTTCTTGCGATGACTCAACAAAATCTTGGAGGTGAGGTCTTTTGGTTGGCCGTTCTGGTTCGTCTCTCGCAGTGCTCTTCTTTCTATGCCAAGCGAGATAGGCAGGTGAGACTTCACCTCTGGATAGGTCACACACTCGAGTATTCGCCGGCAAATACTGGCATTCGCTCCATATATAACGAACTATCTTTTCATGAAATTGGCCGTCGTTGCTGACCTCGACTGCATAAATACTGAGATCTTCGTCTGGGTGTACCACCTGACATCTTCCCAATTGTCTCATCACCTGGTAAGGAGCATAAGGCTGAACACCTCTGAGTCCCATTAAGAGGAAGTAAGGACCAGTGGCGGGCATATACACAATTTCTTCAACAGGAAGCCAACCCAATGTCCAATCTATTTGTACTACGGTGATGGAACGGAGATAGGATACCCAGATTTCAAACCCGTCCGGTAATCTGAGCCCTGAAACCTTCAGATTATATCCTTCGATACAGCCTTTGTTCGTAGATATATAGCGCATACACTGAGGATGATGACATAAGTGCTCGATCATCCACATCTGCAATAACAAATTGCACCCTTCGAAGAAATTTGCCCCGGCTTTACAGGCTGTGAGAGCTCGGTATATCTCGGACACTATCATAGGAGCAAGCATGCTTTTGTCGTTGGTAATCAGGACCTTGACGATTCCAGCCACCTTCAAATCGATATTTCTATCTTTCCGGGGAAACACCACAATGACCAAGAATGCTACCATGAAAGTGAACCGCCTATGTTCATCCCACTTTGTCCGATTCCCTCTGTTGCAAACACCGCTTTCCGGATCATCGAACCCTCCTATATGCCCATACCTCTGGTATGTGAATTGCAAGGTAGAAAAACCCCTATCCAATTCAGCGTACGGGACTCCCTTGCTTATTTTCAGTAGATCCATGAATTTGTGCGAATTTACGGCTCTCGGAGCGATCAGATATTTGTGCCTTAACCCTTCAGTAACGTCCATGTAGCCTGCTACCTCTTCTAAGGTTGGGGTGAGTTCAAAATCCGAGAAGTGGAATACATTGTGGGCCGGGTCCCAAAATGTAACCAAAGCCTTTATGATGTCGCATCTGGGCCTAACATTCAACAAACTGGTCAGACCTCTCAGATGCAGTTTGATCTTGTCTTGCTCTGACTTTTCCAAATCCTCCCAACACAAGCGCAACACCAAAGGGATCTTGCTCCTAACTGTTACCGGCAAACTTGGACCTGTGCTCATTCTGCATGTTTATTAGGGTGATTAGGCAAAAATCCAGACTCATTTGACTCAAAGACAAAATTGACACACTTTTCTTTTCCCCTTTTTTTCAAAAATAAAATCCGGTTTTGCGAATACGGCCTTTCAACACCTCGAAGACGAAGATTTTAAGGCTGTGTTGGCTAACCAGTGAAAACCTTGAAAAATGACCATATGCAGTTGTTCTTGCAAAAACAGCCTTCCGGCGCCCTTTTAGGGACATTCAGCTATTTCTAAAAAGAATGGCATCACCCTAACTATTTTCAAATAAAAGTAAATTTTTTGTTCTTTTGGATTATTTTTGCAAAAAGAAAGTTGGACCCGATGGAGGTTGCCTATGTATCTCACACCCTGCGAGAATCAAACTGGCGTAGTTCGGGCGGAGACTATAAACCAAATTTTGGAAACATGACAAACAATGACCATCCTATTTTCCAAACCAAAATAAAAGACTCTTTTTCTATATTTTGTTTTGCTTTTTGAGTGAAACAAACTATATATAAAAAAACAGAACGTTTTTTTTTCATTTTCCAAAATTTCGGCAAAATTTCGACAGTATTTGGGCATGGTTTTTCTAAAATAGGCAATTAACTCTCTATACTATTACCTCACTCTTTTTTTCTTCTCACAATTTTCCAACACTCCAGATCTTTTGAAACCGGTCAGCATGCAAGTCTGAAGCAAATAAATGCATAACGCAAACAAGATGTAGCAGGATGGTCTTTTCATTTCAGGTCGCTAGTCCTAGACGGACTCAACCCCTGTGTTGAGTCCCCTAAGTCAAATGCACATGATGAAAATAAGTGTTCCTACTAGGGATCCGGCATGAGGCTTCGTTATACTAAGTTTTAAAACCTAGGTGTTTGTTCTAGACCTGGCTTACCCGAGCGGACAACTCGAGCCGAGGATGGGAGCTGTGTACCGGTAACCAAAGGGCCATCCGGTTTTGCAACTCCTCCGAATCCTCGTTCTATTTTTGGTATATGACACTAACAGAAAGAAGTCACGACCAGCGTGCACTCCTCAAGAGAGAGACGAGAGGGGTTTCGACACAGTTTATATATACAGTCCAAGTAATATCAAAGCGGTAAGAACAACATTTAGCACATTGAGCCCAAACACGTAACAAAATCAGACAAAACCAAATATAGCAATTTATCTAAGCTCTAATTTCTAACCCTGAACCAGTGGTTCTGGGTTTAGATTTTTTCCCCAGCAGAGTCGCCACAGCTGTCACACCTCCTTTTTCCACCCCCGCGAGGGGCGAAGGAGTTTCTCCAATTAAAGGACAATCGAAACGGGATTTGTTTATTTGTTTCAGAGTCGCCACCTGGGAGATTTAGGGTGTCCCAAGTCACCAATTTAATCCCGAATCGAGGAAAAGAATGACTCTGTATTACAGTCCGCGAACCAAAAATCCGGATAAGGAATTCTGTTAACCCGGGAGAAGGTGTTAGGCATTCCCGAGTTCCGTGGTTCTAGCACGGTCGCTCAACTGTTATATTCGGCTTGATTATCTGATTTTTAAACAAATATGAACTTATGTGCAAGCTTTATCTTTTTACCGCTTTCATTATTATTATTGTTATTATTTTTTACAGGGAATTTCAACGTTGTGAAAATGTATCTCGAACCGCGTCACAATCAATGTACCCGTGGTCGTCGACACACTTTGACTCCGTTAAGATTTTGATTTGGGTCACATAAATGTGAACCCGAGTTTAAGAAAATTAAATTATTAAAGGCGCACCTAGAGCGACTAGCATATCATTTACTTTGGGTAAGGCCGTGAAATTTTACTAAACGGTCCATCCCGCAGTCTAAGCATTTTTTAAAGCAAATATTTACTAAGGGCCCTGCAATTTTTGTATTTTTATACGACGAGGCTCGTCTCATTCTTATATATATATATATATTTAAGAAATTTGCAACGTCATGGACACGCATCTCAAACCACGTCACAATCAATGTACCCGTGATTAGAGGCACATTCCGACTTCGCTGAGATTTTGGATTTGGGTCACATAAATGCGCACCCGAATTTAAGAAAGTAAGATTAATTAAGATGCGTCCCAAAGAACTAGCGTGTTGTTATTTTGGGGTAAGGCCGTGGAGTTCGCTAAGCGGCCTATCCCGAGTTCTAAGTACTTAACACATATATTTTTTGTGAGGGCCCCGCAGTGTGTGCGTTTTATCTGGCGAGGCTCGTCTCATTTTTATTTAAAAGGTCGTCCTATAATGGCTATGTTTTTGATTGAGTTTGTCTCTAATAATGAAAGAAGAAGAACGGTTCAACTCTATTTACATGCGCACAAGTTAGTTATAGTGGGGTTCCTAATATGATTTGCAAAATCCGAACATGAACGCGTATATGGGTAGTTGTTTAGATATTACGGGCCCAGGCCCAATGTGCATAACGTTAAGCTCGGCCTGGGCCACCCTTATTCCAGTTGGGCCTATTCAACTTATTTGATATATGTTTAACATTTATAAACAAGGGGGAAGGCTAACATGCAATTACATCTTACCTTAATCAAACCATATTCTTACCAACTAAAAAAAACTGCCATTTGTTTAAGGAGGTAACTATTGGACACCTAACATGCTTCTTGACAACAATGATGAACTTAACAGAACATGGCTACTGCAACATTGATCCCTTTTTATTATAAGCAAAAACATAGAGTTTTCCAACTAAATGATATGTGTAAAAGTGTAGTTACACCATAACTGATTTCATGGTTCTAGGAGAGGAAGTACACTATCATACATACAACTAATGCTCAGTATATTTCTAAAATGAATTCAAAATAACTTCAACTCTTTGTATTCATGCTTCAAATTTCAGTCTACATTAACCAATGTATCCGTTGTGTACCTGGTATAGGAAAGCAAAAGAAGAAGAGGAATGATCAGCAGAGCAGTATGCAACAACACAGCAGCAGCAGAAAACAACAACACACTCAGTCGAACAGCCCCAAACCAGTAACAGTAAAAGAGACAGCCCAAAAAAACAGACCAAAGCTCAGCAGCAATTTAAGAGAAAACCCGGCAGCAATTTCAGAAAACCAAACAAACCCAGCAGGAAGACCCAATAATAACCAATAAGAGGAACAAACAACAGGTTTAAACCAAGCAGAGGACTAGTGAACTTTCAGTCCAAACAGAAAACCAAGACACTCAGCTGAAACAATACTTAACAAGTGAAGAAACCAGGAAAGCTAAACTGAAATCCAATAGTGTCCCAACAAATACAGACTAAGCAGAGAAGGGAAACAAATGCAGAAAAAGTAGACTTCTGATTGTTGTGTTCAGAAATCCAGCCCTCTCTTAACTCTCTATTAAACTAAAATTAGGCTAGCCTATTGAAAGTCCAGCCTTGTTTTGCTTTTTATTTTTATCTCTCAACACTCAAAAACTGTTCAGCCTTAACTTTCTTATTTCTAAACCCCTTCAACTCTGATCTCTCTCCCAAACTGTTTTGCCCTCACTTCTGCCCAGCCTATAAATTTAACTGTTCAGCCCTAATTTCTGATGTCCAACCCTTTTCTCTACCCTAAAAGAGCCTATTTATAGGCAAAATATAGGCAGACCCCAGGCTGCCTCGTTCCCCCCAGCCCTCAACTCTGCCCATACCCCTTTATTTCCCATTAACATGTGTTTTGTGCCCCAAATGGTATGGGCAACTGACAATCTTCAATTATACCCATGCTATCAAGTTTTGTTCCCCACTATTGTATTAGTTTAATCATATTTCAGTACCCTACTGTCAGCCCACTTAAACTGACCATTTATGATCTTTTCACACCCCCAAACTACCCCTGTTAGCCCCTGGTTATTACTGTTTTACCCTACTTCAGCAGAAGGAAATTTTGAACTTCTGAAAGTTCAAATTCAAGCTGCCCTAAACTGAGTTCTAACCATTTCCCACGTGCACTTCAATCATAAACCAAACCCAGCTAAATTCAAATAATCAACTACATCATAATGATTTGATCAAACATGTGAGGCTTATTAGAATCAGAATATTTGAACATTCAGTCATGTACCACTAATCGACGACGTTTATCCAATCGACTATACTAATTATAACATAGAACAATCAGTCAATTAAACAAATAATACGAACAGGGTCCCAAATGGCTTCAGATAACTTTGCACAAAACAGAGGAACAACATAAATGGAACATTCGACGACACTGATCAAATCAAGCATGTATATCACCATACGTATTCAACCATAAACAGAATAACAATCGACCAAATAAAAGGTCTTACGAAGATGGAGAACAATTGAAAGAAAATATCAGAAATACCAAACAAACTAAATAAACATGTTATCAAATTCAAACAACACTCAAACAAAAATAGAAAAGAAAATGGAAAACTCATTGTGGAAGCTCAACAACAAACGACCCAGGTCTGAACTGGATTTGCCCATTTTGAGGTCGAACAGACTTTAATCGAGGTGTTCTCAACCGAGAACACTTCGATTAAGGTCTATTAGACCCCAACCCTCTGTTAAAACTGGCCGGATTCCCAAAGTTCTTGCGTTCTAGGGTTCGAATAGTCCGATTTGGGGCTTGAAACTTTGTGGGTAGATTCAGACCAAACCAAGCTTGGTTTGGTCACGAGTGAGGCCAGGGTAGTGACTGGTGTGAAATTGGGGTGGGTTGGTGTAGATCAGGGTTAGGCTCGAATCTTCAAACTAAGATTCGAGACGATGGGGGATGATTCGAGGTAAGGGGGTAACAGATCCGTGTTCAGGGTGGTTGGGTACATCAGGGGTGTTACTTTGGTGGTCACCGACATCGTTGCCGCCGGGTTTACAATGAGAGTATATGGGGGCGGCTAGGGTTTGGAATGAGGGGTTTGTGTTTGGGACGATGGTGCACAGTGCGTGAAGGGAGGGGGGGTTGGTTTGAGGGCGTGGGGTGTGATGAAAGGCTTATATACGGAACGTGGAAATTGATTTGAGCCGTAAGATCAAATGATCTCAACGGCTTGGATTAACTAGTGAGGGACATGACGGGGTCGTTTGGTGTAGAAACGGGGTCGTTTGGTTTTGATGAGGGGCTGGGTCGACCCAGGTAAACAGGTCGGGTTACGGGCGTGAGCGTGGACCGTTGGATGAGTATGGATGAATGGCTCAGATCAAACGCCCTAAATGGCGTCGTTTGGGGGTGTGCCATGAAAGACTGGTTTTGGACTGGGTCGTGGTGTTGGTTTGGGCCTGATTTTAGTTGAATTTTTTGGCCCAAATCCGATACTTTCCCTCTTATAATTAAACAAAAATTCCTAAAAACCAAAATTAAACTACAAAAACATTAATTAACACCTAACAACAGTTATCACACGAATTAAAACATTTAATAAAATTACCATGACAACAAAAGAGAATAAAATGCCTATTTTTTGTGATTTTCGCTTTTACAAACCAAATAATGGTTAATTAATTCCCAAATGTACCATTTTTCCTAAATGCATGCAACATGTATTTTTTTATTTTTTAACTATAGCAAGGCGAGCATTTACAAAAAAACAATTATCAAAATGTCACACAAATCCTCAAAATTGTACCCGAAGGTAACTTGTTTTATTTCTTTTCCGATTTCTTTTGGAGTAGTTTCCGTGAAGAAAAAATCACGTGCTCACAACTGTGATGCATAAGGGGAAGGAGGTTGTGGAAGAAGTATGCGAGGCACAGGGATTAACCCGTTCAGGAAGGTGTTTTGCTCCCGCAGACTTGAGAAGGGCCAATCCTGTAACAATAAAGAAGCAAGTGACGGAGGAAGAAGCAGAGGAGTTTTTGAAGAAGATGAAGGCACAGGGCTTTTCCATTGTAGAGCAGTTGAGGAAGACCCCGGCCCAGATTTCGTTGCTATCCTTGTTGATCCATTCAAGCGATCATTGTCGGGCATTAATGAAGATTCTGAACGAAGCCCATGTCCCGGACAAGCTCTCAGTGAACCATTTGGAGAAAATAGCGCACAAAATCTTCGAGGTAAACCGAGTGACATTCTCTGACGATGATTTGCCGGTAGAGGGTACAGAACACAACAGAGCACTCTACCTGACGGTGAAATACGAAGACTCGGTGGTCACTCGAGTACTGATTGATAATGGGTCCAGTGCCAATATCTGTCCTTTAGCCACTCTGAACAAACTGAAGGTGGATGATGATAGGATTCACAAGAACAACATCTGCGTCCGAGGTTTTGATGGGGGCGGTACTGACACAGTGGGTGATATCATACTGGAATTAACCATTGGTCCGGTCGAGTTCACCATAGAATTTCAAGTGATAGATGTGGCAGTGTCGTATAATCTTCTATTGGGACGACCCTGGATCCACGCAGCCAAATCAGTGCCTTCTACACTGCATCAGATGGTCAAATTTGAATGGGATAGACAAGAGATTGTGGTACATGGGGATGCCGGTGCACATGCCGTTAGTGATGCCATTGTGCCCTTCATAGAAACCGACGATAACAAGGTCCCATGGGTTTATCAGGTTTTTGACGCAGTCTGAGTAGACAAAATTCCTGAGGGTGGGGGCCTTCCACTTCCCAGAATTGCGGTTGCGACCTTCATGATAGCCTAGGAAATGTTAAACAGCGGATTTGTATCAGGGAAAGGTTTGGGGGTTGATCTACAGGGTATTGACTAGCCAGTTTCCTTGCCCAAGAATCTGGATACTTCTGGGTTGGGATTCAAGCCTACAACAGCGGATGTAAAGCGGGCCCGCAAGTTGAAGAAAAGAATCTGGGTCCTCCCTAAGCCAATCCCGCGCCTATCCAGATCATTTGTCGGAGCAGGTATTAGAGAGTTGTCGGTCCCGAAGGTTCTCGGACCACTGATCGGGCCAGATGGAGATTTGAATGAAGGCTTTGAAAGGCTGTTCGACGATGTCAACATGATAGAAGCTGGAGAAGGTTCCAGTAAGGCAGACATACAATTTGCGGGGCCTAGGGCCAATGTCAACAATTAGACAGCTACTCCTCTTCCTACTCGGAGGGAGTCCTGGTAGTTGGCTCTGATTTTCCTTCTTGTTTTCTGGATTATTCCAGGGTTGTAATCCAGATTCCTTTTTATTTTTATTGCGTTCATCAAAGTGTGAAACCTTGTTATCCCATAATTTAATAAAATAAAAAGTTTCTTCTTCATTCCTTATTTATTTTTTCTTTTTAATTTTGTTTTCTTCTTTTTCTTAATAGTTCTCTTTATACTGGTCTTAATGACATGGCATACACAAAGAATATTCAACCTAGTCTAAAAGATCAATTTGATTCTGAACTAATTGTACAAGAGGTCGATTATGATGACGAATCAGAATACGATGAGGATGAAGCCTTTGAAGAGATAAACAGAGAATTAAGCCAGTTCGAAGAAAAACCCAAGCCCAACTTAAATGACACAGAAGCCATCAATTTAGGGGATGCAGACGATATCAAGGAAACTAAAATAAGCATCCACATTGAACCAAATATCAGGGAAGAACTAGTCAAAGCACTCATTGAATTCAAAGACATTTTTGCATGGTCGTACGATGACATGCCGAGATTAAGCACTGATTTAGTGGTTCATAAATTGCCCACTGACCCGGCATGCCCTCCCGTCAAGCAGAAATTGAGGAAGTTCAAAACAGACATGAGTGTGAAGAATAAAGAAGAAGTAACCAAGCAACTACAAGCAAAGGTTATTCGGGTCACTCGATATCCTGATTGGTTGGCTAATGTGGTGCCAGTGCCGAAGAAAGATGGGAAGATCAGGGTGTACGTCGATTACCGCAATCTGAATAGGGCAAGCCCAAAAGATAGCTTTCCATTACCCAACATCCATATCTTGATCGATAATTGTGCCGGACGTGAGATCAGATCTTTTATAGATTGCTATGCTGGGTATCATCAGATTCTGATGGATGAAGAAGATGCGGAAAAGACGACATTCATTACGCCATAGGGGAGTTATTGCTACCGGGTAATGCCATTTGGTTTGAAGAATGCTGGGGAAACGTACATGAGAGCAATGACTATTGTGTTTCATGACATGATACACAAAGAGATTGAGGTGTACATGGACAATGTGGTCATAAAATCCAAGCATCAGAAAGACCACGTAGCAGACCTAAGGAAGTTTTTCCAAAGACTTCGAAGGTACGATATTAAGCTCAACCCGGCCAAATGTGCATTTGGAGTTCCATCTGGAAAGCTGTTGGGATTCATCGTCAGTCGGCGAGGTATTGAACTGGACCCGTTAAAGATCAAATTTATCTAAGATTTTCCACCGCCGAAGAACTAGACAGAAGTAATGAGTCTGTTGGGAAGGTTGAATTATATCAGCAGATTTATTGCTCAACTCACAGCAACTTGTGAACCCATTTTTTGGCTACTGAAGAAAGATGCTGCGATAGAATGGACGGCAGAATGTCAGGAGGCATTTGACCAGATCAAAGGATATTTATCAAATCCACCTGTGTTGGTTCCCCATGAGCCGGGGAGACCGTTAATTCTTTATCAAACAGTCCTGGAGAATTCGTTTGGTTGCGTATTAGGACAACACGACATTACAGGAAGGAAGGAGCAAGCCATCTATTATCTCAGCAAGAAGTTTACAGTATATGAGGTTAAGTACACTCAACTCGAGAAGACATGTTGCGCCCTAACTTGGGTAGCCCAGAAATTGAAGCATTATTTGTCCTCATATACTACTTATCTCATTTCCCGCTTGGATCCACTAAAGTATATTTTCCAGAAGCCTATGCCCACAGGGAGGTTAGCGAAATGGCAAATATTACTTACGGAGTTCGACATCGTCTATGTGCCGAGGACGACCATGAAAGCCCAAGCACTGGCCGATCACTTGGCTGAGAATCCTGTTGATGAAGAATACGAGTCGTTGAGGACGTATTTTCCTGATGAAGAAGTGATGCATATAGATGAGTTGGAATTACCTGAGAAACCAGGTTGGAAGCTTTTTTTTGATGGAGCCGCAAATGTGAAGGGAGTTGGAATAGGAGCGGTACTTATTTCTGAAACAGGACGTCATTATCCTGTTACGACTCAGCTGCGTTTCTATTGTACCAACAACATGGCTGAGTATGGAGCATGCATTTTGGGTCTACGACTAGCTGCAAACATGGATGTCCAGGACGTCTTGGTCTTGGGAGACTCGGACCTCCTGGTGCATCAGATTCAGGGTGAATGGGAAACACAGGATTTAAAGCTCATACCATATCGACAATGTTTGCACGATTTGAGCAAGCGATTCCGATCAGTGGAGTTCAGACATATCCCAAGAGTTCAAAATGAGGTTGCCGATGCTTTGGCCACTTTAGCATCGATGTTGCACCACCTAGACAAAATTCATGTTGATCCATTGCATATCCAGGTTCGTGATCAGCATGCTTATTGCAACATGATAGAGGAAGAAATGGATGGGGAGCCATGGTTTTATGATGTCAAGGAGTACCTCAGGATGGGGATATACCCGGAGCAGGCCACCGGAGATCAAAAGAGAGCCATTCAGCAATTGGCAAGTGGATTCTTCCTCAGTAGAGGAGTGTTGTACAAAAGAACCCCAGATTTGGGATTGCTGAGATGTATAGATGTCAGTCAAGCCACAACAGTTATGATAGAGGTACATGCTGGAGTTTGTGGGCCAGATATGAGCGGATATGTATTGGTGAAGAAGATTCTTCGAGCAAGGTACTATTGGCTCACTATGGAGCGTGATTGTATCAATTTCATGCAGAAATGCCATCAGTGTCAGATACACGGAGATTTGATTCATTCTCCGCCGACAGAATTGCATACAATGTCAGCACCATGGCCATTTGTTGCGTGGGGTATGGATGTCATTGGACCTATTGATCCGGCAGCTACTAATGGTCATAGGTTTATTCTGGTGACCATCGACTATTTCACTAAGTGGGTTGAAGCTAAAACTTTCAAGTCGGTAACCAAGAAGGTAGTGGTAGATTTTGTTAATTCCCATATCATCTGTAGATTTGGGGTCCCGAAAGTGATCATCACAGACAATGGTGCTAATCTTAACAGTGGTTTGATGAATGAAGTATGTCAGTAGTTCAAGATTACACACCGCAATTCCACCCCATATCGTCCCAAGGCGAATGGAGCAGTTGAAGCGGTCAACAAAAACATAAAGAAGATACTTCGGAAAATGGTAGAAGGTTCGAGGCAATGGCATGAAAAATTACCATTTGCATTATTGGGTTATCGCACTACTGTCCGAAATTCGGTAGGGGCAACTCCTTATTTGTTGGTATACGGAATTGAAGTAGTAATACCGGCGGAAGTTGAAATTCCATCCCTTCGGATTGTCGCTGAAGCTGGGATTGATGATGACGAGTGGGTCAAAACCCGTTTGGAGAAGTTGAACTTGATTGATCAAAATAGATTGGCCACTGTGTTTCATGACTAGTTATATCAAAAGAGAATGGCAAGAGCCTACAACAAGAAGGTGCGTCCCAGGAAATTTGAAGGTGGGCAGCAAGTATTGAAACGAATCCTGCCGCATCAGGCCGAAGCAAAAGGCAAGTTCGCCCCGAATTGGCAAGGACCATTCATCATAACCAGAGTGTTATCCAATGGTGCTTTATGTTTAATAGATGTCGAAGGGAAATGTGTCGACATGGCTATCAATTCTGACGCAGTTAAGAGATATTATGTATGACTTCTTTTAATTGTAATTGTTGTTTGTTTGTACTTGGCATTTATCGGAGAATGAAATGAAGGAGGCAATTCTTTCTTCTATCCAAACACTTTGACCTTTGCTTCCCCTTTTGAGCCTTAGTTATTCTTTCATATCCCTCTTTTTGAATCAATAATTAAAATGAAAGAAAAAGAGAAGAGAAAATAATGACCATAAAAACCAAAGAAAGTCACAAGAAAAATAAAGGAATTGGGAACTACGTTTGACCTGATTCCTCAAAGAAGGATACGTAGGCGCCTCACTGCTCGGTCATAGTATAATATAGTGTAGCATAGTTTAACATCGTGTGTATTAGTGTAACATAGTGTAACATAGTGTAACAAAAAAATAAAAATCCCCAAGCAAGAAAAACTGGGGCAGAAGTTTGTGTTTGTAATTTTGAAAAGAAAGTTTGATTCCAAGAGTTGTACTATTTTACCCATCACGAAAACCCATATTGATGTCCAAAAAAAAGACCTCCCGATCAGTATTCGAGAGGTGCCAAGTCATGCAAACGGAAGTCGGGGATAACACCCCGATTCCTAGCAGAGAAAAGGATCATGAACTGGAAATGAATTGATAGCCGAAAAGAATCCCCAGCAAAGAGAGTCATAGCGACATCACTCCAATCCCCAGCTGAAAAATAAAATAAAATGAGAGAGTCTTATCGGTGAAAACCTTCACAGGCACCATAAGGCGACGGGATTTGAGAGAAATGAGAGAGTCTTATTAGTAAAAACCCCTCGAAAGGCACTATGAGGCGACAAGGCAAGATTGACGGAAAGGGTTCGCATTTGGCAAAGAGTCGAGTGTTTGTTTATCCCCAGCAAGATGAGGCCGTCCGAAATATTGATTTATATGAATAGACTGGGTTGATTAGTTCGGAATGCCCGACATGATCGTTGGGATCAATTATATCATGCAGATAAGTTCTTTTCTTTTTTTTCCCCAGCATTTGTTCAGAAAGACTTCTTCTTTTTCTATTTTTTGAAATCATCACTTTTTCATTTCTTGGTTTAAAGACTTTACCTCCCTAGCAGTTTGTTTTTGAAAAGGATTTTCAGAGCTTATTACCAGTTTCCAAGATGGTGCAAAAGCAAAATGTGGATAGGACATGCCAAAGATAATGCAATGGAACGAGAAAGACGTTCATTTCAAGACCAAAGAATGGATTGGTCTAGGATTCCAAGGGAAGTTGGAGAAAAACAGAAAAAACAACAGTGGAAAGGTTATGGATCAAAATCTAAGAGGATCCCCACTAGATTTGCGAGATGCAGGAACAACTCTGACAGATTATCGACCAAGTTCCGCGATGGTCAGACAACACAGAGCGGGGAGGGAAGGAAAAAGAAAAACCATTCCCAGCAGGAATATCATCCCCATCGAATAATATCATCCCCAACAAGGTTTTGTAATAAAATGCAAAGCAGGGAAAGGGAGAAGGGAAAACCATCCCCGGCAGGAGTGGCACGGCCACTCACCACGTTTTAAACTAACAATTTTTTCTTTAATTTGAAGCAGGTAAATGAAATGTTATTGACAGCGGGAAGACATGGCCACAAAGAATATTATCAAACTGGGGCAGAAAATTTTCTCTCATTATGAAAATTTTCTTGAAATCAGATAGCCACTTAGGGAAGAGGGAAGATAACACGAGTTTTAAAGGAAGTGAAATCCCCAGTAGTATACGAGAGAAAGTGATACAAGTTTTAAAGAAAGCAATCTTGGAAGAAGCAAGATAACCCAAGTTTCAAGGGTAGGGGTCTTTGAATCAGTATCATCCCCACCATTGTTAAAGGGAGGAAAGTAACTAGTCTTAAAGAAGGAAGATAATTCCCCAGCAGTGTTATCCCCGGTAGGTTTCAGAGAAGTGAAAACACCAGTTTGAGGAAAGTAGTTCCAAGTGGAAGGAAGGCACCAACTTTAAAGGAAATAGTCTGTGAAGAAGGAAAATAACATAGTTGTGAATAAAACACTAGCGTTGTCCCCAACAATTTTCGGAGGAATAAGACACCAGTTTTGAGGGAAGTAGTTGAAAAAGATGATTCAAGTTGAGAAGTCAGGAGCCCACCTGGAGAATGGAGGTGTTACATGTTTAAGAAGCTGTTGAAGTTAGGAGCCCGCCTAGAGAATGAAGGCTGAATTATTTTCAAAGTTGCTGTTGAAGTCAGGAGACCGCCTGGAGAATGGAGGTGTTAAAATTTTTAAGAAATTGTTGAAGTCAGGAGCCCGCCTGTAGAATGGAGGTGTTATGTTTTAAGAAATAGTTGAAGTCAGGAGCCCGCCTGGAGAATGAATGTGTTATATTTTGAAAAGTTGCTGAAGTCAGGAGCCCGCCTGGAGAATGGAAGTGTTACATTTTAAGAAATTGTTGAAGTCAGGAGCCTGCCTGGAGAATAGAGGTGTTGTATTTTAAGGAATTGTTGAAGTCAGGAGCTCGCCTGGAGAATAGAGGCTGAAATTTTAAGAAGTTGCTGAAGTCAGGAGCCTGCCTGGAGAATGGAGGCTGATTTATTTTTCAAAGAAGTTGCTGAAGTCAGGAGCCCGCTCGGAGAATGGAGGCTGATTTATTTTCAAAGTTGTTGATGAAGTCAGGAGCCCGCCTGGAGAATGGAGGTGTTAAAATTTTTAAGAAGTTGTTAAAGTCAGGAGCCCGCCTGGAGAATGGAGGTGTTATATTTTAAGAAGTAATTGGAATTGAAGTCAGTAAAGTGGAGGAATACAACAAAAAATCCCCAACGGGAAACAACAAAAATCCCCAGCAGAGGAGGGAAGTTCAAGATTCGAAGGAAAAATAATGCGAAGCTCGCCAGAAGGAAATAAACAGTTCGAGATCAGCGATCAAGGGAGAATACAAGTCAAATTAGAAGTAAAGAAATACCAGAGGAAACACAAGGCAACAAGGCAGCAACAATCACATGACCAAGCTCGAGAATAAATCTTTGTAATTCATAGATCATAGCTTAATATAACTTCTTTATCTTTCGTCAAGGTGTAATAAGGAGGTTAGTAAGCGGTAACATCAGCAACAACAACAGTAACAGCAAAAGGCAGTCCCAGGGTAGTCCCAGCTACCCAAAACTTCCCGAACTACATTGACCTGATTCCTTTATAGCCAAGGATATGTAGGAAACCTTTGAAGCAGAGGTTCGGTCAAATCTTTCAAAAAATGCTTCCCACGGAGTATTCAAACAGGCAAAAATCGCTCGTATCCGCTCACTTTATCTTTGCACTAAAACTCTTCGTATTTCCGGACAAAGAGGGGAAGCTGTGAGCACGTGATTTTTGCCTCATACGAATTACTCCAAAATAATTCCCAAAATTAGGTCTTTTCTTTAATTATGTAGTATTTTTAGGAAATGTTTTGCGATTTTCCTGTTTATTTGCATAGATTTGTGTGCATGTTTAATTTTATTAATGCATTAAAAAAATAAAAAAATATATATATAGCATTTGAATTTAGGATTGGATTTTTATATTTTTGGAATTAATTAATAATTAGGCGTTTTACAAAAATGAAAATTCAAAAATAAAATAAAATAATAATAATAACATATTTTTGTAATTTTATTTAATATTGTGTGATTCTCTTTTAATTTGTCATTTATTTATTTGTGATAATTATTAGTTAGAGTTAATTAGTATTTTTAAGTTAATTTGGTGTTTTATAATTTAATTTAAGATTTTGAGTTTTAATTTTTGAGAGGAATAGAAAAGAAAAGGAGTTAATAAAAAAGGAAATCAAATTTGGGTCAGAAGATACTCAAGCCCAAACGAAATCCGTCCAAACCCACGCCAAACCAGCCCAGACCCGTCTACCATACCTGGTCCACCCCTACCAGAACCAAACGACATCGTTTGGACACGTTTCAATCTGGACCGTTGATCTCAGCCGATCAAACGGTCCCAAAGCTTTGGCCAGACCCGACCCCGACCCGCTTACCCTGAACCACACCCGCCCCAGCACTACCCCAAAATGACACCGTCTCCAAGTGATGAACTAATCCAAGCCATTGATCGTGCATGATCCAACGACTAGGATTAGACCATCCCTTCCGTATATAAACTTAACCCCTCTCCTCACACCCCCTAAGCCATACCCTGTTCATCGTCTCTTTCAGAGACGGATCCCAAAGCTTTGACCAAACCCTAGCCGCCCTGAAACCACTCCGTTTGAAAGCTGGCAGCAACAACGCCGGTGACCACCAAAATAACACCCCTGAACCTCCTAACCACCCCCAATCCAAATCCAGTACCCATTTGTTTCGAATTATCCTCAAACTTCTCGAATCTTCATTTGAAGATTCGAGCAAAGCCTAAACCTACCCCAATCCGCCTTAAACTCACACCAAGGCACCCCTTAACCACCCTCGTTACGGATCTGTTGGTTGCTTACCTCGAATCAACCTCCAACTTCTCAAATCTTCAATCGAAGATTCGAGCAGGACTTAGATCTACCCAAACCATTCCCAAACTCATACCAAACATATCCTTGACCTCCCTCGTCACTAAACCACCGTGGGTTTGGTTCGAATCTGACCAGAACCGTTCGAACCCCAAATCAAACCCCCAAGAACCCTAACAAGCCAGAGGGTGAAATCTGTTCCAACTAAAGGAGGGTTTGTGCTCTAACCGACTTTAGTCGAAGTGTTCTCAGTTGAGAACACTCGATTAAGGTCAGTTCGACCTCAAAAAGTTCGAGTTTGAGTTCGATTCGGGGTTGTCCAGGTCCCGAATTTCTTGAGGTATTTTCCATTTCCTATTTGTCCCAGTTTGTGTTTGCTTATTATGTTTATTTATTTAGTTTAGTTTTATTGGTTTTTCAATTTCTTTTGTCGATTGTCCAGTTCTTCTCCCTCAGACCTTTTATTTCGTCAAATTTCTTCGTCGCCGTAGTAAATAGGAGAGAAAATCGATTCGAATAAGTTCGTCGATTAGTTTAGCTTTATTATAAATCCATGTTCTTGTCATTGTTACTTGAATGGCATGATTATCTATTTCTGAGTAATTGCTGTCAATTGTTATAGGCAATCGTTTAATCAGTTATCATCGATTAAGTCAAGTTTTATCAGTAGTTTCGTAAAATGATTTAAGGTTGAATGTTGTGTGTGCTTGATCTGTGGACATTTAGCTTCAGGGCATTGTCAATAGGCTGACAATGGACCTGCATTCATGTTCATTTTGGTTCAGTTTCGATTTCAGTTTTTATGATTCTATTGAGGTTTGTTTTATGATAGTTTGATTTTGATTTAAATTTAGTTCGTTGTTGTTTCAATGGGAACTCCACCTTAATCATTTAGTTTGTTAGGAGAATTGGTTATAGGTGTTAATCAAATTAGTTTTAGATAATTGCTAGTTGAGCAGATTTTAGAATTAAAAGTTTTAATATAGTTGAATAATTGTATTAGGGGCAGTAATATTAAGGGGTTTCAGGGGTGATTTGGGAATGAAACAGTTATGATAATATTTTAATGTTAGTGTTTTGTTAGTGAGATATTAGTGTCTTTAAATTAATATGTAATGGGGAACAAAAGGGAATGGGGGGCTGAAAATAAGGAAAAGTTTTTCCTTAGTGGATTTTAAGTGGAAAATTTCAGATTTAGTAGGAGAAGGGGGGTCATGCAATAAGTTTGAAAGGAGGGCAAGTCTGTATAAGAAGGTAGAGGGAGGTCTATAGAAGGGGACTGAAAAACTTGAATACTGAAGAGGAAAAAAAATTGAATTCTGAAAACTGGAAAAAGTTGAAAAAGAATAGCTATTTTCATTATTTGTCTGGTTTAGGATCTGAAATTAGTTAGAACTTTCTTCCTTTTACTTCTGCTCTATACTTGAGGAAGTACATAGTTGCTGGCTATTTGTGGCTACACTGCTGGTTGCCATTTCTGTTTGCTACTACTGTTGCTGCTGACTTTCTTCTTCTTCTTCTTCTTCTTCTTCTTCTTCTTTTTCTTCTTCTTCTTCTTCTTCTTCTTCTTGTATTGACAATACCAGGTGCATGCTTCGAACTCCTTTGATGTAGTTCCTTGAAGTTCACAAAAAATGGAAATATTCATAGATTTGTGTTCATTAGTAGGCTGTCTGTTATTTATAATTGGATGAATTGTTAGTCAGTTATACCTAGTCATTATTGGCTATGTGTTTTGTATTATGTGAATAATGGAGACATAAGGATTGTAATTAAGAGCTAACTAAACTGCTATGTTCATGTTGACATGCTTTTAATTTACAAATTTGAACTGCTAGGCTCATGTTGATATGCTATTAGTTTATAACTTTGAGCTACTAGGTTGTCAGTGTGCCTTACCTAAACATGATTTGAGCTAGAGTTTGTGGTTATAACTGCTGCACCAGTATTTTAGGAGTAAGCTTACTTAAAGGATGATTTTGTGATTGTTGGCACTAGAACATATTCAGCCATTGGTTAGCATATCTGTTTGTTGGTAGGCTTAAGGTAGAACTCAATTGTTATAAAGTTTTATTGGCCTTCTGGATTAGTTGGAAGTTTGATTCCTATTATGAATCCACCTTGGTGACTGATTGAAATATGTTTGTGATTTATTGTTTACTGCTAATTGACAAAGGGTACACTCTATTGTTTTATGTCTATACCATGTTCTTTTCAGGCGTCCGGGCAACAAAATTCATTAAAAGGTAATATAACAACCCATTTCCTCATCTTGAATACTAGTTTGTTATTGTTAAAAAAAGGGCTTATGTCTAAAGCAACGAAAACAGAGGCGAACGAACTTGAGATTTTGAATGATGTCATATAATATTTGTTTGGTTGTGCTGATATTGGTTCTGAATTATTCTGTTAATGAGCCATTTCGATAATTGTTTAAGCCATAAGGCCATTATGAAATAAGGAATGTATAGCCTTGCAACTCATTTGGGCCAGCTGCCAGCCCAATGCCATTTCAGCTGAACGCTTAGCTTCAATTTAACACAAACCCAATAGTTATTAAGTTAATTTGAACATTAGCCTAAAAATAATTAGAATTCATTTAAGCTCACCTTAATTAATCAGACTCTTTCAATTGGTTTAAGATGTGCTATATTAGCCAGGCCAACAATTATGGTCCTCTCTTAATTAACTTTAATCCTTTAGAAATCAAGGTGTACCATTTAGTGAATTTTCCATGGCTGCGCAAAGTTAAAAATGCGTAGTGGCTTTTTAGGGCGATGTTTTAATAAAGTTATTTTCATAAACTTGGGTGCACATTTATGTGACCCAAATCCCAATCTCAACGAAGTTGAAATGTATCGTTAATCACGGGTACATTGATTGTGACGTGGTTCGAGATGCATTTCCGCGACATTGCAAATTCCTTTTAAAAATAATGAATGAGACGAGCCTCGATAAACAAAAGTACACAAGTTGCGAGGCCCTCTACACGTGTTGGTAAAATTACTTAGACTTCGGGATGGACCGTTTAGCAAAATTTCGCGGCCCTATCCAAAATAATGATACGCTTGTCGCTTTAGGCGCATATTTAATAATGTTATCTTCTTAAACTCGGGTGCACATTTATGTGATCCAAATCCAAATCTCAACAGAGTTGAAATGTGTCAACAACCACGTGTGCATTGATGTGACGTGGTTCGAGATGTATTTTTATGGTGTTGCAATTCTCGGTAAAAAATAATAATAATAAAAGCGGTACACAGTTAAAATTTGCACATAGATTCAACATGTATTAAAAATCAGATAAATAAGCCGAATATGACAGTTGAGCGACTGTGCTAGAACCACGGAACTCGGGAATGACTAACACCTTCTCCCGGGTTAACAGAATTCCTTATCCGGATTTCTGGTGCGTAGACTGTAAAACAGAGTCATTCTTTTCCTCGATTTGGGATTCAACCGGTGACTTGGGACACCACAAATCTCCCAAGTGGCTACTCTGAATCTTTAAATAAAATCCCGTTTCGATTGTCCTTTAATTGGAAAAACTCTCTTTACGTCCCTTCACCGGGGTGTAGGTGAAAAAGGAGGTGTGACAACGGAAAAGGAGAATAAAGCACTCTGCGACCAAATGAGGGGATAGAGAGTTGAATACAGTTACTGAATTCAGAAAACACCAGCCCCATCAACCATCAAAGTGCCAAGGATGACGAGCAATGCCACAGATCCACCTTCCTTCTCCAACTCATTGAATCGGAATAAGGAAATATCATCTTAGCCCACCTTCTACCGATTGCTCGAACAAGAACGCGGTCACCACACGGGCGAGCGAGCGAGCGAGGAAACAACCCAACTGAAAAAGGAAAATTACCACAAAATAACTGAAACATCACCCACCAAACAAACCCATACCCTAGTAAGCGATACCCCTTGAATGGTCCTCCCACGCCCTCGCCAAGAAGGCATCCCAAAAGGGCCTTCCCGAGGACCTAAAAACTGGGAAGATGAGGGGAAAATTCTCAAAGTCAAAGTGTAATTCATTGTCCCGCCTGCCGATGACATTTCCAGACCGGGAAGTAAAAAGTCAGATAGGGAAACTCCAATATGCGTGTGAAACGAGTGTGAGCAAAGCAACAATATTCTCTGCTCCCTGACATCACAGTCCCGATGTAAATAAAATCAGGCAAACCGGGACTCCCCCAAAAGATACCCAACCCTATGAAAAATCGGGACTCACAACGGGTTAATATTTTGACGAAAGATCGAAATAACACCCTTAAGGCCAAGGGCCTTCACCAAAGAAAAGAGCTCGACCTCGATCGAACAACGACGGGTTAATATTTCGACGAAAGTTCGAAATAACACCCTTAAGCCAATGGCCTTCGCCAAAGAAAAGAGTTCGACCTGGATCGAACAACGACGGGTTAATATTTCGACGAAAGTTCGAAATAACACCCTTAAGGCCAAGGGCATTCACCAAAGAAAAGAGTTTAACCTTGATCAAACAACGATAGGTTAATATTTCGACGAAAGTTCGAAATAACACCCTTACATCCAGGGGCCTTCGCCAAAGAAAAGAGTTCGACCTCGATCGAATAATGACGCGTTAATATTTTGACGAAAGTTCGAAATAACACCCTTAAGGCCAAGGGCCTTAAAAAAAAGGGAAGTTCGATTTCGATCGAACAACGACTGGTTTAAATATTTCGCTGAAAGTTCGAAATAACTCCCTTAAGGCCAAAAGCCTTCGCCAAGAAGAAAAGTTCAACCTCGATCGAATAACGATAGAGTAATACTTTATCAAAAAAAAGAAAGGGAAATAAAGAGTGGGACTCACGACGGGATAATACTTCGATATAAAGCCCGAAAGCAATATCTCTACGACTAAGGTCGTTATTAGAAAAATAGTTCGATACCATTTGGACTATGATGGGATAGCATCTCGACACAAGTTCGAAAGCACCGTCTCGCCAGCCAAAGCCGTCACCAAGGTCCCATTCAACCCGCGTAACACTAAATTTCCAAATAGTAGAAAACTCGTCGTGCGGAAATCTACTTCGCACCAAAGTTATGAAAAGCAAAACAGGGAAAAAGTACAAAGGGCATATAGCAATGAAAAATTCCTCTTTATACAAAGTCACTGCGCAAACAGTCGCAGACTACAAACAGCTTGAACCAACAGAGTCTAAAAAAAGAAAGAAACAACGACAACAAACAACGAATAAGAAAAAGAAAGACAAAAAACATGCAAAGACAATATTCTTTCACTTGGCGTCATCACTGCCGCCATCATCACCACCATCTCCAGGAAATCCTCCTGCATCATCCGCGCCCTCATCGGCTTCCAACGTCGCAGAGTCATATCCACAGTTGATACAAGCCTCTCGTGCCTTCACCCGAGTTCCTTCATATGTGGCCTCGGTAATGTTGCCCGCCTCCCAAAAGTTCTTATATATGTCCTGCTAGTCTTCAGCATGAACTCAAAGCTCGTGCAATTGACGGGGAACAGCGGTGGAGGAAGATTCGACTTGAGCCAACAGTTGTGCCTTTTTGGCCTCAAGTGCAGCGACCCGATCTCCTAAGGACGATACATCTTAGTCGATATCGCCAATACACTCCTCGAGCCTCGCTTCCCTCAGCGTGTCCATTGCCCTCTTCGACTCCTGCTCCGATCAGAGGACGCTGATAGTGTTTTCCAAAGCCGCCGCCCTCGCCAACACCGATGACCAGGAGGCCTCGATGTTCTTCAACCCAACAACCTTTCTTTCCAACTCGGCCAATTTTCCCATCCACTTCGTACTCATCGCCTCGACCTTGATAAGATTCTGATCCATCTCAGACTGCATCGACCTCGGTTTCCCCTGAAGATATTCACACTCTGCAGCAACCCTTATGCCCAACTCAAGCTCTTCGTACTTTGCACGAAGTTGCTCCTCGAGTACACTCTTACTACTAATAGCGTACATCAATTCCTGATCCCTCTTCTCCAACTCCTCGCCAAGAGATCGATCACCAGGGTTCGCTTTCAGCCGCTCGTGTATCTTACGGCACTTGTTGCGATAGCACTGATACTTCTCCAACATCTTCAAGAAAATCTTAGCCTGAATGTCGGTACTATCTAATTCCGCCATCTACATCTCAAAAATGAAAAGATGGGTTAAAACCATATCACCAAGAAAAATGAAAGAAATATGAAAGAAAAGTGTAACGTACTCTCAAGCCCATAACGGCCACTTCATGCATCAAGTCAATATCGGGAATGTCCCGAAGAGCCACATTCTCAGCAGCAGAGCACAAGATGTCAAACTACAGCACCAGGTCCTCTGTATCCTAGGAGATTGATATTCGACGAGATCTCAAAAATACGGGACGAACCTCCCGCATGAACCACCGAACGGTTAAGACCCTCCTCAAACATTCTAACATCATCAGGATCAAGATCGGACTTAGATTCATAGTCGTCAACTACGACACCCTTCCCCCTTTCTGAGGCCGATGAGGAAGCACGACCCGACACCAAAGAAAAAGGCTCGTCCAAAGTGGCAACAGCGGTCTCAAGAGTCTGACCCCCCGTCACGGCAGGTTGCTGGTCAATCATAGCGGCCAGGATCTCCGGTGGAGGGGCAGGCACAATGGCTGGCTCTATCTTCACGGGTGGAATGGCGCCAACTCCCGCCTCCAACCCCGTCAAGGGAAGGTCTTCCTCCAGATTTATCACAGTCGCAGGAGCCGCTTTGGTCTCCACTCGCCGCCTCTTTGATGGCTCTTCCCTTCTACAGTATGGGAATGTCCCTCCATTGGGTAAATAGCAGGGGTCGGAGTCCTAGCTCGAGGGGTAGCCGCCGTGCGTACAACCGCGACCGTAGATTCAACTGAGGAAGCCCTCGATGAAGGTCGGATAGCAGACACTGAAATAAGGTGAACAGACTATGAAGGTTGACGAAAGGCTAATGGGGGAGCCCTCACTCTCCACACACTTTGTGGCATCGACAAACAACACATAAGAAACCAAGTAAAAAAGAGAAAAGGGAGAAGTAGCGAATGGAAACGACATCTCACCTGTAAGGGTTTACGTCCATATTTGAAATAGAAGGTCGACCAAGTGCGGACCCCTACCTTATGAGGAAGGATAGCACTTACCCACTCGCGGATGCCTTCAACAGGTGAATGGGGTAATTTCGCAGCTGCAGAAACATAATAGGGTTTTGGTATAACGGAAAGCTGTCAGAAATCTCTCAGACTAAAAGTATAGAAACTTACGTGCAAAGTTCCACCTCTCAGGGAACCCCGTAGGATCTCTCACAAGGTGCTCAGTCCGCACATAGAAATAATTCTCGTAGAATCGATAGTTAGACCTATCATCCATCTTCACCACAAGACTCTTCGACCCTCGATGGCGCATGTGAATCATCGTACCGCGAATGAGCTGAGGGGTGAAGATATTAAGCATATGCCCCAAAGTGATCTCACGACCGCGAGCTCCACAAACTCAAGCAACATAATGAATAGCTTATACAGGTACGGTGAAAGTTGAGCAGGGCATACCTCGTAAAAGCGGCAGAAATCTACCACCAGGAGAGGGAGAGGAAGCATGTATCCAACAAGAAAGGGGTAGGCGTAGAACACGCAATACCCTAGGCGGTCAAAATGGACTATATCGTCCCCTACTACTGGCAATATTTTGATGTAGTGAGGAATTCCCCACCTAGACTTCAATTCAGCGATCTCCTCCTCTTTTATAATAGAGTGAACAGGTTCCGGCTCCTCCCCGGTGATAATAGGCGAAATCTAGGTGATTTAGCTATTGTTTATGCTTCCGCTTGATTATATTCCGATGTCATATTATGGTCAATTGATGAAAAATAGGCTCTAATTGTGATATGTATACATTGCAGGATGAGGAGCCTAAATGATGCTTTCAAGAGGAGATTGGAATGATTTATGAGCAAGAACAACCTCTAGGAGTCGAGTGTGCGCAAGGACGAGACGAAAAAATGGACAAAATCGAGCTACTGAAGCGCGCGAACTACTGCGCTAACTTCCAAACTTCGCACAATAGTTCGCGAGTGTTTCTGCTTGGAAGTCAAGAGAAGCGCGCGAACTATCGCGCGAACTCCATACTTTACACGATAGTTCGCGCGTGTCCTATCCAGAGAGACTTTATTTAGGGCTAAAATTGGAATTCCTTCTTAATCCCACTCAATTTACATAAAGCAAAAACTCCATTATTGGATAGATCAGATTTTAGAGGAAGAAATAATTTTAGAGAGAGAAAGTGAAGAGAAGACTCAATCTTGAAGTGAAGAAAAGAAGGGGATTACAATCTTGAAGCAAGAACTAAAAGAGTTTTTCTAAACTTTCTTCTTGTATTTACTTATATTATGTTTAAGACTTTTATTGTTGATATTTGTATAATTATGAGTAGCTAAATACCCAAGTATTCTGGGGTTATGGGTGTTAGATGATTATGTTGTTTGAAGCTTAAATTGATGATCTTGAATTTATCATTATGGGTTGTTTATTTGATTCTGTTGTTAATTATTTTACTGCGTAGCTAACAATAAAATATTATTTACGAATCTTGAGTTAAACTTGAAAAATGAAATTCTTGATTGCATATAGAATCAAATAGAGCAAGATCCGGATCCTGGGCATCGGGTGAAAGATTCGCAATTAAGATAGAACTATACTTAATTGCCTTGCTTGATTGAGAAATAGGATTTGTAAATGCATTTGAGTTAATATTAATACCATAGAAATATAGGTATTAATTTAACTTGAATAGGCGCATTAGAAATTGACAGATTCTTATGGATATTATTAACCTATAATCAATAACCTAGATAATTCAATAAATTATCTTTATGCTAAAGAGTAGCATGATCTCTAGCAATCCCATGACCCCGAAATATCTCTCTTATTAATTGTTAAAAGAAAATTGTATAAGTGGTGTAGTAATTTTGTGTAGTGTTATTGTTAAATTACCAGTTAAGTTTTAAGTTGGTTATTTATGTATTTTTATAATGAATTAACTTAAATCGATAATTGTTTGAGTTTGCATCAGTTGATAAGTTAATCACAAGTCCTCGTGGGAATGATACTTTATTTGTTACTATATTACTTGTCGATCGCGTACACTTGCGTGAGTGTTTTGGTCGCAACAAGTTTTTGGCGTCGTTGCCGGGGACTTGGAAATTGGTTACTTGACTGAGTTAAGCTTTTATCAGCTATTGGTTTAAGCATTAATTTTTAGTTCACTTTGTTTGTGTCACGCAGGCTCTTCTCTTGAATGCGGAGGAGTAGAAGCACAAGCAATCTCTTCCCTCTTGATCCTGAAATTGAAAGGACACTTCATAAGTCAAGGAAAGAGTTGGAAGCTAAATACAAAATAGAAAGAGCGTTGGACATCTTAGTTCAACCACAACCAACAGTGATGGCAGGTAATGGAGCGCGTCCGGTGATAGAAGCTGCAAGGCCAAATCTTGCTAATATGACTCAGGCTATTGTGAAGCCTGATATCACTGGTCACTTTGAGCTTAAACAGTACATGGTACAACTAATTCAGTCCACCGGGCAATATGTAGGGCCATCTCATGAAGACCCGCAAAGGAACATTCACAATTTTTTGGAAATAACTGATACTTACAACTATCCAAATGTTTCCAAGGACTATGTCAGGCTGACCTTGTTTCCGTTTTCATTGCTGGGGGAAGCTAAAGAATGGTTGCAGAAGGAGCCTGCTAATTCAATCCATACCTAGGATGATTTAGCAAAGAAATTCTTAATCAAGTTTTTCCCCACTAAAAAGACAAAGTCTTTGCGGAGTCAGATTCTTGGGTTCCAACAACGGGATGGTGAAACTCTTCTCCAAGCTTGGGAAAGATACAAGAAATTACTTCGAGACTGCCCACATCATTGTCAAACTGATGAGGTATTGGGCCATACTTTTGTTGATGAATTAGATGAGACTTCAAAAATGAATCTTGATTCAGCTTGTGGAGGTAGTTGCATGGCGAGGCCATATAGTGAAATACAATTTTTGCTAAACAAGTTCACTGCCAATGATCATAATTGGCAAGGTGAGGGAGAACCAAGGAGAGCAATGAAACAAAAAGCAGCAGGGGTACTTGAACTTGATGACTTTTCCTTCATTAGAGCAGATATAGCAAAATTGGCGAATCAAATGAATAGAATGACAATGAACCAAACACAACAAATGCAACATGTTCAACAAATGTCGATTTGTTGTGAAATGTGTGGCGATAATCACACAAGTGACATGTGCCCAACGAATCCTGAATCTATTTATTATGTGGGGCAACAAAGCAGAGGTCCGATGAACCAACATGCACAATATGGGAACACTTACAATGCAAATTGGAGGAATCATCCTAATTTCTCTTGGGGTGGATATCAATCAAATTAGAATCAATATAGACCCCAAGGAAATTTTAATCAACCACAAAGGCCACCCCAGCCGGTAGAAGAAAATACAAATGATTTGTTAAAGAAATTATTGCAAGACAACCAATAACTCAGGACTAATTTTAGAAATCTTGAAAGACAATTGGGACAACTAGCTGCAAATCAACATACTAGGCCTGCAGGTGCTCTTCCAAGTGATAAAGAGAAAAATCCGCAAGTTAGTGCAATTACACTTAGAACTGGAAGAGAATTAGAAGAAGTTCCAAAGAAGAGAAAAGACAAGCCTGTACCTGAGGGTGAATTGATTCCCAAAGCAACACATGAAGTAAAGAAAGATGATACAATTTCAGCACCTGTGAATGTTCCAAGGCCACCACCACCTTTTCCACAAATATTTCAGAAAAAGAATGACGATCGCATGTTCAACAAATTTCTCTCTATGTTTATTCAGATTCAATTGAATATTCCGTTGGTAGATGCGATTCGTGATATTCCAAAATATACCAAATACATAAAAGACATTGTAGCTAATAAGAGGAGACTGACTGAATTTGAAACAGTTGCACTTACTGAGGAGTGCACTTCAAGGGTCCAAAATAAGCTTCCTCAAAAGCTTAAGGACCCTGGCAGCTTTACTATCCCTGTGAGAATAGGCAATGTTGATGTAGACCATGCACTTTGTAATTTGGGAGCAAGCATAAATTTGATGCCATTGTCTTTGTACAAACAATTGGGTTTGGAGGCTCCAAAACCCACCACGGTGATGTTGCAACTAGCAGATAGGTCCATAGCTTACCCGGAGGGGGTGATTGAGGATGTGCTACTGAAAATTGGGAAATTTATTTTCCCGGCTGATTTCATTATCTTGGATTTTCAGGCCGATGAAAAAGTTCCTATTATATTGGGAAGACCTCTCTTGGCTACAGGTGATGCTATAATTAATGTAAGAGAAGGAAAAATGATCATGAGAGTTGACAACGAGGAAGCTGTTTTTAATGTATATAAAGCAATTCAACTTCCTCGGCATTATGAAGAATTGTCTATGATATCTGTCATGGAGATTGATGAACAACTTATTACCCCAAGTGTATATTTGCAGGATTCTTTAGAAAAAACAATTGTGTTGTTTGAGAGTTTGGAGATTAATGATGAGGTTGAGGAGATGAAACATACTTTGAATGCAACATATGAATATATAAAAGGTTTTAATCCCTTTGAACCTTTAAACAGGCAGATGGTCCTCCTCTGAAGCCCTCAGTTGAAGAAGCTCCCAAATTGGAATTAAAGCCTTTACCTTCTCACCTTCATTATGCTTATTTGGGTAGTTCTGAAACGTTACCTGTTATTATTTCTGCTAACTTGTCTGAATTGCAGGAGGAGAAATTGTTAAGAGTACTACGTGAGCATAAAAAAGCAATTGAGTGGACAATGTCTGACATAAGAGGTATTAGTCCAGCTTTTTGCATGCATAAAATTTTCATGGAGGAAGGTCACAAGCCAAGCATAGAACAACAACAACGCCTAAATCCGAACTTGAAAGAGGTGGTAAGAAAAGAAGTGATTAAATGCCTTGATGCAGGTATTGTATTTCCAATATCTGATAGCAAATGGGTAAGTCCAATCCAATGTGTTCCAAAGAAAGGAGGAATGACCGTAGTGACAAATGAAAACAATGATCTGATTCCCATTAGAACTGTTACTGGGTGGAGGATTTGCATAGATTATAGAAAATTGAATAATGCCACCCGAAAAAACCATTTTCTCCTTCCCTTTATTGACCAAATGCTTGATAGATTTGCCGGGCAGGAATACTACTGTTTTTTGGATGGCTACTCGGGATATAATCAAATTTTTATAGCCCCAGAAGACCAAGAGAAGACCACATTTACATGTCCGTATGTGACATATGCATTTAAAAGAATGTCATTTGGTCTTTGCAATGCACCTGCGACTTTTCAAAGGTGTATGATGACTATTTTCACTGATATGGTTGAAAGATTTGTGGAAGTATTTATGGATGAATTTTCTGTATTTGGATGTTCTTTTGATGAATGTTTAATGAATCTTGATAAGGTCCTTGCTAGGTGTTAAGAAACAAATTTGGTACTAAATTGGGAAAAATGCCATTTCATGGTACGAGAAGGCATAGTCCTAGGGCACAAAGTGTCCAAGAATGGATTGCAGGTGGATAAAGCAAAGGTGGAAGCAATTGAAAAATTACCTCCACCGACATCAGTTAGAGGCATTCGCAGTTTCTTAGGCCATGCGGGTTTTTACCGTCATTTCATTAAGGATTTTTCAAAAATCTCATCTCCTTTGTGTAGGCTTCTTGAGAAAGATACATCTTTCAAGTTTGATGATGCTTGTCTGAAAGCATTTGATGAGCTGAAACAAAGATTAGTTACTGCACCAATTATCATTGCTCCAGATTGGAAACTTCCATTTGAATTGATGTGTGATGCAAGTGACATAGCCATTGGAGCTGTTTTGGGACAGCGGAAAGAGAAAATATTTTGTTCCATTCACTATGCGAGTAGAACTCTTAATCCATCTCAAATGAATTACACTGTTACTGAAAAAGAGTTGCTCGCAGTAGTATGGGCATTTGATAAGTTTAGGTCCTATCTAGTGGGGACCAAAGTCATAGTTTACCCAGATCACTCAGCTATAAGGTATTTATTTGCAAAGAAAGATGCCAAGCCAAGGTTAATTCGATGGGTTCTTCTTTTGCAGGAATTTGATTTGGAGATTCGAGATCGAAAGGGAACAGAGAATCAGGTTGCAGATCATTTATCCAGGCTGGAAAATAGAGGCCATGTCATTGAAGGAGAATCAATCAAAGAAACATTCCCTGACAAACATTTGCTTGCCATCACTTCGGATGAAACACCGTGGTATGCTGATTATGTGAATTTTATTGCAAGTGGGGTAACTCCCCCAGAATTCACAGCTGACCATAGAAGAAGGTTCTTACATGATGTGAGATTCTACATATGGGACGAGCCTTTTCTATACAAGCAATGCGCAGATCAATTGGTAAGAAGGTGTGTCCCTTAGGAGGAGATGCATTGTGGGCTTACCAAACTGCATACAAGACTCCAATAGGTACTTCTCCATACATGTTGGTTTATGGAAAAGCATGTCATTTTCCTGTTGAGATAGAACATAAAGCTTATTGGGCTATCAAAAAGCTAAATATGAATATGGACTTAGGTGGAGAAAAAAGAATGCTACAACTCAATGAACTTGATGAGTTTCGGTTGCATGCTTATGAAAATGCCAAGTTATATAAAGAAAAGACCAAGAAGTGGCACGACAAACACATCCAACATCGTGAGTTTGAGCCGTGTCAAGAAGTTCTCTTGTTCAACTCAAGGCTAAAGCTTTTTCCTGGAAAGCTTAAGTCCCGTTGGGCAGGCCCTTTTGTTGTAGTAAGTGTAACTCCTCATGGAGCAGTTGAATTGCGAAACACTAGTTCAACAGGCACGTTCTTGGTAAATGGTCAAAGAATTAAACACTATTGGGGTGGGGACATTCAACATCACAAAACCTCAGTAGATTTAATTGATGTATAATGCAATATGGCGTCGTGCTGCGACGTAAAATAAGGCGTTGGTTGGGAGGCAACCCAACGATTGTGGTATTTGTGAATATATAATTTTTTTTTGTTATTTTGTGTACTAATAAATGCAGGTGAACAAGGGCGGATGCTAAGGTAAGAATATATAAAAAAAAATAAAAAATTCTTCGCGAACTATATAGTTTGCGCACCTTTCTGCATAAACTCTAACTGAAACGCGCGAAGTATCGCGCGAACTATAAACTTCACGCGATAGTTCGCGCACCATTCTGCCTGGGGTCACTAAACACACGAAGTATCACGCGAACTACATACTTCGCGCGATAGTTCGCGCGCCTGGACGAGCCTCTCAGCCTGGAACTTTTCAGGCGTGTTATTTTCTGTTTTGTTTTTGTTTTTCTTTTTGTTTCTTTTATTTTTGTAATTTAAATAAGCTATTGGTTCATACCCCTTCCCCTTTTATTAAACCAAACCCAATACCCCCAAAACACAATCATCTCTTCCAAACCAACAAAACCCCCTAACTTTCATAACTTCCAGCATTCATCTCATATCTCACGGGCTCCTTCCCTAAAATCATTAGCAGTTTCACCCCACCTCACGAATTCTAACAAGGTATGAACCCTAGTTTTAGTTTTCTTTAGTTTTATATTTTTTCTCTTGCTATTTTCAGATTTTAAGTTTCTTGTTGAATTTTAAGCCATTAATATAGTTGTATTTTGTGATTTGGGTTTCAAACTTGGTAAAATATATTGTGGGGCTAGTTTGTTGTCAGTGTGGGGTGCATAGTACTTGAATTGGGTTATGAATGAACTTTTGTGGGAAGCCTTTGTTGCAAGACCCTTAGAAAAAAGTTGTGAGAGCCTACTGCCCACAAGGTGTTTGTGGAAAAGCCTCAATGAGCATGATTATGTAGTTATGACCAATTTTGCGTGTGAAGTCTGAGTAACCGCAGCAAGTCACACTACTTTTGTTAGGTTGAGCTAATGTGTCCACGTTTTGCAGGTATTATGGCACTAACGAAAAAGCACCAAGCCACAGGTCCATCATCAAGCCGCTAAAGGGCAGCTCCAGCGCGCTCCTATAAAAACACCAAATTTGTCTCCCTTGAGGCTCATAACCGTTTTACAGCAAAGGCAGCTAAGAAGGCAATTGCGGAAAGGGGAATCAATATCAACAAGGTCAAGGAACGATGCTCCCACATGTTCAATGAATTGATGGAGTGGGGTTTGCAAGCTTTCATTGACGAGCCAGGGGAGGCTAATGAAATGGTGGTACGAGAATTCTATGCCAATCTACTCGAGCATGTCAACCATGTGGTCACAGTGCGCCGTAAGGCGGTAGATGCCTCCATTGAGGCAATACGCACAACTTATCAACTGCCCGACCCTCTGCCTGAGAACAGAGACTTTTATGAATATGGGCACAATCCAACCGATACAAAGTGGGAGCGCTTCTTTGATGAAATTTGCGAACCAGAAAAAATGGTAGAGTGGCTAGATAACGAAGAAAAGTTCCATTCATCAGTCTTAACTCAAGAGGCGAAGAGCTGGCTGTATGTAATTAATAGTCGCCTTATCCCCTCCATAAATACTACGGAGGTGAATGGACCCCGGGCGGCGTTGATTTGGTGTTTCATCAAGGGTCTTCCCTTCAACATGGCCAAAGTGATCCACGACGAAATGTTTATCCGATGCCCCAACGCCAGTATGGTTTATTTTTCCATCTTTGGTGACTAGACTTTGCAGAAACGTGCAAGTGCTTGAAAACATTCGTGTGGACGGGCTGGTAAGAAAAAGTCACAAGATCCGACCTGGCCTGAACACCACGGAGGCAGCTTCAGCAACAGAGGCAGGTAGAGAGGATGAAAGTGGTTCAGATGCTTCGGAGGATGAAGAGCAAATGGATGTGGAGGGAGAAGCACTGGCTCAAGCACCCAGAAAATCTGCTGCAGCACTGTCACGCGCAACATCCTCTTCAAGAAGTGCCAGAGTATCCCGGTCCACCACATTGGAACAAGAGGTGGCTGATATACGCACTTCCATGCATGATTTGAACACTCTTGTGGACGCAATAGCTGACCGACAAGTCAAGTCGGAAAAGAAGTTCATGGGTTGGCTGCGAGATTTGGGGCGTGCGTGCAACGTGAACCCCGAAATCGTGTCTGATCAAGAGTGAAGCTCAAGGGAAGTCTCTTTACCTCACTGCTCCTTTCAATTTTAAGTCATGGGGACATGTCTTCTTTTTAAGTGTGGGGTGGGGGATATTGTACAAATTGTCACGTTATTTTGTTTGTCTCATGTTGAATTGACAGTTTTTGTTAAGCAGGAGTAGTTTCACTAATTTTAAAAAACTAAAAAAAAAAAGAATTAGTAAAATATTTGAAAATGGTAGAAAAATTAGACTTTTCCCTACGATGGATCTTTTAGACGAATTTTCTTGAGGGAAGTGAGTCTAAAGAAAACGATTTTTTTAATTTAATTTTTTAGGTAGTGTAGCAATTCCCCCTCGTATTTTCTTTAAGCCGCGGTTCTTTTTCAAGGGTTTATCTTGAACCGGACATAGATAGTTTTTAATTTTTGTTTTTATATTTTTTTATTTTGTAGACTAAAATAAGGAGTTATAAGCTATAGAAAAGTGAACCCATAGCGTTGACACACCTGAACACAATAGACCCTAGAGTGTAACGCTTAGTCCTAATTGTTGAATCTTACTGAAAGTGCCTTAATTTGTATGTTTGTACTGAATTGAATGCTCGTAATGAAGTGTCTTGATGAGCTGATCTGGAATGAGTCATATTCCATGTGTGGTGAGTATTTGTGTAATCCATGTATTGTACTCGTTTCTAGAACTTACCCGGTATGTGAGTTGAAGCAAAATTTGAGGTGATGCTCGGTTTGAAAAATGATGTTAGGCTTTCTTTGACCTTTTTGAGCTTAATTGCTTATTAAAAATAAAATTTGTCCCTAGTTAACCCTTTTGAACCTTCAGACTTTTTGTTTGGCACCCGCATTACAAGCCTATATCCTTTTATTCTTAACTGACATTGTTTTGATCCTTTTACCTCTTAAAGCACTTTAATTATGAGAAGAGCGCTAAAAGAAGTAAAAAGGAAATAAGTATGGGGTGGTTTTTGAGTGGAACCAATAAAAGGATGAAAGGTGCACTTATGTTGTAAACGAATACACCACTAGCAGAAATTGAGTGACAAGAAAAAAAAAGATGATTACATTGTGTTTTGCTCTAGCTAGTGGAAATGAATTAATAGAGTGCTTAAAGAAGAAGAGCGTATTTGTGGGATGATATTGTGTATGAATGAGAAGTGGGTTGAAGAATTTGCACTGAAAATTGCTCGTGTGATGTGTTAAAGTGCTTAGGGGCTGAGTCACTATTCCTAAATACATCCTACCCGCCATTTAGCCCACATTACAACCATGAAAAAGTCCTAATTGATTTTGGATCGAGCTAGCCTACCTTAGTAGAGATTTACATTAAGGGCAAGCTTATGGTATCAATTGCATGCATGTGACCTCTTTTGTGAGAGTGAGTGATTTCCTTGATATATGTGAATATATGAATTGAATGTGGTGGATTGAACTCAGTTTTTGTTGATGTAATTGTGAGGGCATATGAATCGTGACGGAGAAGCAAGTTTTGATTTCTGTGTAGAGTACTTTGAGGAAGTGTGAATATTGCATGGCACTTGAGAGTTGGCTTTGAGGTTAGGATTGTTCACTGTTGGGCGTAATACATGTACATTGTTCTAGGTGTAATGCGTTAAGGGAAATGGTTGAGCGAAGGATTCTCTAGAGAATATAGTTGATTGCTCGAGGACTAGCAATGAATTAAGTGTGGGGTGTTGATAATAGGCGAAATCTAGGTGATTTAGCTATTATTTATGCTTCCGCTTGATTTTATTCCGATGTCATATTATGGTCAATTGATGAAAAATAGGCTCTAATTGTGATATGTATACATTGCAGGATGAGGAGCCTAAATGATGCTTTCAAGAGGAGATTGAAATGATTTATGAGCAAGAACAACCCCTAGGAGTCGAGTGTGCGCAAGGACGAGACGGAAAAATGGACAAAATCGAGTTACTGAAGCGCGCGAACTACTGCACTAACTTCCAAACATCGCGCAATAGTTCGCGAGTATTTCTGCCTGGAAGCCAAGAGCGAACTCCATACTTCGCGTGATAGTTCGCGCGTGTCCTATCCGGAGAGACTTTATTTAGGGGCAAAATTGGAATTCCTTCTTAATCCCACTCAATTTACATAAAGCAAAATCTCCATTATTGGATAGATCATATTTTAGAGGAAGAAATAATTTTAGAGAGAGAAAGTGAAGAGAAGACTCAATCTTGAAGTGAAGAAAAGAAGGGGATTACAATCTTGAAGCAAGAACTAAAAGAGTTTTTCTAAACTTTCTTCTTGTATTTACTTATATTATGTTTAAGACTTTTATTGTTGATATTTGTATAATTATGAGTATCTAAATACCCAAGTATTCTGGGGTTATGGGTGCTAGATGATTATGTTGTTTGAAGCTTAAATTGATGATCTTGAATTTATCATTATGGGTTGTTTATTTGATTCTGCTGTTAATTATTTTACTGCGTAGCTAACAGTAAAATATTATTTACGAATCTTGAGTTAAACTTGAAAAATGAAATTCTTTATTGCATATAGAATCAAATAGAGCAAGATCCGGATCCTGGGCATCGGGTGAAAGATTCGCAATTAAGATAGAACTATACTGAATTGCCTTGCTTGGTTGAGAAATAGGATTTGTAAATGCATTTGAGTTAATATTAATACCATAGAAATATAGGTATTAATTTAACTTGAATAGGCAGAAATTGACAGATTCTTATGGATATTATTAACCCTATAATCAATAACCTAGATAATTCAATAAATTATCTTTACGCTAAAAGCGTAGCATGATCTCTAGCAAGCCCATGACCCCGGAATATCTCTCTTATTAATTGTTAAAAGAAAATTATATAAGTGGTGTAGTAATTTTGTGTAGTGTTATTGTTAAATTACCAGTTAAGTTTTAAGTTGGTTATTTATGCATTTTGTAATGAATTAGCTTAAATCGATAATTGCTTGAGTTTGCATCAGTTGATAAGCTAATCACAAGTCCTCGTGGGAACGATACTTTATTTGTTACTATATTACTTGTCGATCGCTTACACTTGCGTGAGTGTTTTGGTCGCAACACCCGGCGGGACTGTAGAAATCGGTCCATGCTTTCCCGGGGCGAGGCAAGATCTCGGCTACCGATGGACCTCCTTATCCTCCACCACTTCTACTCCTCCGGTGGCCAGAACATCACTTTCCGATGCCAGAATTACGACAAGAAAGTTAGCGTGAGAAGAATCACCATCCATTGTGTCAATTTGGTAAAACAAAAAGACAAAGAAAAAGGAGGATGAAAAGTTTTCGGTTAACTGGGGACAAATAAAAATTCAAAGCATTAGGAAGAAAGTATATTCGCGAAGTTCTTTCAAGTAAAGGACAAGAAAGTGTGTCAATCGAATAATGTGTTCCTGCTATTTATAAGAGACATAAATCCCCCAAGCACGAAACCCAAGAGTCGCCAATCGAATCTGATAGGGCATAAGACGTTTCAATTTCCCGGGAACGTGTGTCATAATGGCGGCAACCACAAACAACGTTTCAATCCAAATGACGTTTCAGTTCCGACTTCCAAAACAGCCGCAGCGGTTCAAAGATATTGAAAGGGTGCCAATATGCTACTTGATTCTGAAAATCATACCCACGGGGCAGACAATCAGATGTCCAAACGCCCACTTAAATCAGTGAATGTCTGCGAAGTTGAAGCTTCAAATGGTATATAGTACTTGTATTAGTCAAAATCTGACCGCTATGATCGACCCAATTGGGACCACGTCCAAACAATGAGATAAAGAAAGACGACACTATTTACGCCAAACCACATATTCACCGAACGACGAAAGCGGGCGCGAAGTAAGGGGGCTATGGCCCAAATACATGTCAATGACTCCATGCCTATATATAGGGATGAGACCTCCCTAGAAAGGAGGGCTTTTTCTCTTCCTCTCCTCTATACTCTCCTTAGTAGAAAGGAAGTAAAACAATCTTCCATGGAAGATGTACTATAGCCATATTCACCGGTTGATGAAAGAAGAAATGAAAGGCTCTAACAATTTATTGCTCCTATTTCATTTTTTGTATCATCGTATGATTTGTTTGCAGATCTGAAGTTTTATTATGTTTGACTAAGATTTACCTCTTCAACTTCTTTAATTAATTTAACCACAAAGGTTTCAATATGTTTTGGTCAAACAGTTTTGCCATGCAAAATTTTCCTCCAATTTCCTCTTGCTCGAGTCAAAATCCACCATCGAACTCTTATTCTTCAAGTCTTTAATGTCCTTTGTTGTTATTTTTTGTATTGGCCTCGTAATCTGTTTCTGGAGTTCTTTTCCTTCGTGAAGTTGCCCCTTCTGCTGGGTTGATCACCAAGAAATTGTTCATAAGGCGGAGCAACTTTCACAAACATGATTGTTGCGTTACTCGAACGTGCATTAAATTTAATGTTGATTCTGTATTAACAACATATGCATAGAGGAAAAAGCCATGCATCTACCTTTTCATAAATAACAACTAATTTGTAGACAAAGGATCTAACCATTGGCAGGACACAAGAATTAGTCTTGGTCCTTTTCTCTTCCTTTATTTGTAGGATAATATTTTTCTTTTTAGGTTCTTTATGTGTTTTTATCTTTACTTCTTAATGGACTAATTCTTTTTTGTTGGAATAGTTGCTAAATTTAGTATGTTATAAAAATATTTATCTTTAGTTTTATTTTTCTTATTTTGAAGATTGTTGTCTTATTTCTTTTAGTCCTAATAATCACAGAAGGATTGACTCGAATAAGTTCATTGATGTGAAGGATCTTTATCTTATCTCTATTAGTTCTAACTCTCACGGGGAGATTGAGATTGACTCAGATAAGTATTTATCTATATATAATAGGAAAAACAAAACTATAATAGAATGCCAAGTGAAATACCCACAATTCTAACACACGTCATACTTTAGGACAATTCTCCAAGATAGCTGGAGTTTAAAATTAATTTAAAATATAAACCAGGGAAAAAAAATACAACCTGTGAATTTCAAAAGAATTGTATACTTCCTCCAATATTTTGGCAGTTATTTTATTTATTACATTTGTCAATTACCAAAAAATAAAATTTCTCCTACTTTTTTGTTGGCCGTTTTTTAATAGATAACTACACTCGAATTTGCAAATTATTTTTGTAAAGAAAAAGGAAGAAGAAAAAAACGCTTTGATCATGCTTCCAAACGTGGACTTCCAACAAAACTCCCTATTTTATATAACTGACTGATTATGAGCTTTCTTATTTCAAATTCCTATTTTATCTACTCAGTATCCCTATTTTGCATATTAGAACAATAGTGGAATTTACGCAATTACTGAATCTGTAGGTTCAGCGACTGCTTTATTAAAACATGAGGTGTATTATGTATTGGACCAATTACATACTAAGAACGCTACAAATGCACTATCCAGGATTCTTAATGATATCAATAAGCATCCAATTGTTAGACATAAAGCAGCCGAAACTCTTTCATCCAATTAATACAATCACGGGGATCATTCATGGTTTCATCTCTCCAGGTCTGAAGGCCTCTGATGAAACCTCTCTATACACTGACAATCAGATTACTTTGCTAACTAAAAGAACTGCAAACATAGGAGGGAAAGCAGGCGAGTGTCTTAAGTACCTCACTATGAGTATTTTGTGCAATGTCTTCAATAATGGACAAAGTTCAACAGGACAACACGTTTGCTTTCATCATGGGGATAAACATCTAAACTGGACTGACTAAGTAGCTCATAGAAGGCTTTTACTGCTGAAACTCCTTGCACAAATTGACAGTAGGTTAGCATACACATATGTATGCTCATGATGCTATAATAATTGTACACAAGCTTTCTAATGCAATGTATCTATTTATTCAAGTTTTCAGCTATGAAACAGGATATCATGTGGGTGTTTATGCTGAAAATTCTGAAGAAATTGTTGAGGAAACTTTGAGATTGCAAAGGTATTCGTTAAGCTTATATTATGTTATATTACTGTATTGCAAATTCCTATTCCCGTGGTACTCACTAATAAAGTTTTGAAATAATGAATTGTTTCATATATTATAAGTTATGATATGAAGCGCCCATTGTTCCTTCAGGTAATTAGTCTACTAGATAAAATAAAATTCTCGATTTCACCATTGAAGTCAAATGATAGTTCCACTGGACAAAGAAATTTGATAAAGGAATAAGTTAATATGGTTATCCTCATACTCATCAAGTTAATAATCTTAACTGGTTAACTAATGGTTTTACACTCTCTTTGCAGATTATAAAGGCCATCAATCTTTATAGGAAAAAAGTGAGAACGACAATTACATTTGGGTAAAATCTTTAAGCCTTTTGTAATTGCTTTTGGATTTATCCAAGTTATTTAACTTTATTAAACATTTTCATTTGAGGAGATTCATCTACTTAAGCAGATGCCTACTGGAGCTGAACTTGATGGTGTTATTATTATACTTCATGCTTTTAAAAAGAAAGGGTTTTTTGAGCTCCTAATCCTCTATCAATATGCAACTATAGACTAGGGGTAATAGCCGTCACATTTATACTATATCATGTTCTTCCATCTGCTATGCTATAAGATTGTACTCTTGGTAACTTTGGCAGCAAAAGTATGATTAAATCCATACTTATGTTGATGCGGGCTTCTCTATTTATTAATCCTATTGTAATCTTATCTTACAGATGGATAGACTTAATGTCAGACGGAATGTAAGCGCGTTAATATATATATTCCTTTTCGTTCTTATTCTTCTTCTCACTCTTGGTGCAATTACTTTATAAAATTATTTTTCACTTATACAAAAAAGTTTGGCTTCAAATCCAGCTAAATAGTTCCAACAGGCATGTGAAGTAGTTCTTAATCGAATCATTGAGTTGACGAATATAGGAAGTGATGACGGTTCTTGAACAATGGTGTTGTCACTCTTTCGTCCGTATATTCGACTGCTCATGCTTCTTATTCCTCTATCGAGGACCGACAAAAGTTCTTTTGAGCTAAGAATAGGGTATGTATAAATGTTATGTTCTTTTTTTTGCATTACAGATTAATGGAAGATAGGAATCTATTTATGCGATTATTCAATCTGTGGGTTCAAAGACTACTCTATTAAAACATAAGATTATTTATATATGTAGTTGGTCAATAACAAAATAAAAAGGCTTCGGATTCGGAGTCAGGGACTCTTAAAAATGCCAATGATCATCGAATGGTTAGACAATTACTTTTATTTAATTTATGAGATAGTTGATATTGTGAAACAAACAGAAGTTTGGCTCACTTTATTCACAATATCCAGTTGCTTTCTAAAAATATCATATTGCTAAAATTTGAACATTGATGTAGCCGATATAAATGATAAGTACAATAGATATTATCTACTGAACTTTCCTTTGATTTAAATGTGATGTTAGATCCTTATATGTTGAGGTTTCTGAACAAAATATTGCATTCTGTCAATATAAGTATATTCTTGAGGCCTACCATTTTGACAAAACTATGCAATCGTTTCTCTGGCGTTATGTATGAAGTCATGATGTTGCAATGTCGCGTATTGTGAAACATCCTGGAGTTCCTGCAATTATTTTCCTTTTAATAGTTCTATTTTGCTATGAGAAAATCTTTATATGTTAAATATTTTTGTGATTCAGGGGTTTGTTCGCAAGCAAGATGTTTGAAATTACAAAAAGGATTGTCACTAATCTGATTTCTCTGATAGATTATCTCTAGTTTTTCATGTAAGAACATAAAGGTGAATTTTCATTATACTTAGAAAATTAAATTTGGATGTATTGTCGGTTTAGCCAACTCAAATAACCAACTTTCAGATATTTGTATTAAATTTTTTACAGGTCCATTGAATAAATTATTGCGAATCTAGACATATAATATGTAGGATAAAGCTTGAGAGAGATTATTAAGATTATGCAAAAACAATACTTGATTTCTTACTAATTTAGGTGCTATAATCATGCCTAGAATATTCAGGATTAGTTAGGATATGTTGTCTTGCTTAGAGTTGTACATAGAATTTGTAGCTAGCCTAAATTGCCACTTATAAAAAAAGTTCCTTCTAATGCCAATAAATATAAAGTAGCTACATACAGGAGTAACAGTTACAAAAGTAATTTTTTTTCCTGCAAAGTCATATGTTCCTAAATTAATCTTGCTTAGTTAGCCGGTAGCCTCATCAAATTCTTATATTTCAGTGAACTTTGGTTGTTTTACTGTCACGGCCCGGATTTTGCGTCGTCGGAATCGTGATAACGCCTACTAGTGAAAGCTAGGCAAGCCAACTACTCCATTTAATTTACCCCTTTCAGTTTAGCCTTTAACAATTAACAAATTAACACAGTATAAACAACGGAATAATGATGAGGAAGAACTGAATTAACAATTTAACTTAATACAAATACGAATCCATAATAGAGTTCTACCTAAAACTGGAGTCACAATCTCACGGACTGTCTAAGAATACTACAAATAGTGGTCTGAACAATAAAAGTACAAGTCTGTCTCAGAAACAAATAAAACAGAATAAAACTAGGATAAAAGGGGACGCCAAGGCCTGCGGATGACTGCAGGACTACCTCGGGTCTTCACTGGACTGAAGACAACAACCTCGAACTATGGTCCGTAGGGTCCAGTACCGGAATCTGCACAAAAGAGTTCAGAGTGTAGTATCAGTACAACCGACCCCATGTACTGTTAAGTGTCGAGCCTAACCTCAGCGAAGTAGTGACAAGGCTAGGACGCGACAACCATATAAACCCGTGCAATTTTATCATATACAAGAAGCAATAATAACAAGAAGCAATAATAACAAGAAGCAATAGTAACAAGAATTAAACAGGATAAGACAGAAAAAGGGGAACACGTTGAGGGGAGAATATCAGGTTATGACAATAATGAAATAAAGCGACAAAGTACGCATCAAACTTGAAGCAACAAAGATAAAAACACAAAAACAAGTGCACAACATCACCCTTCGTGCTTTTACTTTCATCCGCACCATATGAATCAAAGAAACGACATGACATTACCCTTCGTGCTTTTACTCTCATCCTCACCATATAAATCAAAGAAACGACACGACATTACCCTTCATGCTTTTACTCTCAATAATACGGCACGACATCATCCTTCGTGCATTAACACTCACAATATCGGCACGGCATCACCCTTCGTGCATTAACACTCTCTCACAATATCATGCACGACATCACCTTTCGTGCTTTAAACTCTTCCTCACCAAAACAAATGAAATAATAACATTCCGGCAACAAATCAATAATAGAAACAATACCGTCCCGGCAAGGGAGTCAACAATATAAACAATATCATCCCGGCAAGGGAATCAGCTATAACCAATCCAGTTTCAACAATTAATTCGCAAAATAAACTCAACTTGAACCGATACACCAAAAATGATCAATTACCAAGAATTTATCATAAGTCTTGTTCCACTGTGTTAATCATCAATTTAAACATGATCAATACATAATAAAATCGTAACAAATCATAATATAAGACTCACAGGCATGCTTGACACCAAAGTATAGATACTCGTCACCTTACCTATACGTCGTACTCGACTCTACACATAGCAATTAAGACACAACACTTATTCCCTCAAGCTAATGTTAGTCCAAACACTTACCTCGAATTTTTATGGCCAAATTCAAGCCTCAACACCGCTTTTTCTTTTGATTCCACTTCCAATTCAATTGTATCTAGTCAATATTAACTTATTGTCATTAATTGAATCTCAAGAAACCAATTCGAATGAAAAACTATAGATTTCCCAACATTCTTCAAAAAAGGTCAAAACCCGACCCCGGGCCCGCTTGGTCAAAACTCGAGGTTCAAACCAAAACCCGTTTACCCATTTCCCCACGAGCTCAAATATGCAATTAGTTTCGGAATCCGAACCCAAATCGAGATCTAAATCCACAAATTTGTAAAATCTCCAATTCTCCTAAAATCCCTAATTTCTACCCTTGATGAACAAGATTTAGGCCTAGAAATCTAATGGGTGTTGATGAAAAATGAAGGAATTGAGTTCAAGAACACATACCTATGATTTGAGGTTGAATTTGCTCTTCAAAAATCGCCTAATGTCTGATTTTTGGGGAAGGAGATATGAAAAAATGGCTTAATCCCGTTTTGGTTCTGTTTCAAAAAGACTGGGCAGGCCTTCTTCGCGTTCGCGAAGGGCCTGCCACATTCGCAAAGAGCTGCCTTCCTCAGGCTTACATGATCGCGAGTTCTTCCATGTGTTCGCGAAGGATAAGCCCCCCTAACCTTCGCGTTCACGGACCAAAGTACGCATTCGCGTGGAAGAAATAATAAATTCCCAGCCCACCTCCAATTTACTATATGCGTTCGAGTGCCACAGGTCGCGTTCGCGTAGAGCAGCCCCCAGTGCTCCGCATTCGCGATCCTGGTTACGCGTTCGCGTAGATCAAACCCAGCCCCAATCCTATTTACACTTCACGATCGCGAGAGTGGCTTCGCGGCCGTAAAGCATAAAACGTCTGTGTACCAGAAACAGCAAAGACAACAGAAGTTCTAAGTCCAAAATATCCCGAACCCCATCCAAAACTCACCTGAGCCCTCGAGGCTCCAAACCAAATATGCATACTAACCTAAAAACATCATGCGGAGTTGCTCGTGTGATCAAATCGCCAAAATAACACCTAGAACTACAAGTTTAGCATCAAAATCAAAGGAAATATCTCAAGAACTATTAAGTTCAAATTTTCACAACTGAGGTTCCGATTCACGTCATTTGAACTCCGTTACTTACCAAATTTTACAGGCACAACTTAAATATCATATTAAACCTGTACTGGGCTCCGCAACCAAAATACGGTCCCGATACCATCATATTCAGACATATTTAAATTTCAGAAAACTCTTATAATTTTAGTTAAACAATTTCTTTCAAAAATTCATTTCTCTGGCTAGGGACCTCGAAATTCAATTCCGGGCATACATCCAAGTCCTATATTTTTCTACGGACCCTCCGGGACCGTCAAATCACGTGTCTGAGTTTGTTTACCCAAAATTTTGACCGAAGTCAACTTAAATTTAATTTTCAAGGAAAAATTAGCATTTTCCTCAAATCTTCACATAAAAGCTTTCTGAATTTACGCCTAGACTGTGCACGCAAATCGAGGTGAAACAAAAGGAGGTTTTTAAGACCTCGGAACACAGAATTGACTTTTTAAAATAAGTCAAAAGGTCACCACATTCTCCACCTCTAAATCAACCGTTCGTCCTCGAACGGACATAGAAAAGAAGTACCTGAGTCGGGGAAAAGATGGGGGTATCGGCTCCGCATATCGGACTCAAACTCCCAAGTAGCTGCCTCGGCAGGCTGACCTCTCCACTGAACATGAACACAAGGATAACTTTTCGATCTCAACTGACGAACCTGCTGGTCCAGAATAGCCACCGACTCCTCCTCATAGGTCAAATCCTTGTCCAACTGAACAGTGGTGAAGTCTAACACGTGGGTGTTGATACCCAATTTTTCCCTATATATTTTTATGCCCAAAATAATTTCATAATAGCATGTGTATGCATATATAAGCACGCCCAAGAGTTTTGGTATTTTTTCCTAATTTTTAAGGATTTGTAAAATCAATTTATTACCTATTTTAGCAGTGCAAAATTCAATAACTGTTCCCAAGATTATAATTTTGGTGAATAATTTATTTCTATTCTCATATTTACATCAAAATATAATTAAGGTAATTTTTGTATATTTTTACAAATTTATCTAGTGTTTTTAAGGCTAAATTGCATATAATTGCAATTATAGCCTATTTTACGATTAACAGCATTTTGCAATTATAAAATTATTTTCAGTATTTTTGGATTAATATTTATATATTATTAATTAGTTCAGTGCTTTTAATTTATTTTTAATAAAAGGGGGAAATTAGCTATTTAACATTTAGCCCATTTCTATTTCAATTACAGCCTCAAATCCTTTCAATTTTAGCCTCAATTTGATCCCAATTCTGCCCAAATCGAGGCCAGCCCAATTCCTAATTTACCCAACCCCTGACCCGATTTAAAAACCTACCTGACTTCCTTTTAATCCAGGCTGTTGATCATTTTGATCAACGACCGAGATTCTTTCTTTCCTTTTTAATTCCCAAACCCCCCTTAACCTAATTCATTTCATCTGAGACGCCGCCTTTGAAACCCTTTTGTCTCTCAAACACTCTCTAGCCACCCCAAAACGCTAATCGTCTACCACCTCATTTTACCATGATTCCACCAGAATCCATGACGTTTCAAGCCATGGGTGGCCTGTACTCACCCTCTCTTACCAGTAAACCTAAGCTACTCAGGATTTTGAATCCCGACTTCAATGGATCTATTTATATCCTTATCAGATCTGTAGATCAATGGCTTCTCCGGCCATTATTCCGGCGTGTTCAAGCAATATGAGTCTTTTCGACCTAGGATCTGACTTTCCTCAAGACCTTTCTCATTCTAGGGTTTTCTCTGCAACTCTAAGCCATCTGAGGTTCTGTACTCGTTTATTTTTCTTAGATCTATGACATGCCTGGACTTTACTTGACTTTTTAAAGGTTTTCTCCAAATTTCCTTTTTAAATTGTTCAAATTCGATTTTAGGGTTTCTGAAAAGGTTTCTTCAAATATTTTTTGATTCTTCCTGTTCTTTCTTTATGTGTGTTTTATGCTCGTATGCTTTCTTCTTGTTACGCATGAGTTTGCTCTCTTGTTTCTTTTCTATTATGCAAGACTCTTCTATCTAGGGGTGTGCATTCGATTTATCGATTCGATTTTGACCCTTATCGATAATTACTTATCGATTATCGATTTGTACATATGCATATCGTTATCGTTTCAATAAGGTTTCGATTTTTTCGATTTCGATTTATCGATTTTTGGGGCTTATCGATTCGGTTATCGATTACACCAATAAGAAAATTTACGGGATTCCACGGAAAGTATATCGCTGCAAACACACCTAACTAATATGGACAAAAGGAAGCTAAAATAAGAAGAGCACCGTTTATAACATAAAAATTGTGTCAACAAGCACATGCAACGAAACTAAAGTAAGGGATCAAATGTATGTCACCAACACTCCAACGGTATAAACAAATAAAAAATTAAAATACATTATCACGGCTAATTCTGTTTTCCATTAATTGAAGTTCATTCCCTTGAGCTTTAAATATGATCATTCCTTAAATGTGGTAGAGGAAATAATAGGGTTAGAGACTTAGGGTAAAGGAAATGATATTATAGAATAAGGGTAAAAAAAATAAAAAAAAATTAAAAAAAAATTAAAAAAAATTAAAAACAATTTACTGTAGCTTATCGGTTTATCGATAAACCGATAATCGAAGAGGACAAAATCGAAATCGAAATCGATAAATCGATAAGGAAAATTTTGAAATCGAAATCGAAATCGATAAACCGAAAAATCGAAATCGATAAACCGATAACAAATAATCGATTCGATTTATCGATAAACCGATTCGAATGCACACCCCTACTTCTATCCTTTGTTGTTACTCTTATGCTCGCATAATAATTCATGTTGTTTTCCTTATTCTTTGCTATACGTGTTTATGGTTGAATTCTTTGATTTTGTTCACTTTACTGAACTCTGTTCCTGCTAAGCATATTTTTCTCTAATGTTGTTCAAAAACTCGTATCATCTCTTTCTTCTGAACTTGTTTTAACTCCAAGTTTTCTCAAACATGGTCTCGTGACTTGAATCAGTGTCATTTCTATCGTGTGTGTTTGTCTCTCATAAGTCTTTGAAAGAAACTTCTGAGCCCCTTTCAATGACCTGATTGCTCATCTCTATTGTCTGACTCTATTCGAAACCCTAGGTTTTGGGGGTTTCTTTGGCAAGTGGTATCAGGGTTCCACTTTGGGACCCTAGGCTTTCAGACTTACTATGAGTCTGTAATTGAACTTGAATCCCTTTTGCTTGTGACTTTGAGACTTTCAGTGATAGACTTTTTTTCCTAAATAACCTGACAGTTCCTTTTGTTTGATTGATATGCTTTATATACGAGAAAAGTCCTCTTTCAAAAGGTTTTCATCAACTAAGTGATTGATTCTGAAATCCCTTTAATAAGGCTGATGAATTGTCACTGATTTTCTTCGATTGAACCTCATTTACCTTTCTTGACTTGGTTCATTCAAATTTGAACTTGTAATTTTGGTTTCATGGCTGTTTGATTGATCCCCTTGCCATATTTGGCATAAACCGTGTACCATTGACTATTTTCCTTAAATAACTTCTATGTATTTACCCCTTTTGTGCTACTTTGAAAGGTTTTAATTAGAAATTTCTTTCCTTAATTAATTTTTACCCGTTGAAATCAGAATCCCTTAACCAAAGGGAGACTGATTTCAATGATATTTTTTGCCTTTCTTACTTGCTTCTCTGCACTATAAAAGGGGCTGCCCTTTTGCTTTTAAGACCTCAAAACTTAACCTTACACCTTACGATTTCATTTTCACCACTTTTACACTACTATTTCTTAACTTCCAACTCAGTACTTGCACACTTGCAATACTGTTTTGAATTCAACACTCTGCTTTGCTTGAGATATTTTGGAATCACTTTGTTTGCAACTTGGCTCTCTTCAAGACTACTATTTTACTTGTTTTCCTTGAAACTGGTATGTTTTTTTATTTAGTTTTCTGCCTCACACCTATGTGTTTACTTTATAGTTCCAGCCCTCTTGTTTACTTTACTGCTCATATTCAATGATTTATGTTAATTATGTTCTTTCCATGCATATGTTTCTATTGTGAATCCCTACCCCGGTTCCCTTCTATGTGTTTAAGTTAAGGTTATTGGCTTGGCAGTATCCAAATTACTGCCCAGGCCATAACCTGATCCACAATGGATCCTAACTCCCAAGTTTGGCTAACAGGCTGGTCAGGGGTGTGCCAACATTCCCAATTGCTGGGCATGACCACCAGCCTGCCATGACTTTCCCTGATACCCCCCTGTGCACTTACACTTACTCTTAGATTCTAAGTTCGACCCCTCTCTTATGAGTCTTGCTTTGGGACCTTGAGTTCCCGCTGAACTTGGACATCTGAGGGCTGGCATTTCCACACTGCAATATGCTCTTAATTCTGCAATGTGTTTGGGGTATAAGCATTGCCAGGAGCCCTTTGAGACTTTTGGGAACTTTGACACATCCCAAACATGAGAAAGGTTTTTGGAAATCTGATCCACGAAGTTGGTTTATCTCATATTGTTAGACTTTGAGTCTGAATTAGGCTGTTTGGTTGTAGCTGGAATTTCTGATGTAATTTTACTTCTTTTTTTCTGATTCATTCGGGTTTGTAATAATTTGTAATAACTATCGGGGATGGATAGTGGAAAGGGATGGGGATGAATGCATGTAAAGGGTAGAAAACCTGCCTATAGGTTATTTATGAATTTCTGCATTCTCATTTTAGAACTCATGCGTATACGTTTTACTGCACTTTTGCGTTTTTGCATCTTAGAAATTATGCCTATAAGTTCTGCATTTTTGTACCTTAGAAATTATGCCTATAAGTTCTGCATTTCTACATCTTAGAAATTATGCCTATAAGTTCTGCATATAGAAATCATGATCTTAGGTTTTCTGCACTTCTGCATATGCATGTCATTAGGCAAACAATCATAGGTTTAATAATGATCAACTCCATTCTAGATACCATGCCTATAGGACTCCTGCATTTATGTAATCATTTTTGAAAACCAATAACGCTTAGATAGCTTGCCTATAGGAGTAATCAATTGAATCAACTTCGTCTATGAGTCTAAAATCAGTCATAAGGTAGTTTAAAGTTCGCAGATCCTTTTGTTTATAAAACCAACAATCTTTCTTTAAAATCAGAATGCTCTGCTAGAGATCATGCCTATAGGTCTCACTTAGGCAAACTATTAGGTAATTAATTGTGTCAATTTTTTAATAACTACAACCATACAAGGCTAATTCGAACTCCTCATCTGAGAAATATGTGATGAATCAGCCTGTCCTACGCCTTAATTTATTAAAGACCTAACCAGTACTTGTAAGTCATGCTAAATAACTTGCTGCTTTGAATAAGGAGGCCTACTTGAGCCTTAATTGCTATTTGTTCACCCCTTAATTGCTGTTTGATTTTTTTGCTTGTCGCCTAGATTTTTAATCCTTTTGAAACTCTGAAAAAGCCCCAATTCCCTTCCCTTTAGGATTAGTAGTCTCAATGCCTCTGGGACTGATAGGATTGGGACGAGTAATAGCATGCAATAAGTAATGATACTATTTCGCGCTTTAATACCTTAACGGGGTGGGAAGGGTAGATATGGATATGATGACCAGTGTGCTAATATCACGTGCGACCCCTCTTCTAAGGAGTGATTGCTGGGTATTGCATTGATGTGATCCATATTAATCATAAACTTAGGACCTCCCTTCCCTTTTATTTGTTTTCATCTATTCCTTGTAGAATTGCTTAAATCTTTCATCAAATTCCTGTCCCTTTTTACCCTTTCTCAAGTTTTGACTTACTTGCAATGTTGTATGTGGACCCCTTCTTACTTGAACCCTTAATTGCTTACTAGCCCTTACCCAAACTCTGGTTCTTCAAACTCAAACCCTTCTTAGTGTCCTAATGCACTTAATCATTAGGTGGCGACTCTTCAAATTCCAAAACCTAATTCCCAAAAGGGAACGAGTTGTTCTCCTAAATGTCACGAGCCCGATTTCGCTTTTTAGAAAAAGGGGGCGTGACAGCGTGGTGACTCTGCTAGGGATTGTTTCTTTTAGGCTTTTACCATTTCATGTTATTTGTGACTTTACTACTTCTTTATTGCCTTTATTTAATGTCTTTATTTTTCTTCTATTACGAAACTGACTTGGCTCCTTGTTTCTTTTCTTTAATGCTTTCCTTTAGTGCTTTCCTTCAATACTGTTGTAATTATGAGCAATTATTGTAATCATTACTTTATGAACATGCAAATATATGACAACTTGTAACTGCATATTCAACATCATATTCCACTCGTGCCAAACAAAATACCATAGCAACGCTTATAATGAGTGGATGCGCCCTTCCGATATCATTACCCCCTAAATTTGGCAAAGGCGTATTTGCAGTAAAACTAGTCGATCAACGGTGTAGTCGACGGTTCCGTGCCTTTCCCTCTTGAGTTGTCCGCTCAAGGGTACAGTCTAATACCCTATAGAAATCCTACTCTGTTCAATTGTGCATGCATCACTGTCAAAACCTAGCCGAGTCAGTTATGTTGTCCACATAATGACTCTTTAAGATAGCCTTGTCCAAAGTCCACTGGGTTTCCTTGGAACCCAGACGGACACTACCACATTCTGTGCATTTATTTGGAGAACTAAATGTTGCTTATGCCAATTATTGATATTTAATAGTCGAGTCTGGCGGGGGTAAGGGCCTAACACTTTTGTTTTGCAGAAATGAGGCACGAAGTCCCCAGATTTGGCATGGTCACCAACATCCACCCAAGGTTGCTAAGCTGGTGGGAGGATCTTCACTCTAGTGATCAGGCTCTTGTCCGGAAATACCTCGGAAATTTGCCTTCTCTCCTGGAGGTCCAACCCAACAACAAAATCATAGAAGCTGCTACTCTGTTCTGGGACTTTGATAGGTCTGTGTTTCGCTTCGGGGGGATTGAGATGACACCTCTGCTCGAGGAAATAGGAGGATTAGCTAGTATTCCATGGGAGACTCCGAGTTTACTTATGCCGGAAAATCGCAAGGGTAGGGGTTTTCTCAAAATGATGGGACTAAATAAAAACATAGACTTGATCTGTTTGAACGATTCCTGCATTCCTTTCGACTATCTGTATGAGAGGTACGACCATAGTAAGTCCTACCACACTTACCCTGATGAATTCGCCCTTACCTCATTGGGGCATATCCACAGAAGGGTCTTTGTCTTTATGTTCTACTTCTTGGGGATGATAGTATTTCCTATGAAGAAAGCAAGGATTCACACCAGGCTAACTATGCTCACTAAAACCTTAATGGAGGGAATTGGTGGGCAACCCTTTAGCATAGTACCCATGATCGTTGCAGAAATGTACCGAGCCTTGAAAAAGTGTCAACAAAGAGCCCCACACTTCGAGGGCTACAACTTGCTACTCCAGCTCTGGCTCATGGAGCATCTCCAAAGGGGTGAATATCGGCAAGAGATTCAGCGTAGAGACTGGGACGATCATATAGCCTTCCATCAACCAAGGCGAATGAACTACATGCCCGACATGTTTTCTCAGCTAGAAGATAACAAAGGATGGGTGAAGCTGTTTGAAAATCTGACTGAGGATCAAATACAATAGATGTTCGAATGGTTCCCTACCGACGAGTTCATCACCCGATCCAGGGACGCACCGTTTCTGATAATGATCGATTTGAGAGGAACCTACCCTTATGTCCCCCTCCTGGTCATGGGACAGGCTGGTAGGAAGCAGTTTATACCAAGGGTCGACAAGATGAGTCACTTCCGGGCTGACTTCCAAGCTGATGACAGTCCTTATAAGTGCCAAGCTCAACATATGTGGCATTGCAAGATCATCATGGGAAGAGATACTATCAAGCCAGACAGATACCATGCTGGCTGCACCCCATACTATTCAGGATGGCTGGAGGATAATCACAATGGTCTGGGCCAACCTGGGTTTGTTCAAGGTCACAGGATCATCGATGAAAAGGCTGAAGCATAAGTCAAGTACAACAAATTGCACAAGAGGATCAGGGAATGCGAAAGTGAGCATCGAGAGATTCAAGAAGCCCATCAAAAGTTGATAGAAGAATGGAAAGATATAGCTGTCAGCGCTAACAAACGACTATGGTATTTGGAGCGGGGTTTAGTGGAGTTGGAAAGGAAGTTCATCCAAAGGATTGAAAACTGCCAGAACGCTGAGGGAAACGAAGGAGGACATTTGGCTAGAGCCTATTTGCTGCTGGGACTGCGTGAGCTGGTGAACCTGTTCGATAGAGCTAAAGATACCGAGTCTGGGGAAGGTCCTTCTGGTACCAAGTAGTTAGGAGTCTTTTCTTTTGCTTTAAAATGTAATAAGGCTAACGGCCATTAGTGACATTTTATTTTCTGTTATTTTAGTGTCGTTTTGGGATTCGTCTTATTTTTATCAATAAAATGAGGCATTTAGCATTACAATTTCTCCAAATCAACTTGTCGCTAGGCCCACCTCGGGCACAACGAGGCTCCCAAATTAGGATATGATTCATATTCTTGCACTATGTGTTTAAATATTGCAACGTTTTCTTCTCATAATCCGCACTAACTTGCTACCTTTTTGTTTTTACCTTTTGTTTATTCCCTTCCCCAAAGGTTAGTTCATGCACTCTGGCATCGTCATCATACTCCACAATATCTAAGGTCCCTCCTCCTCCTCCTCCTCCGAGTCCTATTAGGAACAAAAACAAGGGAAAAATGGAAGATTTGAGCAACATCAGAAAGGAGAACTCAGTTGAAAGGGTAGAGGTTCCTCAGGGTATTCAGGTTTCCAAGAAAAGTGCCTCTCATCTCGAACAAAAGTTATTGAAATTTCAGGAGGAACTGGACCAAGTTCGAAACTTGGCAAGTTTGTCGTTTTCCCTCACTACCCCAGATGTCAGTTTCCCAAACACTCAAAACCCCGCTCCCCCGCAAAACATACCGAAATCACAAAAACAACCCGCTCTCCATCACCATTGTAACACATGCGACACTTTAGACAACACCCCACTGCTCATCCCTGAACCACTAAATTCCACAAATTATCATCTCCACAATACCCCCATCTATGTGGAAACCATGCCATACTATAATCAACTCATTTCAGGAACACCCGAGTCCAATGATAAGGACTCGATTATCAGGAATCTGGCGGAAGAACTCAAGAAGCTGACTAGCAGAATTCAGGGCGTCGAGGGAAGTAAGGGGATTAAAGGACTAAATTATGAAGACCTTTGTATTCAACCCGATGTCGAACTACCCGAGGGGTACAAACCTCCTAAGTTCGAAATGTTTGATGGTACCGGGGATCCGAGAGTTCATCTGAGGACATACTACGACAAGTTGGTCGGAGTAGGGAGGGAGGAAAAGATTCGCATGAAACTCTTCGTGAGGAGTCTGAAGGGAGATGCTTTGTCTTGGTACATCAACCAAGACCCTAAGAAATGGTCAAATTGGGTAAGTATGGCATCCTATTTCATGGATAGGTTCAGGTTCAACGCGGAAAATGCACCAGATGTGTTCTACATCCAGAACTTAAAGAAGAAACCCACGGAGACATTCCGCGAGTATGCTACTCATTGGAGATCAAAAGCTGCAAAGGTCAGACCGGCTTTAGAAGATGAACAAATGAATAGGTTTTTCGTCCGAGCTAAAGACCCACAATACTATGAAAGGTTAATGTTGATTGAAAGCCAGAATTTTTTAGACATTATCAAGCTAGGGGAAAGGATCAAGGAAGGTATCAAAAGTGGTATGGTCACTAAATTTGAAGCTTTTTAGGCCACCAACAAGGCTCTACAGTCTGGTGGCACGTCCAAGAAAAGGGACGTGAGTGCCGTGATGGTTGCACAAAGAAAAAATCCCCAATCGAATACCAAACATACCCAATACCTCAACTCACATATCAACCTACCCCAAATTACCAAGCACCCTCTCCCTTTTACCAAACTCCACCACCTACTTACCAATCACCTCCCATATATCTGCCTACTTCACCCAGATATTTCCAACCCGCACATGTCTACCAAACCTACAATACTCAACTCTCTCACTATCAATCACCTCCCACCCGCCAAAACTTTCCTAGACCCCGACCAAACTTCGACCGCCGACCCCCCAAATGGTATACTGCCATTGCCAAACCTATCGACCAGCTGTATGAAAGGCTCAAAGCTGCTTGTTACATCACCCCTATCCCTACCGTAAACCCTTAAAACCCCTCTCAATGGGTCAACCCGAACAAAACCTGTGCATACCATTCGGGCATGAATGGGCATACCATTGATGAGTGCCGCTCTCTGAAGGATAAGATCCAAGATTTGATTGACAACAAGATCATCGTAGCAAAGGAGCCAGCTTCGAATATCCGCAACAACCCTCTGCTTGACCACAAGGGTGGAGACATTCACATGATTGAGATAGAGGATGATTGGGACCCCAAAGGGTCGATCAGATTGATCGCTGAAGGTGACGAGCCAAAGAAATCAATGGTCACACTTAATACGATTGTGGTCCAGATCCAGCCTTCTGAAAACGCTGAAGTAAACATTTCCATACCACTTGAGTTCGAAGCACCTTCTTTTGCAAAGACTCCAGGACCTATTAAGGTCGAGTTCGGGTCTCCAAAGACACATGTACCATTTGAAGTGGCTGGGTTACCATCCAAGGCAAAGGTGCCCATTCCGGTGGCCATGACAGCCGTAACACCATTCCATACGAAGGCCATACCATGGGATTACACCACCAAGGCGAGAAGGAAAAGGAAAACCAAATTTGGAAAAGCAATTGCAGCACAGGGTATGACAAGAACCGGCAGGGTTTATACCCCAGAACATCTAGCCAAGTCCAATAAGCAGGCCTCTGGATGACCAACCATCACTGAAACTGGGCCTGATGATCTCTGGAGGAAGATACAAGCCAAAGAATATTCGGTCATTGATCAGTTGAACAAAATACCGGCCCAGATCTCCATCTTGGCTCTGCTACAAAGTTTTATAGCACATAGGAACGCCTTATTGAAGGTGCTGAGCGAGGCATATGTACCCAGCAAAATAACTAGAGGAGAAATGGCAAACATGGTAGGGCAAGTATTGGAGAGTCACAAAATCACTTTCCACGAAGATGAGCTGCCACCTGAAGGGCTAAGCCACAACAAGGCATTGCACATCACTGTGCAGTGCGGAGATTATTTCATCACTAGAATCCTGATTGATGGAGGGTACAACCTCAATATTTGTCCATTGGTGACTCTCAGAATATTGGGAAAAAGCCTGCATGAGATCAAGGATGGAGCCATCAATGTCAAAGCTTTTGATGGATCCCAAACGTCCACTATTGGGGAAATCAGTTTGTGTCTGCAAATGGGACTGACTTGGTTCGATGTTGATTTTCAAGTGATAGATGTCCCAACATCTTACAACTTGCTATTGGGACGGCCCTGGATCCATGCCGCTGGGGTTGTAGCATCAACCCTACATCAAGAAGTGAAATTCGAGTGGAATCACCAAGATGTAATTATTCATGGCGATGTTAGCAATCCCATATACGGTCGCCAGACCATCCCAGCAATCGGAGGAAGAAGGAAGATAGGCGAAGAAACCTACCATCACATTGAGCGAGTTAACGCCGTGGACAAGAATAAATAGTGGGATAACAAAATTGAAAGTATACTGAATTGGTGTGGATACGAACCTGGCAAGGGACTTGGCAAGAATCTCCAAGGAATCGCTAAGCCTATCAAGTTGAAGAAACATGGTACCACTTTCGGTTTGGGATATGAATACACTTGGGAGGAGTTCAACCACTGGTCGCCACCATGGCGCAGTCCCTACTACCCACTGAAGCATCTGATACCTCGCTTGGAGCAGACTTTCCAGCCAACCAATGTCATAAATGGGTCGGGAGAAAAGGAAGCACTAGTGGCAATGAGGAATTTGTTTTTGGAAGATGATAATATGGACTGTTGTGTCATTTTCGAGGAGGAGGGGGAGGAAGGACCTTCTATACAAGCTATGAGCCGAGGAGCACGCCTCAACAATTGGTCCATTAGAACCACCAGGGCACGAAAAGCTTCGGGGTAGCAAGGCTGAACAAAGCACCATGCATTATCTTTATTTTCGCTAGTTGACTTTCTTTCCGCATTTTTAATATTGAAATAAGAGCTCCAATGTTCAAAACAATTATGAAATTTATCAAAGCATTTCAGTTTCTTATAAATCTTGCTCTTATTACTTTTTATCGTTTACTTTATTTACACAACATTACTATTACTTATCTTGATGAACCGACGATTGTGACATGCAACGGGGCAATGCAACAAGTGGATATAGACTCAGAAGAAGATGGTATACTAGAAGAGGTTGTTAAAGAGGCTGAGGATTTTGAGAACAGACCTAAGTCTAACCTGGACGAAACTAAGATCGTCAACTTGGGAGATGCAGAAAATGTCAAAGAAACGTGCATTAGTGTTCATCTGTCACCATCAGAAAAGAATGAGTACACGGAATTTCTAAGGGAATGTGAGGACATATTCGCCTGGTCTTATGATAACATGACTGGTCTCAGTACATCTATTGTAGCTCATAAACTGCCAACCGATCCGACATGCCCACCAGTAAAATAGAAGCTCAGGAAGTTCAAACCTGACATGAGTTTGAAAATCAAGGAAGAAGTCACCAAGCAAGTCAAAGCAAAAGTTTCATAGGGTAGTAGAGTATCCAACATGGTTAGCCAATATTATGCCAGTGCTGAAGAAGGACGGGAAGGTTAGAGTCTGTGTCGACTACCAGGATCTCAACCGGTCCAGTCCGAAAGATGACTTCCCCTTTCCGAACATACACATTCTAATTGACAACTGCGCCAAGCATGAACTGCAGTTGTTTGTTGATTGTTTTGTTGGGTATCATCAGATATGGATGGATGAGGAAGAAGCGGAGAAAATGGCTTTCATTATGCCGTGGGGGATGTATTGTTACAAGATGATGTTGTTCAGGTTAAAGAATGTTGGGGCCACCTACATGAGGGCCATGACTGCTATTTTCTATGACATGATACACAAAGAGATCGAGGTATATGTAGACGGCGTCATCATCAAATCCTAGAGGAAGCCAAAGGGAAGTTCTCTCCTAACTGGCAGGGTCCTTACATGGTTCACCGGGTCCTCACCAGAGGAGCCCTCATACTGGAAGAAATGGACAGTGAAGTTTGGCCAAAGCTGATCAATTCAAATGTAGTGAAGCGATACTATGTGTAACTCTTATGATTTCTTGTATGATGCAATTTGAACTACACCTGACCTGATTCCTGTTTTAGAGGGGATACGTAGGCAGCCTATGGGTTCGGTCATAATTCAATAAAATTTTCATTTTCCCCCGCTATTGGAAACTGGGGCAGAATTTTGAGGAGGACCCTCAAAATTTCGAAGTGATTTCAGCCATTCGACGCAAGCAGCCGTCAGAAGTAGTAGCCCAGTAAACTGGGGCATTCCGGAGCGAGAGAAGTTGCAGTATCTTGGACCACGTCGCACGCGTCAGTTCATCTAAAGAAAACTATTCTTAATTATGTATTTATTGTCACATTTCTTTACTAAATCATGCATGTCTGTTACCAAATTTGCTTCGTTTAGCAACGCTACCCCGATGATACGCCCAATATCATCGGAACGGAGCCGAGCAGGTCAAGCAGAGCCAGCGGGAATACGAACTAACCTCCCCTCTTTACAAAACTCACGATTTTTCTTTGAATGCAGGCACTTAAGATGCAAAATCATCAAATATACTATACACTCACGAGACTCACATTGCTCAGAAATATAATTCTCAAAACCTTTGCACTTACTCATAGCTGCTATCTGCACGCAGTGCTCCCAGCAGACACAGTATCCCCAGCAGTCGCAATATCTCAATTCGCTATTAGCTAAGAAAATTCTATCATCATTTTGCCCTTTTACTCCTTGCATAAGGCTACCTTTCTGCCTTCCAAGACTAAGCTTTGTCTCCATCTGCATTTCCTGCATTGCATAAGGCTACCTTTCTGCCTTCCGAGACTAAGCTCTATCTCCATCTGCATTTCCTGCATTGCATAAGGCTACCTTTCTGCCTTATGAGGTTAAGCATTGTCTCCATCTGCATTTCTCTGCATTGCATAAGGCTACCTTTCTGCCTTCCGAGACTAAGCATTGTCTCCATCTGCATTTCTCTGCATTGCATAAGGCTACCTTTCTGCCTTCCGAGACTAAGCATTGTCTCCATATGCATTTCTCTGCATTGCATAAGGCTACCTTTCTGCCTTCCTAGACTAAGCATTGTCTCCATATGCATTTCTCTGCATTGCATAAGGCTACCATTCTGCCTTCCGAGACTAAGCACTGTCTCCATCCTCCATTTCTCTACATTGCATAAGGCTAATGTTCTGCCTTCCGAGACCAAGCTTTGTCCCCATCCTGCATGGCTGAAATATTACCACTTTATCACTCTTGCATGGATGAATATCGCCACCCTTTATTTACGTCTTGCATCGGCTGAAATATCGCCACCTTCTGCATTTCATGGGCTAAAAGATCACCGAATTGTCCAAAGGCATCATTGTTCGGAGGCACCATTTGCATAGCCCGAGAATGCCATGCCATGGCCTGAGGACCCCATTTTATCTCTTGCATATCATTATTCAAAGGCATCATAGTTCAGAGGCATCATTCTCATAGCCCGAGAACATCATTTCATAGCCTGCGAATCCTTTATCATACGTTTCATGGCCTAGGACGTCATGGTCCGAGGACGTCATCCTAACCGTCCAAAGACAGCATTCATGGTCCAATGGGAACTTGCATCACGTTTAAATTTGTCACACCTCTTTTTTTCCACACCCGTAAGGGAGTATATAAGAGAGTTTTTTCTAATTTTAAGTAACAATCGAAACAGGATTATTTTATTAAAATTCAGAGTCGCCACTTGGGAGATTTATGGCGTCCCAAGTCACCGGTTGAATCCCGAATCGAGGAAAAGCTTGACTCTGTTTAACAGTCCGCGAACCAAAAATCCGAGTAAGGAATTCTGTTAACCCAAGAGAAGGTGTTAGGCACTCCCGAGTTCCGTAGTTCTAGCATGGTCGCTCAACTGTTATATTCGGCTTAATTATTCGATTTTAAACAATTGTGAACCTATGTGCAGATTTTAGTTTTCAACCGCTCTTATTCAATTTTAAAGAAGATTGAACGTCGTTTAAAACACGTCTTTGGATCGCGCCACATGAAATATACCCGCAATCCTATACATATTTTATTCAACGTTTTAAGATTTGATTTGGGTCACATAAATGCGCACCCTAGTTTTAGTAATAACTGTGATAATTATAATTAATGTGCCTAAATCAAATTATGAAGGTCATAAATTATTTTCCTAAGACTACTTCCGGATTTGATGTGAGGCAATGAATTGTGGATAAATAATTCACATGAAAAAGTAAGAAGACGTAGTGAATTAGTCATAAAAAATAAGAAGTTAGCTCTTGATTCCTCTAGTCTAAAAGCCCAGGCAGTTTTAAAACCATTAAAATGATATCAACCAAATTTAAACTTGTATCCCACCCCAAAATTATTTATCCATGTAAACTTGGCTAACTAACACAAACCAAAGATAAGCAACATGAAATCATGAACAACTAATATTAACAGAACTGAATTGTCGAACATCATATGAGTTGAATGTGGAAGCATTACAACAAAAAGCACTGATACTAACAAAAAAAAGGAAACGGACCTTTGAAATGTTGAGTTTTACAACCAGAAAATCATGCAATAAATTAGACATAGATGGGGACCTCGAACTTGGATGATAACTCCAACTGATTCTACAATTCAAATGCTTGGGACGTTTTGAAGCTCACAAACAACAGGAACGCAACCAGAACCTCAGCAGGCGACGGACTAGTCTAGCTACGTCGGAGAAAACTCAAATCGCGCCGACGAACCCGAACTCTACATCGACCCGGAGAAACCGAAGCTCAAAGAGGTGACTGGAATTGAAACTTGGTGTGTTTTGGGGTCTACAGCTGAGTTGATTTTAAAGTTGGTTTCGTAAGTTTTTACACGGTATTTTTGGGGTGGACGGCTGAAGGTCCTATGAAGAAGACGACGTGAAAGGGTGGTGGGGTCTTCTTTTTGCGGCTGATTCTCAGGCTTTTTCTAGGGGTGTATTCTATATTTTATTGTGTTTTTTCTGATTGTCCTTTTTTCTCAGATCTTAGGCTCTAGGTTTTTCTTAAAGAAGAAGTTGATGGGGTCTGCGGCGGATTACAAAAAATGTGTTTCCCCCTTGTGTATAGGTTTTAGATTAGTTTTATAGGTTTTTTAAGTTAAGGGGTATGGGCCTAGGGATTATGGGCTATGTTTAAAAATTAGGCCTAAAAATGGGTTGCTCGAGCCCAAGTTTTATTATCTTACCGCGAACGAGACTAAAATACTACCTTATTTATTAATTAATTTTACTTAAATAAAATAACTATTAAAATAAGAATGACCGTTAAAATAAAACTATTTTTGGTATTTTCAAAATATCATACTAAAAGATAGAAAAACAAAATGGAAAAATCATTAAGATAACATTCCTAGAATTATTTTTTGTATTTTTGAATTTAGTAGACAAATTAAAAGTAATCAGATAAAAATATTAACTGGCTAATAAGAGAAAATATTTTTTGTAATTTTTATTTTTTGTGATAAAATAAATAGAGTCGAAATTAGTTAAAATAACTATATTAAGCCTAAATAAAATATTTACATGTTAAAGTGGGTGAAATTTCGGGGAGGGTCAAAAATCACATGTCTTTAGTTGCCCCTCTTTGAGTGGAAACGCGAAGAGTTTTCAGACAAAGAATGACTAGACAGGTTTTTGACCCGACCCTTATTTGGAGAGACTAAAACTAAGAGAAAATAGGACTGTGACCGAGCCCTAGTATCTGAGCTGCCTACATATCCTTGGCTATAAAGGAATCAGGCCACGTGTAGTTCAGAGGTGAGTGAGGTGATGGAGTATACCGAGGTGGAGAGTCAATCGAGGTGTCATTCCGCCGAGGTTCCGGTCCGCGGTCCTGATGTTACATAAAAAAAATCAAAACATGAAAAAGAATAGCTAAGCCTATCAACTACGAGTTACAAGATTCCTATCTATAAGTCTTCTGAAGCTTGATCTTGAGTCTTGAATGGTTCTGTGAACACGTGATTTTTTCCCTAAATAGGATTATTCCCAAAATCCCAAACAAAAATAATTTTTCTTTATTTTTACAATTTTTGTGCATTTTGGTATCATTTTCTAATAATTGTTGCATTCTATTTGTGCATGTTAATTTTTATAAAATACAAAATTATGCATTTTTGCATTTAGGTTTTAGTTTTATGTTTTTTAGTATCAACTAAAGTTTAATTTGATTAGAACAAAACATGAAAATCACAAAATTAGTTCATTTTTGCATTTTTATAATTTATATTGGGAATTCGTCATGAAATAGTTTTCAAACAATTTTAAGAATTAATTAGTCTTCGTTTTGAAATAACTAGGATTTCATGTTAGTTTTGCATCTCCATAAAAATTAGAAAGAAATTATAAAAATTGTAAAGGTAAGAAAAGAAAATAAAAAGAAAATAAGAGTAGAAATTTGGTCTTAATAGAAGACCCAAATCTGGGCCAATTTGTTGGAAACTTTCAGTCCCAAACGCCCTAAACCCGTTGCAAACCAGTCCAGCCCAAATCCCCAACCCGGTCCGGTCCCTAGTAAGTCCAAACGACGTCGTTTCCCCGGCATTCAATCACGACCGTTGGATCTCATCAATCCAACGGTCCGGATCTAACTAGGATGTTTGGTATATAAATGTCCGAAAACTTCCCCCCTACCCCATTTGTCTAGTCTTCCTCACCCCGCCTATCCTCTCAAACCCTAATCCGTGCCGCCTTAAATCCCTCGCCGGCGGTGAACGTCACCTGCACCGTTCAAGCCCAAAATTACACCACCCGTCCTCCTCACTCTCCTCTTTCCATTGCACCCACTGGTTCCCCTCGAATAAGGCCGGAGCTCGTCGAATCTTCGACTGAAGTTTCCGGTCAGATCGCAGGTTGATCCAAACCAGCCATAGGCTTCTTTTCCAGTTTCAACAATGACAAACGGTCGGGGACTATCTCAAGG